>NC_135437.1:16935094-17247594 GCF_051991255.1 Vanacampus margaritifer | reverse complement strand
ATGTTTTTTCACGTCATAACGATTTGTTTTCCCCCCGCTCACAATGTTTTAGAATTATGTTTTCTTTTTGTCCATCTATCCTAATATGTACTGTATTGTGAATCAGTAGTTGAAAATGTGCTAAAAATGACAATCACACACAGACATGCAATGCAAGTTGTAACTATTGTTTATTGTATCCTTCCGCCAGGCCACACCACAACAAACCGCACCCTTCCGACAGATTAAGTAGACCACCAAGTGGCTTTTTCCACTGCAGCTTCTTTTTGACAGGCTGAAACGGCAAAACTTCATACGCAAAGCAGAAAATTAAGACGGTCGAACGAGCCCATGGATCCTGTATAGCTGCTTTGACGCTCGAGTCCGAATATTCCAGTTGATTATTTTTGGTCGAATTGACAACAATTCTGAAATCACAAGCACTGATATTCCAGTTGAATATTTTGTTGCATTGACAACAATTCAGAAATCACGAGCACGACACTTTGGAGAGAAAAAAGAAATTAGAAGTGCAATGTTATTAAGTCTCAAAAGCACCAGTAGGTTGACCCAAACCTAAAACGGCTTCGCTGGAGAATTCAACCAGAGAACTTAAGTTTCTCCCCCGCAAATGGCATCACCTCCTGCTACATACATATAAACTTTTGAAACATTCCAGCACATTGTATCCGAGTGTTCAGCCACCACCAGTCCCCGGAATTGATCAGCAGGCCCATAAAGTGGAGGCTTGGATGAATGGATGAAGGATAGAGAACAAATATAGTGCAAGGTGAATAGCCCTTTACAGTGAAGGCTTTTCAATTCTCTCTATAGACACACACACACACACCTTAACGCAAAACAGCTGTGAAACACGCCTGTAAAGCTGCAGGTTGAAGGTTTTAAGTGGACGCGGGCACACAAATATTAAAACCACATCACACCTGCTCAGTTCGCCATCACAGTAACGACAATGATAAAAGGCCCGGATGAAGAAAGCCAGCAAAGTCAGTGCTCTTGTTGACACGCTCACGCACACACCTACAGTTACGCACAAACACAAATGGCTGAAGTAACAAAAATCAGGAAAAACACATGAACCGTCAGAATTGATGGCGTTTTAGACTTTCACGTCGCCTTCCGCTTCCTTTTTAGCACTCTCGATCTCCATATCTTCGCCGTTGCCGTTCTCCTTGCTCTTCGCTTGCTCGGGTGCTTTCTGCACAAAGGAACCAAACGCTGTCAGGTCGGTTGAGCCGTTAGAAATCATGTACACTATTTAGCAGCGTTGTGCCGCTTTTGCGGTGGGAATATCGATTACCTTGGAATCCTTCTCTGCAAACTTCTGGAACATTTTGGCGTACGTGCGCTTTTCCTTCTCGTGCTGCTCCTTCATGTGCTTCTGACACAGAACCATCTGGGTGACGACAAAGGAGACGTCAGGGCAAGAAAATAAGGCAGGATGTTGCCTCGCCTCACCTGGCTGGCTTTTACACAGCATCCCCCAGACAGGTAAAGTACAATCGTCAGAAATAGTGCAAAGGGTGTGAAACTGGCTTACGTTGTCTGCTTTAATTGCAAAAAAAGTTTTGTTTTTGATTGTCTGAGGCAATGTTTGACCTTTTTGTATTTTGATATTAACGAGATGTGTGTTCATATTAGGGCCCGACCGATTATTGCCCTTCAAATATTGGCCAATTGGGTCAGATGGCCGATTATTTTCCCCTTAAAACGTTATCGAAGAAAACCAAAGTTCCAAACGCTGTTTAAGTACCCTGAATGCACCATTTTGCTCGCGTAGCATTAGCAACTAGCAAGTGTATGTTATTCTGGTTATTCTGTTCCTCCCCCCAAGCGTCCCTTTAGATGTTTTATGACATCCAAGTTGGAGTTAATTGTAAAATTAAACACACGACGTTAAGGATTACATCCAATGTACATTTAAATACAAAACATGCTTCGTTTTTAAAACATCGCTAGCCTAGCACTAATGCTAAAAGCGAAGAGAGGATCCCATTCTAATGCTAACCGGACGTTAGCATCGACTTCGGGAGCTTGAATTTCACATATTTACAACATAATTTGTACTTGAAAAACAAAGTGCAGGGATGAATGGACATGATGCTATGATGACACATTTAAATAGTTGAGCAGCTTTCGTAGTTGAATAAAGTTTTGAAATCACCAATTCTTTTAATCATGATTTCAATCTCAATCAAATAATCGTGATTGCCATTTTTCCAGCCCAATTACGTACTCGTAAGCGTATGCAGTACAGCAGTTGTAAACAAGTAAGAATGGTTCTATTATTGATACATAAATCGATACAATAATCTTGTATACTTCATGAAATTTGTTGATAATGTCACACTATGGACTTGTCATTTAATGCAGAGTAAATCTTAATAGGGAAAGTTAAGTGTGTAAGTGACAGCCATTGAAAAAGAATGAGGGAGATAATTTTATGCATTATATATGTATATTTCTAAATAATCAGCCGATGAATCAGTAATCTGTTTTTTTTCCTAGCAAAAAACGGTATCGGCCTAAAAAATGCATATCGGCCGGGCCCTAGTTCATATTTGTATTAATATTGTGGTGTCTCTGTTTACAATTGGTTTTCGTTTCAACACAGGTGATGTAACCCAATTGGTATGTCATTAAGTTGTTGTTTTTTACCTAATTGGAGGGACTGCAAAGGTCCTGATGCTTACACTGTGAAAATCACGCTTTTGGAGGGTTGTATTGATGCAAATGGCCACCAGGTGGTAGCAGTGCACCTTTTGTATTTTTTCCCCACACACATTTTTTACATTTTCATTTGACTTTTCTGACACTCACTGTTTACCTTAACGCTGTTTTCTGCCTTTAGATTTTGTGTTTGAAAAGCTCTCCATTTGGACAAGATCTGTATCTTTTTTAAATGTATTAAAGCACAATTACTGGAAAAATATGTACAGCACAAGGACATGCTGTTGAATTATTTTATAGAATTGTTACATTGAAAGAGTCTTGACCGCTCGCTGTCATTCATTTTGTGTTGATTATTATTTGTGTGTGTGTTGATCGGGGGCAGATATAACAAGTTTTTACTTCTTTCTGTCCCAGTGATTTTTTTTTTTTAATTTGAAGATAATATTTGTCATGTCCAATATTATTTAAAAAGAATCAGTGCGCGCCCCACATAAGCATAAAAAGTTTTCACCACCATTGCAAAACTCGAGAAGAAGTGTACGCTTGAAAATCTCCGTTTCACTTGTAGCAATTTCCAGACAAAAAAAGAAAAATCCAAACAAATGTAAAAGAGGCTAAAATTGAAAATGTCTTTAACACATTTATTTTGCCAATATCCTGAAACCGAGGGAAGAGACGGAGGCGTCACGACGCTTGCTAGCGGACGTACGTACGTGTAACGGGAAAAAAAAATTGTTAAGTTAGTAGCAGGCTACCAGCCGGCCTACCCATAATGCACCGCGCTGCCGAGATGCGCGCTTCGCTTATTCAGCCAAGTAAAAGCAAAAGTCACACAAATGTGTAACTTCTTCCTGGAGTGACATCATACCTGACTCTTGGCAGCTTTGTTAGCGGGATAAAGTTGAACGACGCGCTGAAAGTCATCCCTGGCTTTGTCGAACTCCTTCATGCTGAATAGTGCCTCTCCCCTTCGGAATAGCGCCTTCTCGTTGGACTCGTCCAACTCTAGGGCCTGCCATCACACACACCGATTTTATTTTGGATTTTGTTCAACAATGGGATCCTTCAGTGAGCCGAGGAACATATTCTCCATTTGACTGTAAAATCTCACAAACGTATATGAAGTGAAATGATGAAAATGTACACAACATTCTGTTGTATGAAAGGCTAACAGGTTAATTAGGTACCTTCTGCCACCTAGTGGAAGAGCATGTAAGTGCACTGGCTGTCACTATCATAAGATACATTATTTATGGTAAAATACGAAAGGGCGAATACTCGTACTGGTATCGAGTCTGGGGGTAATAAAAAAAAAAAAGCATTATAATATTTTTTAATTTATTTTCATTTGAACTATTTCTATTAGTTTCACAGTTTTTTCCACTTTTGTTAACAAGAGTATAAAAAGTTATATTTTTTTTTATTGTACATTTAGAACAGATATAAAATGTGTGATTGTTGAATTGTGAGTTAACTAGTGAAGTCATGCGATTAATCATGATTACAAAATTTTAATTGCCTGACGCCCCAAATTTTTAATAATGTTTTCTTTCTTTTTTTAAATTCATTCACTGCCATTGACGGCTATAAACGTCAAAAATTCATTTAAACTATTTCTATTAGTTTAACATTTTTTCCCACTTTTGTTAACAAGAGTATGAAAACCTAGATTTTTTTAATTGTACATTTAGAACAGATATAAAATTTGTGATTAATCGCGAGTCAACTATTGAAATCATGCGATTAATTACAATTAAAAGTTTTAATCGCCTGCCACCCCTAATTTTTAATAATCTTTTCTCTTTTTTTGTTGTGCGTGTTGACATCGTTCTTGCCTTGTTACAGTTTTCCAGAGCTTGGTTGGGCTCTTTGAGCTTCAGGTAGCACATGGCCAAGTTGAGATGCGCAGCCAGCCGCAGCGCTTTGGCCTTCTCCTCCTCCTCCTCGGTCAACGCCGACTCATTGTCAAGCCACGATATGATCCTCTTGTACTGCGTGGACGCCCGCTTGTACAAACCTTTCTGAAAGCGGACGCAAACGGCGGCCAGTTAGGCAACACCCTCGGTCAAAAGTGCAGCTCACCTGTACGCACCTTAAAATATTGCGTCCCCTTCTCTTTCACGACGGCGCTCTGTTCCAACTTCTCCGACGAATTCATCTTCCACGTGTCTTTGGCCTTTTCAAAGGCAGTCAGCTTGATCTTGTATTGCAAGAGCGCCCCGCCGGGGATGTTGTATTTGGCGTTTCCAGCGTGCCCAAAACCATACCTGCAAGAAAAACTAAATTTAGCTTAACTCATTGTTTTTAGATTTATTTTGTTTTTTTTAATCTCATTTATTTATTTATTTGTGTGTGTATACACACATATTTTTTGTTTTTATTTCCATTTATATTCCTTTTTTTGTATTTACTTTATGATTAAAAAAAATAATAATAAAAAAAATATTCCATTTATATTCCTTTTTTTGTATTTACTTTTTCAATTATATTTTATAGGGGTGTTAGAAAAAAACAATTCGGCAATATATCGCGATATTACAGCACGCAATTCTCGAATCGATTCAATATGCGAATCCGAAGCGATTTTTAAACAATTTTTTATGGGAATATTAAACAAAACGTCTTACTTAGGGTTTGGATTCACACATTAAGAATGGAAAAAAATTATATTAATGGAACATTAAACATGAAACAGACTGCAACCTGTTTGTTAAATGCAGTGGCTCCGTTATAAGCCTGAATTTTCAGATAAATAAATACATTTTCATACAAATCTTACAGTGTACATGTACAAGTTTACTGATTTGTATTTTCTAAATTTGAGTGTAAAAAAAAAAAAAAAAAAAAAAATCGCAATAATCAATTTATAAATTCAGATCAGGATTAATCGGTATCGAATTGTGACCTATGAACCGTGATACGAATCGAATCGCCAGGTACTAGGCAATTTACACCCCTAATATTATTTGTGTTTTTATTTTCACTTTTTATTTATTTTGACATTTTGGGTCCTCCATATCCAGACGTCCACTTTTTTTTTCTTTCCTTTAGCGCATTATGTCGCTTATAAATCTACAATTGTAGCTGCTCACTAAACATGTGCTCGTACTTGGATTTGATATGGAACAGAGCTTCCTCTCCCTCCTCCATGGCCATGATGGCTTTTTCCGCTCCCGCCGGCAAGTCCAGACTGTCTGCGTCTCCAATCTCGAACTTGATGTCCCTCTTGTCAAACACGCGCCCCTCGTAGCTGCCCTCCACAGTCACTGAAGAGGAGACAGTCCATAATGCCATGTTACAACGGTGTCATGTATAATTTCATACAAGCTTTGTGATCTCAGACTGTGTAAATGTACCCAATGAATACTACATCGAAAACTAGACTCGTGCTGACATCAAATCGGACTACTATTGGCCAATACTCAAGGCTGCAATATCGATATCGTATCAAAAGTGAAATCCGTAAAACGGCTTTTCTTGTGTGACGTCATTGTGAGAAATGTCTTACCTTCAACAGAGGATCCTTCGTTGGGCCTGCAATAGGGTTGCCCTTTAGTGATAATGCGACGGATAAGACCTCCATCCTCATCTTCGGTTAAATCATCCCCTTGGAATTCAAAAAGTTCCACCTACAGGTGAAGACAGTAGGGTTGCGCAGAGCAACAGATTGGTAAGCATTTCGTGGTTCGGGTTCAAAATTGTTCAGTTCAGTCGCGCGCGGCCCCCGGAAGATTTTCCTGCGCAATTACTATTGCTCATTAATTAAAACGGCAGTCTAATTTGAACCTGCCTTTCAATCAAGGTCATATATCTTTAACTCATTCACTGCCATTGACGGCTATAGACGTCAAAAATTCATTTGAACTATTTCTATTAGTTTAACATTTTTTTCCCACTTTTGTTAACAAGAGTAAGAAAAGTTATAATTTCTTTATTGTACATTTAGAACAGATATAAAATGTGTGATTGTGAGTTAATTAGTGAAGTCATGCGATTAATTATGATTACAAATTTTAATCGCCTGACGCCCAAAATTTTTAATAATGTTTTCTTTCTTTTTTTAAATTCATTCACTGCCATTGACGGCTATAAACGTCAAAAATTCCTTTGAACAATTTCTATTAAATTAACATTTTTTTTCCACTTTTGTTAACAAGAGTATGAAAACCTAGATTTTTTTTATTGTACATTAACAACATATATAAAAGTTGTGATTTATCGTGAGTTAACTCATAGTCATGCAATTAATTATGCCCCAAATTTTTAATAATGTTTTCTTTCTTTTTTTAAATTCATTCACTGCCATTGACGGCTATAAACGTCAAAAATTCATTTAAACGATTTCTATTAGTTTAATCATTTTTTTCCCCACTTTTGTTAACAAGAGTATGAAAACCTAGATTTTTTTTATTGTACATTTAGAACGGATATACAATTTGTGATTAATCTCGAGTTAACTATTGAAATCATGCGATTAATTACAATTAAAAATTGTAATCGCCTGCCGCCCCTAATTTTTAATAATCTTTTTTTGTTTTTTATGAATTTATGGCAGTGAAAGATTATACTGAGACATTTGACCCCCCACCCTCCCAATCTACTCTCAAAATGGTCCAGACCGACAATTGTCAATGTTGAACTTTTTAAATGGCAATTTTTGAGGCTAAGACGTTAAAAATCAATGCATGTACAACCCGCTTAAGGTGAGGTAAAAAAAGATGACGCAATTTGTCGCTGTTATTTACCCTCAGCTAGTGAACTGCCTTAAGAGGAACAGAACGTCATCTTACGGAAGTTGAAGCGACATCCATACAGACCTCCACTATGCCCCCCCCCCTCCAGGCAACATTATTCTGTCTAGTACAAAACTGATACTGACAACAAGAACATGTATGTAGGTCAGGCTTACCTCAAAAACAAGTGTGGAATCAGGGGGAATCTTCGGTGGGCAGCCCGAACTCCCGTACCCATACTCGGGTTTACAGATGAGCTGGCAGATCTCGCCTTCTTTCATAGTACCCACGCCGATGTCCCACGCCTTGATGACTTGACCTGCGCGCCCAAAAAAAAAGGGGGAAAAAGGTTGGAAACATCGTCGTCGGCGTGACGGGATGATGTCTTCTTAACGACGGGAAACCGACCTTTGCCCAGCTTGAAGGAGAACTTCTCTCCTCGGTCTCTGCTGGAGTCAAAGTGCGTGCCATCCAGGAGGGTGCCCACGTAGTGTACAAACACTTTGTCCCCGGTCATTGGCAGCTCCGTGCCAGTGCCTTCCCTTTTCACCAGCTGAAAACATACGGTTGTGAGGAGGGCTGTCGCGATATGCAATAAATCAGTTAACTCATTCGCTGCCATTGACGGCTAGAGACGTAAAAAATTCCCCACTTTTGTTAACAAGAGTATGAAAACCTAGAATTTTTTTAAATTGTATATTTACAACAGATTTAAAATTTGTGGTTAATTGTGAGT
This sequence comes from Vanacampus margaritifer, assembly GCF_051991255.1. NCBI lineage: Eukaryota > Metazoa > Chordata > Actinopteri > Syngnathiformes > Syngnathidae > Vanacampus > Vanacampus margaritifer. The sequence continues at coordinate 17,239,452 of NC_135437.1, read as the reverse complement.
TAACTATTGAAGTCATGCGATTAATTACAATTAAAAATTGTAATCGTCTAACGCCCCTAATTTTTAATAATCTTTTCTTTTTTTAATTAGTGGCATCAGGCAATTACATTTTTTAAGTTGTTCTACATACAATTACTTCATGATGTTTAAATTTAAACATGTTGATTGTTTGAAGATTTAGTTGGATTTTTTGGGGTATTAGTTAAGAATCTAAAAGCATACAAGTTAAATTTTTAACTCATTCAGTGCCATTGACAGCTACAGACGTCAAAAATTCCTTTGAACAATTTCTATTAAATTAACATTTTTTTCTTTCATTTTTGTTAACAAGAGTATGAAAACCTAGAATTTTTTTTGATACATTTAGAACAGATATAAAATTTGTGGTTAATCGTGAGTTAACTATTGAAGTCGTGCGATTAATTACAATTAAAAATTGGAATCGTCTAACGCCCCTAATTTTTAATAATCTTTTCTTTTTTTAATTAGGGGCATCAGGCGATTACATTTTTTTTAAAATTGTTATTAATCACATGACTTCAATAGTTAACTCACGATTAATCACAAATTTTATAGCTGTACAATAATAAAAAAATATATATATATATATATATATATATAGGTTTTCATACTCTTGTTAACAAAAGTGGGAAAAAAATAGAAACTAATAGAAATAGTTCAAGTCCTTTTGCATGAATATATTTGCATTTTGTTGAATTTGCATCACAAATGTTTCAGCTCCTAGCATTCTTGGCACATGTTCAATAACGAACAGAACCGACAGGTTATTAGATCCAACTGCATTACTGTATGAGCATTTCAATACAATTAATTACAGTCATTTCTGGACTACAAGCCGCTACTTTTTTCACTTGCATTCGACCCTTCTGACACCGTAACATCATGGTAATCTGTTGCAGCTCCTTTTTGGCTTTAACGCGACAGGTGCCGTGGCTTCCGCTTCAAAGTAGTTATTTCCCTTTGAAATATCGTCCATCCGACGACAGCTGGACATCTCTATACCGGTACCGAGTTCTCCTATCTCCAGTGCTGTTTTTCAGGAAGAAGCCCACCCTGAGTGAATGCTAAACCAAAAGATATGAAAGCACTTCATCCAACCTAGCTGGCTAAGTAACTGGCTGAGAAAATCAGTGTTGAGGGAGGTTATATTAACCCTGCTATTTGGTAACAGTGGGGCAGAAGTGAGGAACTGTTGGCTCACAGGCAGATAACTAAATGATTTACTTGGTTGTTCAATTTTACACTCGATGGCTGGGCAGGCACGCCAAACACATTTCTGTATCCAGGTACAAGACATTCATGTATTGTCTTTAAGGTCACAGGTGAGGTGGAGCCAATTCCAGCTGCGTTTGTAGCAAAAGGTGGCGCATTACCTGGACTGGTGGCAGTCAATTCATCACACTGAACCAAACATGCTTTTTTTTTTTTAATGCAAGAGTAACCCACAGTATCTGGAGAAAATCCAGGCACGTGCGATACACGATTCGAACCCCAAATTCACTTATCTGATCCGAAAAGGATTTCATTACTAGTCTAAAATTAATGCCTTGGCTGATTAAAGATTTGGGAACACTGAAGCATTAGAAATTCAAGACTTTTATTTTTACTATTATTTTGATGAAATTGCAAGAAAGAGGTCTTGGCACGTGCTCACGGCACCAACAGGTTATTCCTTACTAGCACGTCTTTATATCTTGAAAGTCGCAAACATTTACGTTTCTAGAACGTCCACAGAACTCTCATTTTATTGAGCTTGTTGTACGTCCCCATGATTAGTTACTAACTACAACAACAAATAAACGGTTAGCAACGTGCCCGCGGAGAGCTAGCTGACAACAGCTAACGCTACCAACCCAAGCGCTTTATTGTAGAAAAAGGGGAATGAGACTCGACGTGCATATTTACCTTCAAAATACCTCCATCTTTATTGAGCGTGATGTCGTCTCCCTCCATAGGGATGGCGCGGTGTCCTTCTGCCGCTTGCTCCTGTCCTGCCGTTTGCGCCGTCATCGTAAATATGAGGCTACAGTAAATATAAGCCTGACTTTAATAACTAGCCCCCAAACGCGTGGATTAACGCCAGCTATCCACTGCCTATTGCTTTACCAATTCGGTAGTGCACACGAAGCGTTAACCGACCGCCGAGCAAAGAGTTGACGAGTTAATCTGATCAAAGCATGCAAAGTCCACGCGTTAATGAGAGTCCCTGTCATGCAGCTCAAGCAGAGAACTTTCCAGACATTGTGGAAGGAACCATGGAGAAGAACGTAGACGGGAAGTGTTAAAAGACTGCGCCAGTGTCTCCCGAAAATGCGGTTCTAAACAACAACAAATTACGCAAAAAAACGGCATCTCCTTCAGAAGATTATGTTTCAATTGTAATCATTCACAGTATAATATCTAAAAAATATATTGTTTATAAATGCCACATGTGATTGGAAAGTGATATTAATATAAAGTAACCGCCCATGAGTGCTACGACTGTCAGTAAAACGCACACACGTTAGCTGAGCTCGTTCCTTATTGGTCATTTTCGGTGCCCTTTGCGCTCTGTTGGCGCGGGAGTTGAAACGAGTCAAAACAGATCAACTTTTACAATTTTCATCCTATTTATGTGTCGTGTGAAGATGTCGTCTGTTCGAAAGTGACCACCGGTGCCACCCACAGGACCACAAGTTGTCCTGACGAGATCGTTAAAAGGACTGTAAGTAATGCTAAATGACGCTGTTTTGAAGCGTCTAATTCGCGAGAGAATAATGGTTGAAAGAGAGCGTTGCAAAACATGTATTTTGTGACTGAAAAGTGGAATTGAAAACCTAACACTGCCTTGAAACCCTTATTTCAAACCTTAACCCTTGTTTTAAACCCTAACCCTGGCTTTAAACCACAATTTGAAGAAAAAAAAACTTACTCTAACCCTAACATGAAACCATGGCTAGAAATTTTGAAACCCTAATCCAATCTTAAATCCTTATTTTGAAACACTTGCCTTGAAACCCTGTTTTGAAAGCTAACAATTTGAAATAGTTAATCTCTGAAACGTTTATTGAAATTTATGCAAATCAGAATTTGTGTGTCTGGAAAAGATCGATTACAACTTTGAAGGAGGGCATTTTCTATACTATACTATGAGGCTGAACTGTGTTTAATAAATGTAATTGTAATCAATATACTGTAATTGTGTGTATAATAATTCAAAACAGTTCCCAGTTGTACTACTAATTACGTGTCTGTGGCATGATTTTGTCAAAATATCCTTAGGATCAAGAATTATGGACATTTTGAGCATATTCCTGAGAAACTGTGTGAGGGTGGTTATTATGCAAAGTAGCCACCATTGTTTCATAACAAACACATTTTTAGAAATGGGCAGATAATTAAAGATTTCCTCGCAAGCTTAATTTGACACTTGATACCAGACACTCCAGAGGCACTGCTATTTGTGTACAATCATTTAATAACTTTAAATATATTGTGTCCCCATTCGGCCCTCAGGTTTGTCATCATGGAAAATGGCAGATTCCAATTTCCATTTCCTTACCAGCCGTACACCATCCAAGAGGAGTTCATGCGCTCCTTGTACAGTGCACTGGAACATGGCAAAGTTGGCATCTTTGAGAGCCCCACAGGGACGGTACGCTAGTGCATTTCAGAGCATGACTCATTCATTTAAGATGATTCCAAATTTAAATATGTAGTCCCTCTGATCCAGGGTAAATCTCTGAGTCTGATATGCGGAGCGCTGAGCTGGCTGACAGACTTTGAAAACAAAAGAAAAGAAGAAGCAGCCGCCCTGCTGCAGGAGGGCGAGATGTCACTTTCTTCATCCGATCCGGAGGCCTCTGTCCAGAGTTCATCCACAGAACCGGACTGGATCACCAGTTTTGTGCAGAAAAAGGCTGAACGGGATTTAGTGTCAAAGTTGAAGGTGAGGGAGTATCAGCCTGCAGATGTTCCTCCTCGCACATTCTTTGCTCACAGTTGTCTGTTGTTGTTGTTACGTTTTAGGAGGACGAAATGAAAAGAAAGAAGCGAGAGGAGCGCTTAGAACGGATTAGAAACAATGTTCAACTCAAGTATGCATTGAAAAGAAAGGTAAGCTACAATATTTTACTTAAAATGTTTGGTTGTGGGGACCTGGTGTGTGTTGTATGGAAGGAAAACTCAAGATATAACCTACACAGGTAGATTCAAAGTACTGACTTAAGACAAAAGAGCAACAACTGCACTCAAGGTGCAACCAACAGGAAAAATAGCTGACTTTGGAAGGGGGGAGCGATTGAGAAGCTAATAAAAGATCAAATTGGACCCACAGTCCGACGTGAGAGATTATCTTTTTTTTCTTTTTTTCTGGAGAGCTCAGTATTGTTCATTCGGTAATTTTACCTTTTTTCTTTTTTTTTTCTACAGGAGAGCTCAGTATTGTTCATTCGATTTGACATCATCATTGCTCTCCTTTTTTTTTTTTAAAAAATTCAACAAATCAATTAAAAAAAATTTAATAAATGTTTTTTTTTTAAATACATATACATATATATATATACACATATACACATATATATATATATATATATATATATATATATATATATACCCTTTTTTTGTACGTGGGTAAGTATGTGTATGTGCGTGTGTGTGTGTGTGTGCGTGCGTGCGTGCGTGCGAGCGTGCGAGCGTGTGTGTATTCATCAGTTCACCTAAAGCCCATTAAAAAAAAATCCCATACTAATAATATAATATAATAATAAATTGCCAGATGCAGAAACATCAATGTAAGTTATCACGATGTAGTTGCTCTCGATAAGAGACAGAATTAAGTAACCGGAATTAGGTTAAAAAATTCTATATACGTAGACCATGTTTCTATAAATTTTGATATTTGGTTTTTATTTGAGGCAGATATTTTTTCCATTAAAATGTGATTTATGAGGAGGTTAGACCATTGGTCGATATTCAGAGTTTGTTTATTTTTCCAGTTAGCAAGAATTGTTTTTTTAGCGATAGTAAGGGCTACAAGTGTAGATTGAAATTGTTTATGTGGTAAGGCAGTTGTTGTTAGGTCACCTAGCAAACACAAGTTTGGAGATAAAGGTATCCTACAGTCCAAAATAGCGGAAAGTTTTTCTAAGACTTTAGTCCAGAAATACATAACCGGAGTACATAACCATAAAGCATGAACATAAGTGTCTGTAGTGTTTTGTAAACATTGGAGACAAATGTCGGAGTCTGAGAGTCCCATTTTCTTCATCATATATTGAGTAATGTATGTTCTGTGAATAATTTTATATTGGATAAGTTGTAAATTTGTGTGTTTTGTCATTTTAAATGCGTTTTCACAAACTTGAATCCAAAAGTCAGGTTCCGGTGCTATAGACAAGTCTGTCTCCCATTTCGAGATGGGTAAAGACATTTTATCAGTATATGAAAGTAACTTATATATTTTTGAAAGTTTTTTTGTTGTTGTCGGAGAAAGCTTGTTAATCGGTAATTTTACCGATTTGACATGTCATCATCATTGCTCTCTCTTTTAAAAAAAATAAATAAAAATTATTATTTATTTTTTCTATTTTGTATGTGTATGTGCGTGTGTGTGTATGAGAGAGATTATCTTATTAACAAGCTCAGCTGTGAAACCCCCACACACGTCGGACTAGTCAGGCCGCCTTCTGAAATGTTCATATAAACATTGTTTTTTCCTTAACAGGTGGACTATTCTAAGTGTCTTCTCCGTCTTTTGTATTTCCGCAGAGCTGCGAGCAGGACGAAGCATTCAAGTCGCTGCAGCTGAGTGAAGAGGGTCAAACCGACGCGGCGGCGAATCAAGACGACGAAGACCTGATAATTGCGGAGTATGAAAGTGACGACGAGTCAAAGTCAAAGAGCAGGTGCTTGAGGGCCATTCAACTTTGAAACCTTAGTGACGTGATCTCACATCATAACAACAGGATGTTTGACATCCCCTCAGATTCTGCGGAGATGAAGACGAAGAGGATGATGAGCTCGTCGAAGAGCATGTCACCAAGGTCGTGTGATGCGCGTCACATGGTAGCACAATTTAGTGCCCCGTCATGTGAATACTATACAGATGCATGTTGTGTGTGTGTGTGCGTGTGATCATAGATTTACTACTGCAGCCGCACACACTCGCAGCTTGCTCAGTTCGTCCATGAGGTCCAGAAGAGCCCCTTCAGCAAGGATATCAGTCTGGTCACGTTGGGCTCCCGGCAGGTAAAATGTGCACTTGCACGCAATTTACACAAAATGACTATTAACTCATTCACTGCCATTGACGTCTATCGATGTCAAAAATTCACTTTATTGGTATGAGTTTTGGTATTTTTCAGTTCATCAGAAGCTGAATTGAACCAATCTTAATTTAGCCCCCGTCCCATTAATCGATCATTGTAATTTAATTTGGACAAAAAAATGCTAACTCATCTTTGGTGGCAGATAGAGGTCTACAACAACCCACAGTAATTATGTAGAGGTATTTGGCCATTTCCAGATTCAAGGCCAAAAATGCCAGTGTAGTTGTTTACATAGCACACACACAAAATAAGAATGAATCTAAAATGGATGAAAACGTGCTCTCGCTTTGCAGAATCTCTGCGTCAACGAGGAGGTGCGACGCCTGGGCAGCCATCAGCGCATCAACGACCGCTGCATGGAGATGCAGAAAAACAAACACGGTCAGAAACTAGTGACAAGCCGAAGAAGGCATCCCCCCCCCCCCTTCTTAATGCATTGCTGAGGTATCGGATCGGCACTTGGGATCGGCAGATACTCAAAATAACGCGACTCTGACTCGAGGGCCACAAAATGATTGTGACATTCCTAGTTCAAAGTTCAAACATATACAATTTAGCTAATGATAACAACTGACTGTTTTCAAAAAGAGAAACCGCATCACGACGAGGGCGCCAAGAGGAAACGAGGCCCGGCGAAGAGCGTCTGTCCCCACAACAAAGTCCCGGCGCTGCAACAGATGAGGGACAAACTCCTGGGCAGCGTCCACGACATCGAGCAACTTCTGAAGCTGGGCAGGGAGAGCCATTCGTGTCCTTACTACGCCACGCGCCTCGCTGTCCCTCAGGCGCAGGTTTGTACTCATCGTCCTCCTCCTCTCGTTGCGCATTCCTGGAATGTTCTGCTTGTCCAAAAGCTGAATGGCATTTGTGCAGTTGGTGGTGTTGCCTTATCAGATGGTGTTGCATGAGGCCACAAGGCGGGCGGCAGGGATTCAGCTGAAGGACCAGGTAATCAACAAGATTTTCCAAGAATGTGTCAGTCAACGTATCACGGGGGGTACAATGGACATAAATGTGTCAAATTTGAACTTATGAAGTGGCACATTGGTGACAGAAGAATGTTTGTGTCAACAGGTGGTGATCATAGACGAAGCTCACAACCTCAGCGACACACTCTCCTGCATACACAGTTCAGAGCTCAGCGGTGCACAGGTAGAAGCGCTGCACAATAGAAATTTTTTTTTTGTTTGTTTATAATGTACTGAATATAAGTTGAGATGTGCTTGTTCTTGTCAATTGCAGCTTTGCCGGGCCCATTCGCAGCTCAGCCAGTATGCTGAACGATTCAGGTGATTAACTTTGACGTCTGCAGTTCTTAAGGTTGCTTTCTTATATATATTTTTTAATTATTCTTTTGTAAGCTGTAGGTTAAAAAAAAAAGCATTATGAAGGTTGCTGGATTGTGATGTTATAAGATGGTTAATTTACATAATTACGCGCCCACACAGTTTGTCAATTTATGAAGATGAAGCTATGTTAGGCGATGATCCATCATTTTTATGTGATGGCTGCACAAAAACTAGGGCTGTCAGTCAAATATTTTTAAAATGGATAATTCTATTGAGATTATTCCATTGATTAATTAAATAATGAGCTAAAATATTATTTTGCATAAAATTTCATTGTAAAACCATTTTTCCGATGACTGTTTATTAACTTATTATTGTTGTTTATTTGATATTGCTTAATAAAAAATAAACCAAAATGGTTAACTCATTCACTCCCAGCCATTTTCACTGAAGCAATCCCCTCCACTCCTGGCTGTTTTACTAGATTTTGACTGATTTAGCAAGGCCCAAAGAATATTGTGTTCTATTGTTATAAAATCGTGGAACCTTCCAAAAGAAAGATTAGAGTCTCTTCTTTCATCAGGAAACAAAAGTATATTTCTTGCAGCAATTAGCATTAGAATATAGCTAAGCGTCATCATTATTCACAAATCTGCTTAGAATTGTGAGTAAACCAGCTTGTTTTCAACATGGCCCTTGTTGATCTCTTCTACTCTGGTGCCACCTGTTGGCCGTTTTTGTAATAACTACAATTGCTTCAACCTTTTTGTGCAGTTGAGAGGCTTCATCAAAGCCTTCAGTATGCTCTAGCATACAGAAAAAAACCCTTAAAGCATAAAAACTTTTTTTAAAACGTATAAATACGTCTTTGGGTTGGGACACTTAGAGCATTTAAAATAGAACATATACGTTTTTGGGAGCAAATGAGCTAAAAGTGCAAATGTCTTGATCCTTGTGCTATTTTGACAAAAGCATGGCAGCAGGGAACTGTTTTGAATTGTGAATGTCTCTTTTAATATCTTGTTCATCAGGAGCCGGCTGAAGGCAAAGAATGTCATGTACATCAAACAAATTATCTTTGTTATTGATGGGCTGGTGCGAGTGCTGGGAGGTGAGTGAAATTGATTTTCCTTTGACCGACGTTGTTATCATACATTATGATGTAAATGCTGTCCCCTCAGGCAAGGTGGGTCCGAACCCACAGAGTCAAGTTACACAAGCAGGTCAGACAACACGCACAAATAAACATTCACAGGCAAACATCTGGATGAAACTTTCGATTAAAGGGTTCTTCCTTGTCTCCCCTCCCAGCAACAGAGATGCTCACCATCAACAACTTTCTCTTCAGAGCCCAAATTGACAACATCAACTTGTTTAAGGTAGTTGTCTGCTTTAAAGCTTGAATATAGTGTTCTTCCACTATATGTATTTTTTGGGGAAAGTTATTCTTATTTGTGTATCTACCTCTGCTTCATTATTTATACCTGTGCAATTTAATGAGTCAACAAAAACTAAGAAAATGACCTACTTATCCGAGCTACCTACCTACCTACAGTAGCTACATACCCGTCCAAATACTGTAGGTAGCTAGCTAGCTACCGACCTAAACTAGCTAGCTGCCTACCTACCAAAGGAAAAGCAAACTCCCTCCCCAAAGAAAACCAACCTACCTATACATCCAATTACACACCAAACCAGCCTACCAATCAAAACTAATACTAATATCAATTGTGACTTTGGAATTATTTATATTTTAATTGTTATTACTGTAGGTTTTTATGAAGTGCAATACAGTAGAGGGCTATTCTTCTATTTAAAAGGGAACAAATTAAAACCTTGTCAATTCATTTTCAGTAGTGAAAGTTGATTTTAGATATAAGTGTTTTACGTTTCGAGGGTCGTAGGCCCCACTGTAATATATTAGTCAAATCAAAATTTCTGTACAGCGCTTGCATTTGATCTCATTAGATGCGGAGTAGACCGTACATAATGTTGTGGCCGGTGGGTGTATTTTGACACAAATCAAATTTTTGACTGATTGATGATGAATTTGAGTCCGAGTCAATCCAGTATATTGAGCAATCAATCAATTAATACCATAATACAACCTAAAACTTGTCTTCCTCCTTGCTTTGCTAGCTGCACAGATACTTTGAAAAGAGCATGATCAGCAGAAAAGTAAGTCGGCAACGAGTTGACATTTCCAATTTATTTAAACGCCAAACCTCACAACCGTGTCTCCTTTTTTTCCCCACAGCTGGGTGGTTTTGTGGAGAAGTATGTGGGTTCGGGCGTGACTCCGCACACTCCCGTTGGCTCCCAGAAGGAGAACCGGCGCACGGAGGGCTTGAACCGCTACCTTCAGTCCCTGCACGGCAACCAGAGCACGGCACCAGGTCAGACGTCAGATGCTTGGCGAATACAGTGATGGAAATTGTTTGAGCACCCACAGGGTCATGTTCAAATGTTTTAGATTGACAATTGGTGCAGTTCTATGACCAGTATGATATCAATATTGTTAAATTAACGGTCAAAACAGAGCAAAGGCAACAGTTTTGACTCCTTATGCCGTCTTTATCTCACTGTACTTTAGATTTTACCAACAAAGAGTGTTATTTTCCCACACTAAGTGGCAACTAAATTTCTGGGATAGGCTCCACTATATGTAATAAGGACAATCACGATAAAAAATTGCTTAAATGGAATGTTCCCTTTTAAAGATTATGATCCAGCTCCTATTATCTGCAGCTCCCCCAAATGACCAACAGGGGTCCTTCGAGGCAGAGAAAGCACTGGCTGCTTCCCCTATGATGCAAGTGGAGGGCTTCTTCATGGCTCTCACCAACAGCAACGCTGACGGCCGTGTGGTCATCCACAGGCAAGGTACTGGTTTTAAACACACAGCACTATAACAGAGGTCTGTAAAGGCACTGATGGCAAACGTAATTCTGCAAATGCATAGGAAATCTGTCAGAGAGCAGTGTCAAGTTCCTTCTCTTGAACCCGGCCGTCCACTTCGCCCAGGTGTTGAAGGAGTGCAGGGCCGTCATCATCGCGGGAGGAACCATGCAGCCCGTGAGTTGCTCTTGAGCAGAAAATACCGTGTTCCCCTGCAGTGCAGCTCGTCGTCGTTGATCGCTTTATTTTTCAGCAATTGTTTTTAATGGTGTTTTACAGTGTATGTATGACTTAGTAACTGCGCCGTCGTTTGGTTATTTTATTTTTTGCTTTGTATTTCAGGTCAAAATGAGGCAATTAAGTTTTAATGAGCTTAACGCATGTGGGAAGGGTAAAACTATAAAACTATATTAACTGATCACGCCTGGGTCTGGAATGTATCCCCGGTGATCAACTGTGCTTTACTGTACAAGTGTAAATGTATTCAAATATATATATATATATATATTATATTTTATATATATTATATATATATTATTTTTTTAAATAAATATATATATATATATATATACATATATTTATATATTTTTTTATATATATATAGTTGTCCCCTCTTGCACACTTTGAATACATTTACACTTATTAAAACACACTTTTTTCTTTCTTTTTAACATTGTGCAGTTACGGACGTGTTAAATCTACCTGTTTTGCATATATATTGTTACCAGAATGCATTGTGTGGCGCAGTGAATGAAGTTATAATGACGTTAATCCTTGTCATATGTGTTTATCTTACTAAATTTTTTATTTTTATTTTTTACTTCACAAAATCATGTTGTTTGACACCCCTGATATAATGCATAGACAAATGTATGTTTAAAAAAGTAAAATAAGTAAATTTTCATGAATCTTTGGTGAGTCTGGACCGTATCCCCCTCGATAAGTGTTGGGGTTTTGCTGCAATGTAATGACAAAAACGTGATTAACAGATGCTAAAAGCTGCTCTGTGCAGGTGTCAGACTTCAAACAAGAGCTGCTTTTTTCCGCTGGAGTACAAGAAGAGCGCATCACCGAGTTTTCCTGTGGTAAGTGGGGCCCCATTTGGCATCACGGCCACTCTGCTAAATATCCGTAACGGCTTTGTCGATATTTCAGTTTTTATAGTAAAGGACAGTAAGCGCGTTTAGTATGCGGAGGAATTCTCCTGCGTCCCGGCAAGCTTCAAATCAATACTTTTTAAGAGCTTTGAGGGCCACATCGCTCAATAGTGAGCCATTGTTTGTGAGGCGAAGCAATATACGGCAATAAACATTTGGCCCATCCCATTCTCTTTTTATGAAAGAGGGTTGTTTTATGACGGGTTTTTACGCCTGGCATGGTAAAACCTTTCGATGCGCCCTGATTACTGTTCATGTGGTGATAGCTCAGTAAACTGTATGGAAAAAAGCTATTTTGTATCAAAAGAAGAAAAGAAATTCTCACCGCTACTGCTACAGGGGTTCAAATGCTGAGAATACGGGAAGGCCATTTATAAAGGGCAAGGCATTTGTTAGGGGTGTACCTTTTTTCATGCATATATGCATTTTCACAATAGTTTCATTATTCCACAAATAATCACATATAATTCATTATATTATTTCTTATGAAATTTATTGAAGTAGGTGTTTACTTATACAAGTACATGAATGCGTTATTTAAAAAAAAATAAAAAATAATCCATAGATGACACTTAATTCAATAGAAAATTCATTCTTATTGCATGTGCATTTTAAGAATATATTTTTTTTCCACAAATAATGATGCATAACTTATTACGTCTTATTAAAGGCATTTACCACTTGGAGTCCTTTTATTTATACTTTTTTTATTTATACTTTATAAATTTTTATTTATTGATTTTTTATTTAATAAATTAAGGCCTTAATTAGGGTAAAGCCTTAATTTTTACACGCATACAGTTTTACACAAATTACATTTTAATTTAATAATGTATTACCTTCCTACCTTTTATTAGATGCAGGCATTTATTTATGCATTTTCCTGTGAGCTTTTCCCACAAATGATGACATTTTCTAGACTGTTGCTTTGCTTCATAACTAAGGCATTTATTGGGAGAAGTTGACTCATTCAACATGCTTTGCTATATACCGTGTGTTTGTGATTCCCCCCTCACATTTAATACTTGATTCAATAGTATATTGTTGTTTTGATTATTAAATGGTGTGTTAGCTTTCGTTGCATGTATGTTGCGGTAATGATGAAGTAAAGTTGGTGTTTACGTGGGGCGTGGCATTTATTTACTTGTGCGGATGAAGTATCCTGTGTTTTCATATATAAAATTTAAGGTTACCTTTTTTATTGTTTTTTTTTAAATTTCATTTTTCATTCTTTTGTCTCTGCAGGTCATGTCATTCCACCTGAGAACCTCCTTCCCATTGTGCTGTGCAGCGGTCCATCCGGTCAGGAGCTGGACTTCACGTACCAAAACAGAGACTCTCCTCGCATGGTAACACGATACCGTTTTTTCAAAAACGTATTTTTTTTATTTATTTGATCTGAAGCGTCACAATTATGTGACATTTGTCATGGAAAATGCCCAACTTTTTTTTTGATATGTATCGGATGAGAAATGTGCCACTTGTAGGGTACTTGCAGTTTAAATCAAGCCGACAGTATGCGTAATTTTGAATCATGTTTTACTTCCTGACAGATGGACGAGACGGGCCGAATCATCTCAAACATCTGCAACGTGGTGCCAGGCGGCATCGTGTGCTTCTTTCCCTCGTACGAGTACTCGAGGCGCATCGTGGCTCATTGGGAGTCCGCCGGCATTCTGACCCGACTCGCCAATAAGAAGAAGGTAACCGAAATGATTTTTCCTTTATCAGAGGTTGGTAGTAACGAGTTACATTTATTCTTTTGGAAAAATATTTCTAAGAGTAGTTTCACCACACAATGCTTTTTACTTTTACTCAAGTAGATGTGTGAAGAAGAAATGCTACGTTACTCCGCTACATTGGGCTTACTAGAGTCGTTACCCGCCGCCCCATTCATGTATTAGATTTAACCGTATTTTCTCATAAGCGCTTATAACTCGTGTTATGGTGCGAACGGATGGATTTCAACGACGACGTGCGCCGTATGTCGCTCGTTTGCAACGATACGGGACGTGCGTTGAATGCCGGCGTATTGGCTCCATAACTAAATCGCTTTGTGCTTGTTATCCCCTCCGGAAGCAGCTCCGACACCAAAACGAGTGGCCCCGTACTTTTTACTTCCTTTCCTCCGTGACCGGGCGGGGGTCACATGACTACAGGGAGTGCGCAAAAACTGTTTCCATGACACTTTTGCTGAATACTTCTATTTCGACACATCTCAAAAACCACTTCATGAGAGCGTAAAAACTTTTTGGCGATATTTGAGAGGTGACGGGCAGAAGAGAGCCGTTGTGCGCATGAGCCAACCTTGCAAAGCATTATGGGTTATGTAGTTGGATCAAGCTGCCACCAAAAACCGTAATGGAACAGTTTTGTGTAACATTTTTACATACTTATAACAAGAGAGATTTGAGAGAGAAAAAATCAGTTTGCTTAAAGGTTGCTCAGAGAATTCTCATTTAAAGCCAAATGTGATTTTTTTCAGATCTTCCAGGAGCCGAAGAAGGCCAACCAGGTCGAGCAGGTGCTGGGCGAGTTCTCTCGTTGTATCCAGGTGAATAACTGTCATTTCCTATACACACAATTTTTCGAGTTATGAGCCGTAGCTCAGTCTTTTTTTTTTTTTTTTTTTTTGTCTTTTGTTTTTGCTTTGTGTTAGAGCAAGAATAACGACTCACAAGTGCATTTCAGCCACTTTACCGCTAGATGGCAGTAGTGACCTTTACAACATTCAGCCTTAGACCCCCGTCCAGACGGAAGCAAAGCCGGCTTCGTTCCTCAAACAAATCTCGTACACACAGAAGCATTTCAAAACTTGCGTGTGTCCAAAAGAAGACACTGAGGACGTTTAACGGCTGCAATGTACATGCCAAGTCTGGAGTGGCGCTGTAGCGCAACCACATGGAGTTAACGGAAAGCGTAGAAAAATAATCCGCGAAGAAGACGACCACTTTTTTTCCCCCCCTAACTTTATTGCAATCTACAGAGCAAAAAAAGACGAACACGGGAGTTGTTGACACTACTGACGGTTCGCGCGCAGTCACGCGAGAATTGGCGCATACGTCATCAATCTGCGACCATTACGTCATTGCTGGAGAAATATCCTGCATAAGGTGTCCAGACGGACGCGTACGGGGCGCGTTTTGAAATCTTTCCACTCTGGGAGCCCGGTTTCAAAAGTGATCGGTTTCAAGCTCTGAAACTGCGCCGTCATGTGGACAATTGGCTTAAACGGTAAGAAACTTGTGAGGATACAATGAAACTGGCTTTGTTTGAAGAAAGAACATCGCTTTGCATCCGTCTTAGTCTAGTGCATTTGTGTTTTGTGTTGTATATTCTGTGTTGTTTTTTTGTGTGCAGCTGTGTTGCCAAGAAGTTGATGATGTCAATTGAGTTAAAGCTTAAATTTGTGGTAGAAGCAGTAGGACATTTTTAGCTGCATATTGACTGGCCTTCGGTATTGTAAGCATGGAGAGATTGAACAGTAAGGGTCCTAGGATTGACCCCTGGGGAACCCCACGTCATAGCCGTGTGGTTTAAAAAAATAAATTAAAAAAAAACTGAAAATGATTTAAGTTCAATGAAAGCCAAGCGAAAAAGTATGAATTTAAGAAAAAAATATTTCTTTACATTCTATTTGGTATGTTATCTATGTATGGGTTTTTGTCGTTCACTGCTGTACGGTGGTATTTTATTTTATTAAAAAGTGTGTTACAAAGAATTCGGGGTGTTTTGGGTGGACTGGAACGAATTAACTGCATTTCCAATCATTTCAAAGGGGAAAGCGAATTTGAGATACAAGTGATTTGAGTTGCAAGCATGGTCACGGAATGATTTCAACTCATATCACGATACAATATGCCCCATAAATGTCATGTCTCTTAACAGAGGTGCACTCAGCAAGGAGGCGGCGGCCTAACAGGGGCACTGCTGTTCTCCGTGGTGGGCGGAAAGATGAGCGAAGGGATCAACTTCTCCGATGACCTCGGCAGGTATGCACTTTTGCAGTTTGCAAAAGTGAGTGGTTTGAATTTGTAAAAAAGTACAATTTCTATGTTAGTAAAAAAAAAAAATGAGATTTTGAATTTAGGACATTTCGCGTAGATCTATAACAGATCTTGTGTATCCATGACCTGCAGGTGTGTGGTGATGGTGGGCATGCCTTATCCCAACATCAAATCACCAGAACTGCAGGAAAAGATGGCTTACCTGGATAAACATCTGGTAACTGCTTTAATTTACTTTTTTTTGGGGGGTGGGGGTACGGGGGAGGCTCTTAAAAGACTTATTTTTCCTTAATTTTTATTAATGGCTGGTATGCATATAGTTGGGTCTCCGCCTATTTTTAGTGTGAAATCAAACAATTATGATGTTCCAGACTCACAGTGGAGGGAAGAGCCCGGGCCAAGCACTAATCGAAAATCTCTGCATGAAGGCTGTCAATCAATCAATAGGTATGATAAAACTTCTGTGATGGCTCCACTGGTCAATAACTTTGTTCACGTCATCAACAAGTGTTTTTATTTCCTGGTCTCAAAAAGGCAGAGCTATCCGTCACCGTGGCGACTACTCCTCCATTGTGCTGTGCGACCGTCGCTACTCCCGTCCCGCCACGCTGGCAAAACTTCCTGCTTGGATCCGGAGTCGCACCAGCACGCACCAAAGCTTTGGCCCCGCGTTCGCCGCCTTGCGGAAGGTGAGGGGAAGGCAGGACAAACGGCGATCGCTTGACTTATTTATAAATATTTCGAGCCTAATTTAAGATGTATGTCTTTTTTTTTTTTTTAAATAAGAAATTCCCATTTACTATTTTTATTTTTTTTTTTTTGGTAATTTTAACACAAACCTACCTAATAAAACTTATATGGAACATATTCATTAGTCTAATAAAGCCTATTTATTTGAAATGCATAATTCTCAGGTTTATGTTTTAGTATTAATAAAGTTTTTTTTTCTTGCGTTTTTGGGATGTCTGCATTCCGTTTCATCCCAAAAACAAAACAAGAAATGAAAAAAAAAAAAACAATAAGTATTTTTCACATAGCAGTATATTTATCATGCAAGCTAACCTGCTGCAATTCAAACAATATACTTGATGTATTTTAAATAAACACTATCATTATTATTAATTTTGAGTAATTATACTTTATTAATACTAAATACATAAACCTGATGATTATGCGTTTCAAATAAATAAGCTTTATTAGACTAATAAATATGTATCATATAAGGTTTATTTGGTTTGTTAAAATTATCTAAAAAAAAAAAAAGTCTAAATGGGAATTTGTCATGTAAAAAAATTACATAAATCTTAAGTTAGGCTTGAAATATTTCTGTGAGTGTAGGGAGTTTTTCTAGTTAATAGCAATCATGGGATTTGTGTCACAAGACACAAAAATCCTCCTGTCAACTTTTTTTTTTTTAATAAGGTTTAAGTTTTTACAAAATAAATAGTTTTTCAATTTACTTCATTAAGGAACATTGAGTTACAAATCTATTTAACTTCAAAATCAAGGTACTTTTGTAGGTTTTTTTTTTTTTTTACAATGCGCTTGTTCTCATTGTCCAATCTTGTTGTTTTCTTTCAGTTTTTTGTGGAGAAGAAGCAAAAGCTCGACTAGTTTTAACCCCCACTGGATTCCGAGTGCTGCGATGATAAAGTGTCAAATGTCCTTCACAGACAGAAATTCCTGCTGTTCCTTCAGTGTTGCCGTCAGCCTCCTTGACCAGTTAGTCTTTTCATCCATTTTGTTGCTATGTTCAGTTCTTGTAGTCTTATTTTCTCCACTTGCTGGTTATTCTTGGTATATGTAATACTCCTGACTCATACCTTTGAAAAACGAGCTCCCTTTGATGCTCTCTCCTATAAGACGTGACAACAAACATGTCAGGAAAAGCCTACTAGAACAGCTGAAGTGCATTTGTGCGTTTAGCATGGTTGTGATTGGTCTGGTCTGAACACAACCACATCCCCAGTTAAAAAAAAAAAGGGCGTGCATACTTGGAAATCGCATTTTGTCATTTCTTTATTTCTGCTTCTCTCTAAAAGCTTCAACGTGTTTTACAATTGAGTTGTACAGGTCGCAGTTGTAGGAAAAGGTTTAAATTATTTCGTCTTTTTTTTTTCTTTTTTTTCATCACAGAAACCATTTGAACATGGGTGTGCAGATTTTTTTTTTAATATCTGCTGTGAGTCTGCAACATTGTTGGAACATTTCTAAATGCTGCGTGTCCAACTGAATTATTGAAGCGGCTACAATGCTGCACGGCTTTCATTTGCTGCATTAAATATTGAAGGTGCATTGTTACGTAATGCAAACATTGGTTTATTGAAGACGGGGGGGAGAAAAAAACGTGAGTAAAATGAGTCTCACGAGTGTTTCTTCTCATGGTGAATTTCAGAAACTTGTACACGATTGACACCATTTTACAGTCAATGGTTATATAATACTCCTATTTTGGTACTTTGTAAATTTCCAAGTGCTTTTATAGTATTGATAGGGTTGCAAAATCCCATGAAGTTGGAAACTAACCCAGTGATTAAAAAAAAGAGAAAAAAAATAAGGATGGCTCTTAACTCATTCACTGCCATTGACGGCTATAGACGTCAAAAATTCATTTGAACTATTTCCATTCGTTTACTTTTTTTTCATCACTTTTGTTAAGAGTATGAAAACCCAGGGAAAAAAATATTGTACATTTAGAACAGATATCAAATTTATGATTATTCGTGAGTTAACTAGTGAAGTCATGCGATTAATTACAAATAAAAGATTAAATTGCCTGACGCCCCTAATTTTTAATAATCTTTTCTTTTTATTGCATCAGGTGATATAATTTTTTTTATTGTAATTAATCGCATGACTTCAATAGTTAGGCATGATTAATTACACATTTTATATCTGTTCAAAATGTACAATAATTTTTTTCTAGTTTTTTTATATTCTTTTTAACAAAAGTGGGAAATTTTTTGAACTAATAGAAATAGTTCAAATTAATTTCTGACGTTTATAGCCGTCAATGGCAGTACATGAGTTAATAAAGAACTTAAATATACGTGTGGGAAATACATTTTTAGCATAAATCTCATTATAAACTAGATTTTTGGCATATACAGTTGAATATCTATGCAATCCTCAGTTTTTTTGTTTGGGTCGGGGGGGTTAAGTAATATATCAACATTCATGTTTTTGTTCTTCAATAAAAGAATTGCTTGTTCAATAAAATATTTTTTTTAATGTTCTACCTGCAAATAAATCTGCTGAAACGTCATGCTTTTTAATTGCTTTATTTTTTCACGGCGTCTGCTTATGACACAATGTTATTATTTACCAAGGAAATGTATCTGAAACTCCAATTATCAGTGCATTCGATCTTTAACAGTCCACTTCTTCACACCTCCCAGTCGTCGTCATCCGTCGTCGTTTGCGGGGCGGGAAGTGGAGGGATGACATCTGACATTCTCGCAAACGCTCCTCCGGCGCTGGCGGGGGGTTCGGTTGAATCCCCGCCAACCGGACCCTTCCCAGAAATACCTGAAGAAAGAAAGGATGCGTCATTTTTTTAATCCCCTCACCCCCGAATACCCACCACGGTTGCGTTCTTGTAGGTACCTTTCCTGCGCATGGCGAGCTTGTTGAAGAGATCGGACATGAAGTCGCCGCCGGTGGAAGCCGCTACGACTGTTCAGAGATGAAAGTAATTTGTTCGGTTGTTGTCTGACTGACAATAGACACATTATGACCTACTAGATTACCTTTCGACTTAACACAAACTACGACAGGCGCGTAGGAATGCGTGTGACGTCAAGGTTAGAAGGTTCATATGCATAGTTGTATAGTTTTACTCTAAAACTTGTCAACATAATCTTGAATTTTTGATACTGTTGAACACGGCGAGTGACTCTTCCCGCTAACCCGAGATTTGCTCGCTGGTTACGCTCCACTCTCGATTGCACATCGGCGACTCTAAAAGCAGCCTTTGGCGTCGCCGTTAATAAAACATGCCGCCTTCCCACCTTGTTCCTGCTCCTTCTGTTTCTTCTTCTCCATCTTGCGCTCCTTGACGTTGCGCAACTTGCCGATGCCGCCGGCGTTGCGGATGGACTCCAGCAGGCTGGCTCGGCCGTCTGAGGGCTGGACCACCTCGCTGGGGGCGCCCGACACTTGTCCTGTTGGGGGTCGTGAAAGGGAAAGTGAGGGAGCGTTTGGAATGGTTCGATCAATCCCATGCTTCACCTTCTGCCGTAAAATATTTTTAAAACCGTTTTTTCCTTTGCACATAAATAATAGCAACACATTTTTTTTCTGTATGGATAATGAATTTCCAACGTGGAAAAATGACAAATGGGCACCATTTCTTAATGTTCAGCATGAGTGACTCTGCCTGCTTTGTATCAGGCTCCTTACTATCATATGGAAAGCTTTGTGAAAATTACTACCTTCATGTGCTCTTAGTGGAAATTAACCCTCCTTTTATGTTGTGGGTCAAAATGACCCACTTTCAACATAAAAAACAACAAATATAATTTTTTCGCTCATTTGGACATATTTGCAAAAAAACAGTTAATGAGCTGAGGGATGCTTTTGGAACATTGAGCCAGGGTTAAACTGACCCATTTTAAAGTAAAGGTACAAATTCTCATCTACTAAAATGGGTTACTGTGACATATTGTCAATTAAAATAGTTACTAATGTCTATCCAAATGCTAATGGGACATGCTACATAAGCGGAGGCAAATTGACACATTTTAAAGTTGAAGAACTACAAATAAGTAGATTGTTGCAATGAAACTTCTCATCAATTAATTCATTCACTCCTAGTCATTATCACTGAAGCAACGCCCTTTGCTCCCGGCTGTTTTACTGGATTTGGACTGATTTTGCAAGGCCCAGAGAATATTGTGTTCTATTGCTATAAAAAATGGAACCTAAAGAATGAAAGATTAGAGTCTCTTTTTTCATCAGGTAAAAAAAAGTACATTTCTATCTGTTTCCATTTTGCAGCAATTAGCATCAGAATATAGCAAAGTTTCATCATCATTCACAAACCTGTTGAAAACACTGGGGAAAAGAGCTAGTTACAACATGGCCCTGGTTGATCTCTTATACTCTGCTGCTACCTGCTGGCCGTTTTTGTAATAACTACCATTGCTTCAAGCATATAAAAACGTACAAATACGTTTTTGGGACCATGGTAATATTTAAAATAGGACGTATTTATACGTTTTTGGGAGAAAATTAGTTTAAATGGTTTACTATGACATATTTTCAATTAAAATGGTTACTAATGTTTATCAGAATGCATTTGGAACATTAAACATAGCTGGGTCAAACGGACCCATTTCAAAGTGAAATCATTAATAATGGTACTATTTCCTGATGAAACTTCGTTTGAAATATTTGCAACGAAAGAGGTTTATTGGGATGTGTTTTATCATTAATTCTTTCACTGCCAGACGTTTTCAGAAACGGGATGTCCCCAGTGCCAGCCGATTTATGCATTTTGACTGATCTTTCAAGGTCCACAGAAAATGTTGTGTTTGGACTATGGAAACACACATACTACCAAATGAAAGATTGGACTCTCATCTTTCATCAGAAAAAAAAGTTTGTTTCTACCTTATTCCGTTCTTCAGTAATCAACAATAGAAAATGGTTAGTTTCACCGAAATTCTGTTTTGAAACAAAAAGCGGAGAAAACAAGCTTTTTGTGAAACGATGTTATTTCATGCACTCTAGTGAATTCTACACTTCTTTTTGTCCATGAATGATGCCACAAACACCTAAATAGTGCTTTACTTCTGTAAAACGCTTTCACCAACAATGAAAAAGTGTTTTTTGATTGCAAAATACGTTTATTTCCATTCAACAGTGTAACAATTTGACAAAACAATTTCGCAAACTATTTACAAATGTGTGCAACTGTGATACTATTTACAATTATGTGGATGTTTCAAATACAGTTTTTCTTTTTATAACGCTCCCCTGCGTGCAAGGAGACGCCGCTGGACTCGCATAACAGTTTACTTTCACTTTGTCCGTTTCGCGTGCAAACGTTACACTTTCTTGACTGCCTTTTTTTCCGGGGAATAAATAGCAAGTAGCAGACTGTACACACTCCTCCGATGAATATGCATTGGACTCGGGGCACTCTTCGTCGTCCGATCGAACGTCCGCCTGTGCGTGCTCGGTTGTGCTCCGCGTTACGACGCCGTCATAGCCGCCGCGTCAGCGCTTCCAATTTCGCCGTCAAGCTCGGATTCACCTTCATCATCATCGATGATGATCATCGTCGTCATCAATGTGCTCTTTTAGCGTTGGTCGATGCTTTTGGTCTTTGAAAAAAACGGCTCGGGCGTGAGCTCCTCGCAACCGGTCGCCATTTTTCCTTTGTTTTCCATTCTGATCTCCTGCTCGACGCTCTAGCTCCGCCTCTACTGACGCCCACCCGATCTTGTCAAAAGAGAGTCATCGCTGCCCTCTAGGGGCCAAAAATAGTCCTTAGGCACAACAGACCTAATTGAAACTTTCACCACAGATGCGGAAGGGTTCCCTCTACCCGTTTCAAAAAAAAAAATTGGATGACGTAGGTTTTTACTTGACGTCTTTAAACGTCAGTGGCAGTGAAAGAGTTAAACATATCCCGGGAACATTTATTGTGGTTCCTGTGGGCTTAAGGCGATAGTCACTTTTTTTCTTTAAATAGTTATAAGAAGACTCTGAAAAGTCGCTAAATGTAACCAAAGTAAATTTGTAAACTATAACCTTTCTGTTCCCAGCCATGTTGTTGGTAAAGCGGTTAATTATCACCCAGCTTTTCTTTCATGATTGGCAAACCTGAGCTTGGAACCTCATCTGAGCCGGTTTCTGCAGGAGGAGGTGGCGGAGGAGGTGGTGGAGGGGGCGGTCCCGCAGGAGAGGCAGGTGCAGGAGGCGGCGGAGGCGGTGGCGGCGGCGGCGGAGGAGGAGGACGAACGCTGGGCTGAAAATCACCTGAAACGGGATGAGTGAGTCAAGCAAGCTGCTTTCACGCCAACCTTCTCCTGGTTGAATACCTGCGCAGTCCTCCGAGAAGACTGGAAGCTCGGGGATGCTGTGCGTGGGTCCCGACGGGGCAAACCCGGGCCCCAGGTCGGCGCTGTAGGACAAGTCGTCGGCGATGCCCGGCAGGTCCGGCAGGTATGACGGCACGTCGATTTCTGGCACCTGACCCAAGTCCGGTACGTAGAAGTAGTTCTCTGCCGTCTGTCAAAACATCGATGCTTGGAAAAAGCCCTTCTAGTTGATAGTTAGGGTGTCCCAATACTTTTGCCGGGAAAGGCGCGGTTGTAAGTTACCAATCTCTCTAGCTGCTCTCGCTTTGTGATGGACAAGGGAGCGTCAAAAGGTTTCTCCTCTTTTTCGGTCTCGATGGTCGTGTGCGTCTTGATCACGGCTCCCGCCAGAGGATCGAGGAAGACGTACTTCTTGTAGCTTTAACGCAACATGGAGGGAGGCGATTAAACGGTGGTCTTTTGTATTGTACGCGCTTATGTGATGCAAAGTAACTAAGTACAAATACTTTGTTGTACTGTACTCGAGTCGATTTTCCAGCTCCCTGTACTTTTATCTGATATTTATTGTTTTGACGAGTGTACTCACAGGTTCTCTGTGGTGTTGAAGAGCAACAAGGAGCTGACGGAGGAGATGTTGCGCGGCAGGCTGCCCAGCCCTTCTTCAGTCTCATCTTCGGACTTCTTCTTGTTGCCCGCACACACGGGAAAGTAAACCAGCTTCTCCTGCCAGGGAGACAAAAAAACAAACAGGAGGTGACGTGTTGAGCTGTAAACAAAAATGTCACTTTTTTCCAGTAAGTGCCATGTTTGTTGAGAAGTAGCTAGCATTAGCCCTTTTTTTCTTTTTCTTTTTTAAAGGCCATGTTTTATTCCAGGAAATGTCAAAGCATAACAGTAAAAACAAACATGAAAATAACAATTTTATAAGAAAAAACAACAACCCTTAACCGAAACATGAAACCAAGTTGCTTATTTTTAAACTGTCGCATAGACAGTTATCTAGTTTCCATGCTGGTTACACCACTAACTCGTGCAAATCTGAAACTGATTACAAGACTGTCACTACTGTATATCGTTTCAATAATCAGGATCATCGACTTAATAACATTATCATAAATCTGAGAGCTAACTTTGGATTGTAACATTCGAGGCCAACGTTTCGTCTTCACTTGCTCTTTCAGTGATGTTTGTTGTTTGAATAAATGAAGCTAACATGGACACTATCTTCAAAAGCTATCACTGAAACTAACATGGAATCTATGTTAAAAGTAATATAACATTAGAAATATAAGCGAGACATAAGAGGTAATGTTCGAAGCTAACTGCAGATGCTAACTCTAAAGCTAATATCAGTAGCTAACATTTGTGGTAATGCTGTAAGCTTACTTTGGAGTTTAACTTTTCAAGCTTTTTTGTAGCTAACTTTGAAAGCTAACACTGGAAGCTAACATTGGTCTTCCTTAGCTCTAACATTCCCGATAACATTAAAAGCAAACTTGCGATGCTAACATTTAAAGCGCTAAAGCTAACGTTGGGAGCGCTTGTTAAAAGGTAACGGAAACTAACTTTGGAATCCAAAGATAAGTCTTTTGCGATATTAAAAATGAGAACATTTGAGAGTCAAGAATGTAATAAAATAGGAACGTAGTAATGGTATTTTTACGTGTTGAAAAGCAGCGACATAGATGCCAGCATCCTCACGCTTGAGTCTAATCAAAAAATCTATAATCAGCCGTTTAATTTTAAGGTGAATGAAGTCGTAAGATGAATTTGAAATGATAAAATGCAAGTATTTTAGGACCATAGTTTGAATTATATTTAGGGTTTAAACTATTAATATAAGCAATGAAACATTTTTTTAGGAGGCGGGGAATCAATTACGCGCAAATTGTCGCCATTTTGGTCACCGATTAAAGCCCCTGCAAATAGCGAGGGAGAACAAATGAGGGGGAAAAAAAGGGTCAGGTAAGTGCAGGCAGAAGTGAATCAGATGTTTCTCCGTGTGGGGAACTGAATAATGCATTTGTGCGCCAAAGGAAATTGCACAATGTGTTTTCATTTGTCTCGAGACAAGACACTTGGAAAAATCTTATTGCAAAACAAAGCAGTGCTACCGGGGGAAATACTGTATGTGTTTCTTTTTCTTAAAGGAGACATAGTGTGTGTTTGGCTCACAATTTAAAACCGCTCCCAGGTGTGTCACGATCAAGAAGTACAGCACACTTTTCAAACTCTTTTGAGTCTTGCTGCAATTAGCCTGTTTAGAAGGGGTGCAAATAAGCCACTGCTTCCACACAGAGTATGGCTTTTAATGATATAAATAATACTTGTCAATTTTATTGTGTTAATCTGTGTGTGTGGTACAAATAATAAATAAACGCTAATCTCCACATCCAAACAACAAAACGTGATCGAAGTCACCGTGTAGTCCAAGTCCATCAGGTTACCTGTAAAGTCTTCTCATCGAAGGGTCGAAGTTTGTTCTGTATTCTTTGTCGCGGGCGAGCTTGTGTCGAGGGGTCAGTGGCTCCGGTGAAGATGGACAAGTAGTCGTGGAGTCGGTCTGGGGCTGGGTACTTGGCACTGGAGAAGACCTACAGACACAGAGAGCTTTTTAAAGGATCAAAACAAAACATTTTCCAGGTGTCTGTTTTCGTTGTTCGGTTTTGTCCTGCGTAGAATAAATCCACTCAAAAATGTAATTGCTATTGAGCAGATTTCAATACTTTGGCGGGCGACCAGGGGTCGAAAATCCCCCATTGGAATGAATGGCGGGCTACCAGGGGTCGAAATCCCCCATTGAAATGAATGGCGGGCTACCAGGGGTCGAAATTCCCCCATAAGAATGAATGGCGGGCTACCAGGTGTCGAAATTCCCCCATAGGAATGAATGGCGGGCGACCAGGGGTCGAAATCCCCCATTGAAATGAATGGCGGGCTACCAGGGGTCGAAATCCCCCATTGAAATGAATGGCGGGCTACCAGGGGTCGAAATTCCCCCATTGAAATGAATGGCGGGCTACCAGGGGTCGAAATCCCCCATTGAAATGAATGGCGGGCTACATCTGTAGAAGTCATCTTTACAGATGTCATGTCTGACCATCTAAACTGAATGTTAGTTTTCTTTCTTTTTTTTTTACCTTGGTAGCTTTTTTACTGCCTTTGATCCTGTCAACACGAGCCTGAACCAGTCGGATTCGGTTGGTGACGCTCTGGAGGTTGTGGCGATTTTTCTCAACACTCTCGGACACTCTAAAAGCAACACAAAAAAAAAATCAGTTCCTTTAAGAAAGTTAATTCCCGAAACCTGATTGGTGTTCATTTTAAGCAAATTTGTGTGGAACTTACCTCCTAAAAATGTCAGTCGAGATGGTCTCCAAGAAGAACAATGCATCGGCTATCTGGTGAATGGCTTCCTCTCTCCTCAGGTCCGGCTGGATGAGAGGCACAGAGTACACCTGACCCTCCAGGCAGAGCTTTTGGGTCATCCTGCATCACAAAGGGTAAAAGCATGTCCCAAATTACTCGTTAGAAGCAGGGTTGTCGACATTGTTTTTACCTCCTGGGCCACATCGTCATTATGTTTGGCCGGTTATCGCAGTGAAACAACATAACATGCCCATGACGGTTAACTCAATGCTAGAAAATGATGGTGACCACACAAAATATTGACACATTGGCCCAAATGAGCATTCTCACTTGAAGGTGTATTCACTTTTGTTGCCAACAGTTTAAGATATAATGGCTATGCTTTGGATTGTTTTCTAGGGACAGTAAATTGATTTACTACTTAATATTGTTGCAAAATTTCAATAATTCAGTTGTCCCATAAAAATACATAATATAAATATACTCTTGTGAGAGACTGTTTTAAACTCACTCTAATTTGGGTGCAGGCTACAGTAAGGAAACAAAGTGCACAGGAGTGATAGGAGTCTGGTACAACAATCTTGCAGGGAATGCACATTCAGTTCATCAGCTCATTTCATTAGCATTCCTACTCTCATCTGACGCTCACATGACTGTAGCAGCAACAACACACGATCCCATTACATTATTTCAGTATGTCAACCCTTTATATGCATAATTCATTGAACTTTTAAACGGGCAATACACGCACGAACATCGGGCGAAATACGACAAATGTTTATATTCTATCCTAAACACTAATGACGATTGAAGACTTTGCACTAATGGGAAAGAAATGCCGTAACATCTCCATTGTAATAACAATTAGAAAACTGCACGATTTTAAGAATAAACTCCTTACCTGACCATTGATTTTGTGGGATTATTACCACTCTCACGGCATTTAAATGTAGGAAAGACGCTAGGCTAACGGCGCTAGCAAAACAACGGCCGGTTTCCGCGTCAACGTGTCATGTGACTTCACCACTCGTTATGTTGCGTTCAAGTGCCCTCAGAAATATAATCAACAGTAAATTAAGACGCACTGGGGAAAAGAGACGTAAGAGACACTTTAAAAACGCCACATTTTAAAACAAACCTCTCCAATTAATTATCATTGATTTTATTTGCTTATTAGTACTTCCAGGGAGAGTTTGTGGTGTGGGAAAAAATTAGCGTCTGCGTGCCACGTGACGCCTGTTATTCCTTGTATGGCGCTTAAGTGCACACGGAAATGTTGTTAGTGACTCTGCGGCGGCCCCTTATGTGACAAGCTGTAAGTCACGACAACTTTTCATAGTTTGTCTTTTACTAAAAGAGTCGAATTAGGTGTACTGCAGAATCGTATTATTTTTCTCTAGACTTCCACTTAAGACTTAAGTACAATGTACAGACATAATGTGAGGTGTTTTTTGCCACCTCTGTTTTTTGGCCAATGCATGTGCTGTTTTGATGTCGCATCGCCTGTAGGGTGCGTGTTTGCCCTGAAGTTTGATCGTTCCTGTGCGTAATGGCGCATCAGTGCCTCCCCACCCCCCACCTCCCCGTTCCTCTCCCCCTCCCTCCCATCACAGCTGGATCTAGTTCCTCTCTTCAGCACCTCTCAGCGCAGTGAGAGAGGGAGACTGGAGGGAGGGAGCACAAGTGGAGGCGAGCACTGTCGCTGCATCCTTCAAAAAGAAGAAAAAACAACAACAAGCCCAAGGAGAGCTCGTCCCTATACGTCCTCCCTCTCCTCCGCGTCCTTTTCGCCTCTCTCTTTCTGGCCATTGTCCGAGCCTTGCGTGTAGGATGAGCTCCAGCCTGCTGGAAAATCCGGTGCAGGCGATCTTGTACCTGCGGGAGCTCACCACAATCGTGCAGAACCAGCAAAGTCTCATCCAGACGCAGCGCTCCCGCATCGAGGAGCTGGACCGGCGGGTGGATGAGCTCATCGGGGAGAACAGGCACCTGCGAGATGTCCGCGTGCAACAGCATCAGCATCCCTACCCCGCGTACCCGCATCACCTCCTCCACCATCACCATCAGCTTCACCCCGAGGCGGGCTGCCTCCATCACCTCCACCTCGCTCAGGACCCCCAAACCAAGAGCTCCGCGGCGAGCCCCGCGCCGGAGCCAGCGGCCACACCGGAACAAGAAGTCGACGGGGCCGCGGTGGTCCAGCCTCCTTCCGCGGAGCCTCTGGACCCGGGGGACATGCAGCTGGTTCCGGCCGAGCCGACCACGGATTCGCCGGTCGAGAGTGATCCCGAGAACGGCGGGAGTAGCAGCGGCTGCCGTTCCTTGGTTCCGATGACCCCGACTACCCTGTGTCGGTCACTGGCCCTCGCCAAGACATCCGAGTGAGTTCAGACAAACAGCCAAAATTGTCCAGAAATGCATTAGGAAACTACTATTGTGCTCTGTTGCTATATCATTGCTCCACATTCCGGCAAGATTATCCCTAATTTTCTCCTTCGTTGGTTTTATTATTATTGAGAGTTGCTCAGTTGAAAAAAATACGCTTTTAATGTGTGCGTGTGACCGCGCGCGTGAGAGAGCGAGAGAAAGAGAGAGAGAGAGAGAGAGAGAGATTATTTAAAAGCGAAACTGGACCATTACATAACAAACAGCTGTGTGTGTGTGTGTGTGTGTGTGTGTGTGTGTGTGTGTGCGTATGTGTTCGCGCGTGTGACATGCATACGCGTGTAATGTAGCCTATTTGTGGTAAAGCATGTGTGTGTGTAGTCGCATGTGCCGTTGTGTGTAATGCATTTGTGTGTGTGTGTGATGCACATATGCGTGCATAATGCACATGTGCTGCATTCATGTGTGTGTTTGTAATAAATACATGTACGTTTGCGTGTGCAATGCATGCATGCATGAGCGTGTGTAGGTTATATGTGTGTGACGCATGCTTCCTTACTTACATGTGAGTGAGTGTGTGGGGGCAGCCCGGCGAGTGATGTGATGCGGTGCATCCACGTTGCCGCTTCTGCTGTTAATGAATGTGCGGCTTGTTCACGTCTCATGGGGCAACCGACGGGCCTCTGATGTTTTCCTGTTAGATGGGATGCACGTGCACCACGTGAACGCGCACAGCCCCTTTGCACCCCCTCATAGTATACCACTGATCATCTAATGAGAGAAAGACACTCTTTTTTTTGAGCATTTTATGTTTGGTAAAAGTCCAGCCCGCGGGCCCTTTGCAGCACCCCATCCATATTTCATCACACTGATTAAATATACTAAAAATATTGGACACAGCCTGCATCGCTATTAAAAAAATGGTGGCTTGGGGCGTAAGCATTTAAGATGTGGGAGTAAAAAAAAAAAGCCCAGTAGGCCTACAGTATAGAATTATTGTAAATAAATATTTAAAAAAAAAAGATGAAGCTTGAAACTAAAAAGTTTTCAAGTTTATCCAAATTTACCTAAATTTCAGAGCCAAAATGTCATTGCACTTCTTTTTTCCACCTCCATTATGAATAGATTTCGTAGATTAGGACATGAAGAAAAAAATGCATACTGTACCAAAAATAGTATTCTTGAGACACGTGGAGCAGCAATCGCTCCAGTAAACAACAGCCATTTATATGAATATTACGTCACAAGTCAAAATGGTGGTCTAATGCTGCATTCGAGGACAAGAGGAAGGTGGGAAATCGGACTTTTCTGACTTCAAACCAGGAAGTATGCACGGGAACGCCCCTCTAAACTCGGAGACCTAACTGACTGCATTAACCAGAACAACAATTTATCGTAATCAGCCTCATGATCATCTTTGTTGTTTGCATTTGCCTCAAATGCTTTGAGGTCACAAGTGGGACAATCCGAGTGGGATCAATCCGACTTCCCACCTTCCTCGAATGCGGCGGTAACTCGGTTGTGCAATGGACTTTGGATCGTTTGGCACATCGCTTAAAAATAATAGTTTCTTTTCAACTCTTCCCCAGTTGGACTCTTTCACAACACTGCAGTACAATATAAAATGTAATTCATAAACAAAAAAAAAAGGCCAAACCACACAGTTCGATCATTAATAATTCAATACAGTATAGCATTTACAGTATATGACATAAAACCAGTTGTCTACTCTAATATACTGTATATCTATGGCAACAGTGGCGCAACCTGGAAATATGTGTGGCGGTATCTGTTGATTACACCACAGTCGGCACTGTTTACTTCCTGGCGCTGTGACCAATTGTGGCCAATTCTGTAACTAACAGACTTTGACTGCACAAAGGGCATTTTCAGTGACCGGACACTATTTTTTGTCCGTTAAATTGAGGTTCCACTGTACCCAAATTGGTTTTGTATGGAGCTTTTTACTTGATATGCAAAAACAAAAATAGTAACAACAATCTCTACATAATGCCTCAGTGAACAAAGATAACGCGGTTTGAGAAGCAAAAGTGTTTTCCACCACTTTCTGCTCGTGTCAAGGGACGATTTGTGAACACGTCACATTAAGGATCCTCGTGGAAACGCGGGGCTTTAAAGATTGTCAGCTTACTACCGATTGCTCTTGTTTTGGTTTTGAGTGTGGAGATCTGCTGAGCGCTTCAAGCAGAAGATTATGATGCTGAGCAACCTGAAATCGGTAAAGCTTTATCACTCTCTGAAGCATCCGCTGAATAGAGCTTTTGTTGGTGCCGAGTTCCCGTTCAACCCTCGAGGTAGACTTTCCCTTACTGTGCACAAACGCCTGCTCTGTAATATTTTTGAATGATAGAGACATGGTTGGCTAGATGGACGGATGAATAGATAGATAGATGGATGGATAGCCACCTAGCTAGCTAGCTAGCTAGCTATTCAGACAGCTAGCCAGCTTGATAGATAGATACTTTGTAATTACATTCCAAGTTGGAGTGCAATTAGTCAATGTTGATCCATAGCTCATGTAAGCTTGTGTGCGCTCAATGTGTATCTTGGAGACGGAAGGGAGTTGGAAGTGTTTGTTTTTAAATCTTCTAAATGTAAGATGACAGCATGGCAGCATTGAATCCCCCAACAGCATTGATTACATCACACTTTTTTCTTTTTTTGGTTTAAATCTCTGCCTTGCACTCGTAGGTGCCAGCCATTCACTTTCTTCAATTACATCTGTCAATAAAATGTCAAGTAGACACTGACGCTCATACAACGCTTGAAAGAGATATTTCCAGTATGTGGGCTTTTTCTTTTATAGTGTCAAAAGAGTATTTCTCAGTCAACTATGGCTATACAACAAAAATAACAACAACAACAATATAGTAATATATAAAAAAAAGCACTACTACTACTACTACTACTACTAACACCAATCTATTACTCCTACTACTACTTGTGGACATTTCAACTACTACTTCTACTACTCTACTAGTACAACTAAACAACATATTACGGCTACCCCTACTTCGACTGCTATTGTAGTCTACTACTCCTACCACTACTTTACTATTACTCTACTACCACTACTTCAACGACGATAACTACTACTACTACTACTAATAATAATAATAATAATTAACAATAATACTATATTTATGATTACTAATATAACTAGTTGTCTACTGCTCCTCTTCCTCCTCCGCCTGCAGTCTATGACTCCTACCTCTCCTCTACTTTTACTACGCCACTTTATTACTACTCGTCAGCTCCTCCTACATCCCACACTACCACTTCTACTACTTTGCTACTACTACTTCAACTTATCACTAATACTGGTCTATCAATCCTCCTCCTCCTCCTACTAATCTACTACTCCAATTGCTACTAGTTTACTACTCGTCCTGCTATGTACTATTACCATTCAACTAGTACTAATTGACAACCTGCTACTCCTTCTCTTTCTACCACTCATCTACTACTCCTACCACTCTTCTATTACTGTATTACTCTACTACTATTAGTTTTACTACCACTATTATACAACAACCTACTACTACTACAATGACTGCTACTTCCACTACTCCTACCTACCGCTCCTCTTTTACTAAACTACTACTACTACAAATAGTCTACTACTCCCAGTACTGATAATCTATTGTCCTTATACTAGTACTGCTAGTTTGCTGCTGCTACTACTACTACTGGGGTCAACGTGGCTCAGTGGTAGAATGGTGGTCATAACAAACACTATTTGTCCTACTACTCCTACTACTAATCCTCTTCTACCAGTACTTATCGCTAGTACTACAACAAGTACTTCTACTACCGCTGCTATATTTACACTTCTATCATTAGGCTCTTGATACTATTACTATTAACTCATTCACTGCCATTGACGGCTATGCACGTCAGAAATTCATTTGAACTATTTCTATTATATTAAAAATGTTTCCCCGCTTTTATTAACAAGAGTATGAAAACCTAGACATTTTGTTTATTGTACATTTAGAACAGATATAACATTTGTGATTTATCGTGAGTTAACTAGTGAAGTCATGCGATTAATTACAATGAAAAATTTTAATCTCCTGACGAGATGATTATTAAAAATTAGGGGCATCAGGCGATTACATTTTTTAAATTTTAATTAATCACATTACTTCAATAGTTAATCTCAATTAATCACACATTTTATATCTGTTCTAAATGTACAATAACAAAATTCTAGGTCTTTATACCCTTGTTAACAAAAGTAGAAAAAAAAACATGTTAAACTAATAGAAATAGTTCAAATGATTTTTTGACGTTTAGAACCATCAATGGCAGTGAATGAGTTCATCTTCAACTCCTCTGCTACTACTACTACGATTTTCAAATGACCTTTCACAGGACTCAAAAATCACTCTTGCAGCTACATTTTGCAGCCAAAACATTACAAACATCTATCAATGTGCTGTTTTGCAAACTCCAACCTCAGTATATGTTGACTCATGAATACCTCTCCGTCAAAACGAGACTGGTCATGAATATTTATTATGATGACGTTTTGTGTTGGATGATGTGGCTCGGGTGTATCTAATGAAGCGGCCTGTTGGCCTCACACACTCGCTGCACGCGTCTATCAGTGTGTCTCCATCTAAATGACACGTGGGCTGGTGTGTAATCTTTTTTTGGCTGCGCGTATTTTGCATTGTTGCCAGTGTTGCCGGTGCACGTGTATGCACCCTGTTTTTTTTTTTTTTTTTTGCAGGGTAGCAAGAGGTTCAGAGAAAGGATTCTCTCCCTCTCTTTCCAGCTGAGCCTACCCTATCTGGCCCACTTAGCCCGTGGAGCGAACGGTAATCAGCCATTCTCAGGAGGGGGGGGAGCGAGAAATAGAAGATGCACGCTCAGTAACGCTCTTTGATGGAGGCCCCTTCGGAGGAGGTTTGCGGAAGGAGCTTGAGGCTGACTTTGGAGTGGACCAGCTCAGGTGCAGGGAAGGGAAGAAAAGGAAGGGGCGCGATCCATTTTAAAGGGAGCTGTCTTCCTGCTTTATCTGTCCTGAGCAAACAATCCACGCCAAGGGACCGAGGGACACCCCGTCAAAATGTACTGGCGTCATCCTGAGCGCGAGTTGCATGCGAGCCTCCTGGCAAGCGACCGACGACTGAACATACTGCGCTTGAAGTGGCGATGCAAAAGAGCAAGGCCGTGTAGGCATGACGGCAACGCTGGCCGACAGCAGAAGGCGTGTACTCTTAAAATATTCACCTGCTCTATTTGTACGCCGCCTCGGATGCGGATGGCCGTTAGGTGGAAGGCCGTGTACAAACGAATGGATGGCAGACAAAAAAATGGGCAACAATTGAGCTCTCATTCTACGATTTGCTTTTCCAATTACAGTGACATCTCTGTGGTAGATCTGTTAAGGGACGCCACTCAATTTCTCTCATGGGAAATCACGGAAATGGGCTGAGTGGTGAACTGATGGTTAGCTCCGGCGTGTGAATGTACAGTATGTTTGTCTATATGCGCTCTGTGATTGGTTGGCTACCAGTCCATGGTGCGCTCAATCCCAAAATCAGCTGGAATATGCTTGCGGTTAAATACTGTTAAAAAAAATGGAATGGATGGAGAAAATCTGGTTCTAATCTTGTTTGGTATTGTTTGGAAGGCTTTCTCATCGCATTACACAGTTGAGTGACTTAAATAAAAAGTCTAACTGTGTAGCATTGGTTTTTAAATGCAGGTGAGGCTTGAGAGATTTTTTCAAAACCTGTACAGCACTTTGGTTTCAACTTCTGTTGTCTTTTAAACATGCTATATAAATCGCATTACCCCATCTGTGTCACGACTTAGACCTGAGTTCACCCAATCTAGAGTCTTTCCGTCACGAGTCGCACCAGCCAGGTAAGGTTGTCAAAATATCGATACCTTTCAAAGTATCGATGCTAACATGTCGTATCCGGATACGGTATCACTTTCGATATATTGTAGCTTTCCCACAGCGTTAGCCGCACACATTCCACTAGCAGCGCAGCCTCCCGCAGCCAGGAGAGCGCGCAGGAGGGCTAAACCAGCCAGTCTTGGTGGACAAGAAAAAGCAAAATGCCTTTTGTTATTAGCCATTAGCCGGCTACCTCGGTTAGCTTTATGCTCAGTGACTGTTGTTTTGTTGTTCGCCATTAGCCGCGGGCTCACGGTTAGCTTAGTGTACTGTCATTCATAGAATAAAGTGCACTTTCTAAATTATTTTATGTCCGAATAGATATTTGAACTTTTCAGTTTTAGCCTTTAAAAAAAAGGTGCAGCGGAGTGCAACTGCAGCATTTCATGTTCATTTTTACGGATTTTTTTTTTTTTCCCGTGTAGTTTACTACCTCAAAATATAGTTCTGATTACTTATATAGTTAACCTCCTTATTTTTTTCCTTGTTGATGTTTCCTGTGTGTTTTTACCTCAGACAACCAAAAATGTTGTCATTGTGGCATTTTTTTTACATGGCGTTTTCTTTCATTTGTGTTAATTGCATGTGAAAAAGTGATTGTATTTTTTATTTTCTGATTATTCATAACTTTATTTAATTGATTATTTATTGGCGGTTATGTTAATAAAATATTTTTCTATGCATTTTAAAAGTATTTGTCCTTTTTTTTTAATCTCCACGGTATCAAAAATGGTATTGAGTAGTTTCCTGGGTATCGATATTGAGTTTGAAATTTTAGTATCGTGATAACCCTAGCACCCTAGCATGCGTCTTGTATGTAATAGAAAACACCCTCGGTCCATCGGAACAGCAAGCGAGACGCAATGCTGTCTGCCAAATTCCCAAATACAGTAAACTAGATTTGTCCTGGCACGAAAACGAGGACGTGGCAGTTTTTACTCCAAGTGCACGTGCACCTGTCTACGAAAAGAGCTCATTCTATCACGCCGACTTCCTCAGCAGCAGGAAGTGACATTTCCTATACGAGTACATTTAAGATCCCTCCTGCCTTTGTAGCTGTCTCCTCTTGATTAGACGAGTCATTTACGCTCCGAGAACGGGCCCCTGGGGGGGGCGGGGGCTTTGTAAACCTCTGAAAACAATTGTTTCATCTCAAAATAGATTTTTTTAAATCTCTGTCTTTCTTTGTGGTGCTGCTCCAAGATACATGACAATTAAAAAGAAAGGTGAGTTAAGCGCACTGTCGAGTTATCTTAATCAACCAAGCTAATTAACGTCAGTCAGCTCGATTAACCCGTGTGCTACCAATAATCAGATCAATGGAATTACAGCTTGTGGTTAAACTTCGGATTGCCACATGACTAATAATCATACTTGTGTTTTTCCACTTAAGGTTGGCAGGTTAATCAAACGCAAAAAACAAACTAAACAACAAATTAGCATTTAGTCATTGTTTACAAATCCATCTTGAAGGTCTCTCTCCTCGCATTTTGCCTCATCTAGATGGTTTTAGAACTTGTATAAATAATGGTGGAGTAGTGGTTAGCATGTTTGCCTCACAGTTCTGAGGTCCCAGATCCGATTCTTGGTTCAGGCCTTCATGTGTGGCGTGTTCACGTTCTCCAGGTATGCCGGCTTTCTCACACTTCCAAAAACATGCCAGTTTGGGTCATTGTCAGGGTTGGGAGGGTTACTTTTAAAATGTAATCCGTTACAGTTATAAGTTACCTGCTAAAAAATGTAGTTAGTCACGTAATCCAAGTACCATGATATTAAAGTAATGTAACTGTATTACTTTTGGATTACTCCAATATTAAGTATGCTCATGAAGACAAAATCAAAATAAATATCACCACAATATATATTCTATACAATGTGCCCCTGCTATTTGCGGGTGATAGAGACCCGGGCAGCCTACAAATAGTAAAAATCCTTATGTAATTAAAAAGCATGTAGG
Organism: Vanacampus margaritifer; assembly: GCF_051991255.1. Lineage (NCBI taxonomy): Eukaryota > Metazoa > Chordata > Actinopteri > Syngnathiformes > Syngnathidae > Vanacampus > Vanacampus margaritifer. Next base: position 17,203,074 of record NC_135437.1, on the reverse strand, counting down.
CTATTGATTGATTGATTGAAGGCCATATGCTGTTTTCGAACTGTCACTGAAAGCAACCACACCTCACAGTTTGATAGATAGATAGATAGATAGATAGATAGATAGATAGATAGATAGATAGATAGATAGATAGATAGATAGATAGATAGATAGATAGATAGATAGATGGATAGATACATAGATAGATAGATACATAGATAGATACATAGATAGATCGATGATGATGCGTGACATCAAACTTTCTCTCCGAGTAAGTTTCAGTGAATACCGGTCGCCATTTCCTCCTCCCGTCCGTGAAACTTTTTCAAACTGCCCGCGTGTGTGGAGGACACGACTAGTCAGTTCGTCCGTTCCCACCTCCCCGACATGTAGCAACGGTCCCACGCACGCTCTCTCGCTCTGTCCCTCTCTCTCTCTCTCTTTCGCCCTCTCTCTCATCGTAGAAATTGTAATCCCTCGAAGTAATACCCATTTTTAATAAATGTACCTGTAATCTGATTACATGTTTTTTCCTGTAACTGTAATTGAATACAGTTGGGAAAAAAATTGTAATCTGATTACGTAACGGCGGTACATGTATTCCGTTACTCCCCAAGCCTGGTCATTGTCTACTTAAATTGTCCATACGTGTGTATGTAAGTGTGAATGACTGTTTGGCGACCAGTCCAGGGGCGATCCCCACCTTTCAAATCACGCGCCACCCCCGAACAAGGCGAGCACTGTAGGAAATGGACTGATGTCTGTGTAGTTTCCTTCTGGATGTGGAAGTTATGGAGGAAAGGAATCTTTTTATAGCTGCGACTGTCAGTGTGAGTCCTGGCATTGACTCTGACTGCCTGTCACTGTGACTTTGCGTCACATACAATATGCTGAGTGCAGGTCAGGAGACGCCTTTGCAGCGCAGTCAAACAAGAATGCGTGTATTGCGGAGAAAGCCCATCTCTGAAAAGCAGACCTTTACAGTACACTTAATGCTGGGAGACGTACAGCATCCCTCAGGTGAGACAATCCATCAAAAGTATTTATGGGGGTGTTTCTATTCTTGAGGGCAGTGAAGCATGTACAAATATTTTATTACTCTAATTAAGAAGATTTTTCAGATGCTTGTAGTTTACTTGAGTATTTATATTTCTGTAAACAGACGGCTGTATTGGGAAGTGGATTATTGTGGAATCATCCTGACAACTGCAGTTGTTGCCAGGGTAACAATAGAGAATAATAAAGACACTTCTGGACAAAACTTTCTTTCATTGATCTGGTTGTATTTTGATAACAAGCTTGTGTGTAAGGCAATCCGAAATGGAGCATTTTCCCAAACAGTTTCTGCTTGGTTACTTCATAGGGTTGGAGAATGAATGTTACTTCTTAAAGGGGAAGTTAAACTTAAACATTTCTTGACAATATGTTATAGGTGACCTCATTAGTCTAAACATGACATTCTTATTAATGTTACATTTTTGGAATATGAGTTATGAAGCATTTTGCCACTTGCTGTCGACTAAAGATGACATTAATGTTGATCAGGCAATGACCAATCACAGCTCAGCTGTTTTCCGAAGCTGAGCTGTGATTGGTTGTTACCTGAGACCTGAGCTGCATATGTCATCTTTAGTCGACAGCAAGTGGCAAAATGGCCGCCCCCTGAGATGGATAAAAACAACTGCTTAGCTAATATTCCACTAACACAATATTAACTACAATACTATATTTAGACTAGTGGAGCTGCATAGAACATATTACTGTCAAAAGGTTTTTGGGGGGTTGACTTCCCTTTTAAGGAATATGCAAAAGTATCCGGCATCGATCTTCTTTTTGTAGTTTTGCCAGACCAATGTCAGACAAATGTTTTCCTGTATTGAATATGTAACTAAAACTACAAAGGAAATCATGGCTCTCTTCATATTAGCTTATGAAGTAGCCTATGTACAAAGTTAGCAAAACAGGCTAATGATCCAGAACTTTCCATCATGTGATACCACTGTCCGACCTTGATTTCTTTTATTTACTTTTTTGACATATCCTGCCGTCTATACTTTTTAATCTTTACTTTTAGAAGCCCCTGCTTCTACTTTTACTAAAGCATTTTTTTTTTACACAAGTATCTGTACTTCAGTTGAGTGTGAGTACTTTTGCCTCCTATCTTTCCAGTACACTTAATGCTTACTACCGCATCTCAAAGGTGAGGCAATCTTTCAAAAGTATTTATGAGGTTGCCTCCAGCCCAGATATTGTAACTCAAATATGAATGAAAGTGTTGGGAAATAGCTGCAAGTGACCATCTGTCACACTGATTCGGGAACACGGCTAAATCACAGCGATGAGTGATGCGTCGCGGGTATCAACATCTGGACGCTGGTATCAACGCACTGTAAGCAGTCGCAGCCCGGAATTGACCCACATAGGGTATTTACTAAGGGATCAGTGCCAAATAATCCCGAGGAGTTTAATGAAAGTCTCTTTTTCCAGAACTTTTGGTGCGAGCTGGTTGGCAGGATGCTGGCAAAAACAAACACACAAACAAAAAAAATTCTTGTTTCCTCTTTGGTTCGCAGAAGCGAAAATGTGCTGCATCAGTTCTGCTGCCCGGCTCCGGAGCATCCTGAGGCTGACGCAAGCGGCGCCTCCAGGTAAGGTGCACCAATTGTATGTGAGATACAAAAAACTTTTTTTTACATGCATGCATGTATTTCGGGGAAGTAAATTTTTTTATTTTTATGGTTGGCTCGTACAGAGAGACCTGCACAAATGATTGAAAAGGTTGTAATATGCATGCCAGGCCAGTAGTTGGTGATCGTAAAGAAACAGCAACTGCTTTTTTGATCTAGTGTTTGAATACTATAAATGATGCTGCAGAAATCAAATCACATATTTATCACATGGCTTATGTGTGGTTAGCACATGAGCTAGGGGATTCAAATCCGGGCTCCAGCCTTCATGTGGAAGGTTTGTGTGTTCTCCCCGTGATTGCGGGGGTTTCCTCCGGGTACTGTGCCCCCCCCCCCCCCCCCCCCCCACACACACAGATTCCGAAAACAAGCTTCTATTGTCTTAAAGTTAGAGTATGTCGTCTTGAAACTGCTAGCAAGATCTAAATGTAGCCTAACTTCACTCCTTAGTCCTCCCCTCGCGTCCCTGCCCAAAGAAACCCCCCTAGTTCACTATTATGTGTTGACACCAAGGCGAGCTACATTGCTAGCATGACTTTTGATGGGAGTACGTACTGCTAAAAAATGAAATGTTACCGGTTTGATGTATTATTATTATTATTTTTAATGCATACAATCAATTAAAAGCATAAGAGAGGGGATCAGTTTACCTGATGAGCAGCCGTCAGTGCCTCAAACATCACCATTATATTCCATGCCGATTTCTGGTGACGAGTTTTGGGTGCACTCGGTCTCTCATCCAAAATCTATTGGGATAAGCAAGCAAAATAGCGGTCATATAAAATCTAAGAGTCCCTGTCGGCCATGACTGGAGCCACCGTCAGGTCTAAAAATTTGACTTTGACTCACATCTGTATTACGCAGATAAGCGCAGGAGCTACGTTAGCCTGGAGGGCAAGAAAGGCTTGGACTGGAACACTAACAGATGAAACTCCTCCATTGTCGTCCTTTGTTTACACGCTTCTATTCTTCGCCTTCGTTGAAATTAATGCTAATGCTAACGCAATAAATGGAATGATCTCTTGGCCTTTTGTCTCCTTGCTTGTAAACGGGCAACCGTCAGAAGTCATTGCAAGGCGCCAACATGGCCGTTACGGAAGGTTTATTATCGTACCAAATGACATTTTGGTCTGTGTGCAGCTGGCCACATATTATGGTGTGTGTTTGTTGTGTGTGTGCACTTGTGGTCACAGATGCAGCCACATTAAACGCTTTGTAACAAATAGCCATCAGGGCCTCGAGGTTATTGAGCACGCAGGCCTTAGTCAATACTGTCAATACGTCATCGCCCCTAGCAACCCGGCGATGACATATAGTGACGGGGGGGGGGGGGGGGGGGGGGGGGACAAGAAAACGAGCCATGCCGCCTTCTGCTTGCCACGTGGGCAGTTGCGGGTTTTATAGCACAGCGATGAGTTGATGTGTGTATTTGAGTGCTGTTTGTGTATGTGTGTGTGGGGGCGTGAGTACGCTTTCCCTTTATTTTCATTATCTTCAGATAGCAAATTGGATTTACAAGCGGCAGCAAAAATATGCAATAACATATCAAAATGAGGAAATAGCATCATAATCCCAGCTGGAGTGAATTAGCTCTGACACTCACATTTTCATAGCAAATCCTCAAAAATAAACATTTATATGTTTATCATTAGGTGGCATGGAAAAGCACCGTAATTTGCCCTCGCTTATCCATCTAGGATACCTGCTTCCAATTATTTGGCTAAATGAGTGATGTGATTTCTTTGAGGTGTCTACCTCAAGACTCAACAATTTTCTGATTCAAATCGTTTTTTGTTAAACAATTCATTTCATGTGCTAAAGGCACAGTGAACGGGAATCACAGATACACAGGATCAGAAGTCAAATTTCCTCCTGATCAAATCCAGATTGCACATTTGGCAGCGACTGAAATTGTACATTGAATATCCCATTGAATGTGTTCAGAGGCTTATACTGTATCAGCATTCAATCTCAACTGATCAGCTTGCAATTTGCGGAGCTTATGAGGGATCTTATTACATTCTGCAGCCTTATGTCGGGTGAGAAATTCGTCACTTTTTGTTTTTTTAGATAATACCATCCATCTCATGACAAACATTTATGATTTGGGGGTCTCCTTCTGGTGTTTCTCTCCTTTCTCTGTTGAGATGACCGCACTGTCACACACACACACATAGCGGCGAAAATGTGCTCAATCGACCACAATGATGAGAAACAGACATTTAACGTTAACGTGGTATCACGTGACACTGCAATGTGTTTAACCATAACGTGACTCATTCACTCCAGTACAAGTAATCACCCTTCCTCCCCCGCTAAGGTCATGTATGTAAGTGCATTATGTACGTGCAGTACAGGACTAGACTGTACGGTATATAATTGGGATGGACTTAAATTCGATTTTTTTTTTTTTAACGGACATATGTGTCAAATCATGTAGATGAGGTTAAAAAAAATTGTGTTTGAGTGAAATATGTCAAAATTAATATTGATATTATTGCAGGATTATTTATGATTCATGTATTTATAATTAATTAGTTTATTTTAATTATTTTTTTTATACAATCCACAATGTGATAAATAAAAATAGGGTTTTAAATTATAAATAAATAATACATTTTATTATAAAGATTTAAATAATAAATAAGAATTATTATAATAAAAAAATACGTTATTTATAATTATATATATTATAATTGTTGACCAATTATTTCACAATATAAACATTAATGTAATATTGTTGAATGTACGAAATTGTAAGAAAATTGTATTGTGAATTGTGTTGTCAATTGATTAACTACATCTTTAATAACATGAATAAAATAAGCACATTTTTTACATAAATAAGTAATTCATTAATAATTAATAAATCAAGTATCAACTAGATTGTCTATAATTAATTTAATATAATAAACCTTTTTTTCATAAAATAAATATATTATTAAATATGTCTATAAACTAGAGTATTTTCCCCAAAAATATTATTCTATGATTCACAAAAATCCCCAAAAGATTTAATGTGATGAATAAAAATAAGTCAAATATGCATGTAAAATCATTTATTTCGATAACTAATATGTTACTTTTTTTTAAAAATTAATTAATTAAATTGTTTAATTGGATGCATGAATGACAATATCTGTAACAAAAAAAAAATACTAAATTGTAATTATTTGAGAAAAAATACTGAATCACGCAACAATACAATCATTTATTTTTTAAATAAAATAATTAATCGTGCTCTTTTGGAATGAATATAATTATTATGATTATTCGACCAACTATTAAATAAAATATGTATTTTTAAAAATGTGTTTCTTTGACTAATATTTTTTGACAGATGTCCACTTGTGCCTCATGTCCCACGTGCAGCCTGTGAGTAGGTGGGTGGGGGGGTGGGGGTGATGTCTCACATAGCATTACAGAAGCTTTTTGCAGTCAGATGCATAAATTGCTCAACTCTTGCTTTTTAAACCCTCTAATGTATTCTAATGTACTCTAATGTATTCTGATTCGGCGCTCGCTTTCTCATTGCGCGTCCTCCTCTCGTTTCCGCCGCCTTTCCGTTCTATTTGCGACGGAACCTGACTCGCTCCAGTTCATTCGAGAGACACAATGGCTTCTCTCGTGGCCTTATTTCTGAGCGGGATATTGGCTAGATAACAACAATAACAATGCAACAATAACAAGAGGAACTCCGAGTGCGCGCTTCGAATAGGATTCTTAACCTGCCTGTTGTTGTTCAGCCTCCAGTGTGTTACACTTGTGAATACACTCTGAATGAATTAAGAAGTGTTTTGAGGATAGGGAGGCGAGCAATCACAATATAATATTTGTCAAACGAAAATCAGAGCTCACAAGGGACATGTTATGGAAAATTGTCTTTTTAATAGCTTGTATAAAAATAGTCGTATCTCTAGAGTGCCTGCCCGCCAATCAAGTGTGAAATTACATTACCAATTAAATATTTTGTGAGCTGTGTAATATCCCAAAATGTTCTGAATTTTGCCAGACTGTGATGTAACAGTGGTTCTGCTGGAATTCAACCCTCACGACCATGTAAAGATGAGTTGAGTTGAGAAGTTTTTCTGCCCATGAGTTGGCTCGGTGAAGATTCTCCATTTTCAAGTTATGAATGGACTAACGGTACATGGAAACACTTTACTGACCATTGTTGCCACAGTTACCTTGAAAAAGTATCTTACTGATTACTTGCTACTAAAGTAGATTACACATTTCTTGAATAGTTGCATTCATCAATTACTGACAACCCTGCTTAACATAAAAATTACACTTATTTCCACTTAATTTGAAGTGCATTTCTAACAATGACATTTAACTCATTCACTACTATTGACGGCTATAAAAGTCAAAAATTAATTGTAACTATTTCTATTAGTTTAACATTTTTTCCACTTTTGTTAACAAAAATTTTTTTTTAAAGAAAAGATTATTAAAAATTAGGGGCGTCAGGCGATTAAAATGTGTAATTGTAATTAATCGCATGACTTCGATAGTTAACTAATGATTAATCACAAATTTTACATCTGTTCTAAATGTACAATAATTTTCTTCTAGGTTTTCATACTCTTGTTAACAAAAGTGGGATTTTTTTTTTAACTGATTAATTTTTGACGTATATAGCCGTCAATGGCAGTGAAATAGTTAAGAACTAGACTTAGTGCAATTTCTGCAGAAATTGTGTGGGAATGCTGAAAGCTGAATGCTAATAGCTGAATGCTTATGAAGTAAATTGAAAGATAAATTATGGGAACATTACAAAGTAATAAGTGTAGTTGAAAGATAAATGAATGAAAAGAACACTTGAACCCGGGAGGCGTGAATTTTAGAAGCAAGTTGATCCATTTCGATAGAAAAGTGGAACTCTGATAGTTAGTCAGGTGGATGCAAGCTGGGATAAAAAAAAAATAGAGGACAGGGAATTATTAAGCAATTATTATTACTTAAGGCATCCACAATAAACCTGGTTAAAGCTGCATTCAAGCAGACTTTAAATTTTCCATACTCTATAACATGATTGTTTGCAAAACATCTGCAGAGGCTGATTAAGTTATCTTGCTACTTTTTATGCAAGTCATGTTTGACTTTGAGGAGATCGTCTCACTGTGTCTCACAAGCACATGCAGACATTCTCATTCTCTTGCTATAATTCATGCTAAGAAGTTGAACACAGAGCGTTTACACACCACGGCGCGAGCTGCAACTCTGCATTAGGGCCATTGGTTCCGATGTGTTTTTTTAATATATGCAATACAGAGCAGAGTGCTGTTTTTGAAGTGTAGTTAGGTATGAGATTCGACTATTCGTTCAGTGGCTCATGAGGTGAACATGACAAATTTTGCCTAGCGACGACGAGGAAAAAAAACTATTTTACTGGTTATCTTTTTATGAGGTGTCCTCGGGAGCTACTTGCTGCATTTCTGTCCAGCCAAAATATAAATAGAATAGATAATAATACATAATAAGACTGTACATAATGAAATGAAATTATATGATTGCAATATCCTGATAAAGGCTTGAGAAAAGATTTGCTGCAAACTGTGATGAAATTGTGCTCTGCTATGGCCTCCGGCAATCGTTTCCCACCTGCTGCTCCTCACACACACAGGTTTGTTTTACTATCTTTGTGGGGCCTTCTCATTGACATAATGCATTTCCTAGCCATAAAAAATGACTGCCTACCCCTATTCCTTACCCTAACCTCAACCATAACCCAATTCAAACCCAAACTCTAAAACCAAGTCTTGACCCTCAAAAAGGGGTCTAAACTTGTGGGGCCCCACATGGAGGGGTGAGCCCCACATCTCTCCCAGAAATCCCAGAATGTTGGCCCCACTATGCAAAAAAAAAAACAAGACCACACACACACACACACACACAGGTTTGTCTTACTATCTTTGTAGGGCCATTTCATTGACATAACGCATTTCCTAGCCCCTTCCCCTAACCCCAACCATCAAAAATGATTGCCTACTCCTATTCCTTACCTTAACCTCAACCATAACCAAATTCAAACCTAAACTCTAAAACCACGTCTTGACTCTCAAAAAGAGGTCTAAACTTGTGGGGCCCAGCAAAATGGCCCCAAATGGACGGGTGGGCCTCACAACTCTGTGAAATCCCAGAATCTTGGCCCCACTATGTAACAAAAACAAGACCACGCACGCACGCACGCACGCACGCACGCACGCACGCACGCACACACACACACACACACACACACACACACACACACACACACACTTCACAGATGTGTTTTCAAGGTCATGGACGGAGGCGACCGCTGATCGCTATCCACTCTTATTCCCACGACAGCGGCCGGTTGCTGAGCCTGGAGGACGGCTCGTCCTCGGGGGGACGCGACGCGGAGGCCACCGCAGCCAAGCGGGAGGGGCCCAGCGAGTACGAGATCTCCCTGGAGAACAAAAACAAACAGGTACGTCCTTCCCCAGGCCGTCAGGGACACATTGGAATTCAAGGTTACCTCTCACATGCAACTCAAATGCTCTCACATAAACACACCTGAAGAATTCTCACAAATTATACTCTCATGAGTTACTTAAATATTATGTGTTATACTTAAATTGTCTCATACGTCATACTGAAATGCTCTCACACAAAATACTAAAAAGCTCTCATTTAATATACTGAACAGCTTGCACACATATCGAAATATTTTCATATAATATGCCGGCACACTCTCACTCCTGTATATGTCAGTATACTGACATTTTCTCACACATCATAATGAAACACTCTTATATAATATACTGAAGTGTTCACACAACATAATGAAATGCTCTACTACAATACTGAATTGCTCTCCCACATTATGCTAAAATGCTCTATGACATACTGAGATGCTGTCACACATCATCCAGAAATGCTTTTGTACTTTCATATACTACACTGAAACGTTCCTACACATTTCCTGAAACTGTGTCATACAATATACTGTGGTGCTCTCATATATCATACTGAAATGCATTCCTATAATTTAGTATACAGTACAGAAATGTGCATTTCAGTAATCTTTGACCTTTTCAGTTTTTATGTGTGGAAACTTTTAGCATTTTACTACTATTTTATACCCATGTGTTTTAGTATGTCTTGTGAGAGTGTTTAGGGGAGCCTTGCAGCAGTGTGTGAGAGCATGTCAGAAATGTGTAAGAAATGCTCACAGTTCGGCACAAGATTTTTAAATGTATTTAAAATTAGTTTTTGGTTCTTTTACCCCCAATTTTCAAAAACGCTTATCCTGTTTTTCCTCCCAATAATTTTAACGGGTTAAAAAAAAAATGCTATGCATTTACAATGAGAGTAAATGATATGTGGATATTTGCTATTTGCGGCCTTTGTGAATAGTGGGGTTCCACTTTAAAACTGAATTATGTCCCTGTCGGCCCCACATATTGGGGTATGTGTTTCGCCCTTGGCAGGAGAGAGAGAGAGATGGAGCGATGTTTATCTTTGAGCGTGAGGGGGGGACATGCGTGGAAGTGGGTGTAGGGTGGTGAGGGTGCGAGAATGACATTGCGTGCTGCAAAAGAAGAAGCCCATTCAGATCTATTTCTGTCTCTGTTGACACATGAAAGAGAGTTAAAAAAAAACGAACACCAGTGTCTCAACATCCACAGCGACAGGAGCATGAAAGATGCTAGGTTGCTATGGTAACAGCTAATAACGGCTTCGGCTTCTATGTGTGTGTGTGTATGTGTGTACATTTTGCAGGGTATTCTCATGATGTGCGTCGGCTGTCCTCCTTTTCTCTATTGCTCTGATTTGTCTTCTTTGCTAGAAAGTTTGGCAGTGCAACTTTTTTGGGACAATTCACTAGACCCGCCTGGAAATCAGAACCAATGCAAGTGTCCTGCTTTTACAAAGATAAAAAATGGTCAGTTATGTTCCAGTGATATACTGTATATGTATATCTACCAAACCTGTGTATCTTGGTGAAAACGTTTTTTTTTTTTTTTTTTAGACATCTTGCACATGACTCCCCAAAAACTCACTCACCCGTTCCCTGGAAAGTTATTATAAAACATCTTAGTTGCTGACACCAAATTGATCGATGAACATGAAATTGGGTGGACATGTCTGCCATCACAAGATTCACCAAAAGGGCACATGCACGAATTTTAAAAGGAAGTCAGCAATTTTGGGTTGAAGCAGCCATTTCCAGCAAATTCCAGGGCTCGTACTGGGAAATTTGTCAAAATGAACCTCAATCCGAAGCAGGTATCACAGACAGATAGCTGACATTAAATTCCAATGTTTTTTTTTTTGTGTCAAAGTTTGAGGATCATTAAAAAAAAAAATCAATCATGTTAATTCGCAGCAGCCATTCAGTTTGCTAAGCTATCTGCTAAGCAAAAAGTCACTTCCACACCATTTGTTCAGCAGCTAGCTCGCTGTGTATGCATTATTTTTGGTCATGTTTATGCTTGAAGAGGCCTTGAGATTAATAGCTATCATATTTTCCAAGTTGTCAGTGGTTTACATATGGTAAACGCAAAACGGATTAGCATGCTAGCATGCCTGATGCAGTAGCCACTATACGGATTGTAGGCCTCTCTGTCCAGTCCGATTTTGTTGTTGTCTCTTAGAATGCTCACTGATGTTTATCCATGTTCTTAAAATCTGAAGATCCTGTTACATTGCTGACAACTTCTTTGGGAGCAGCCATTTTGAAATCACGTAGGATGTGTTTTGGTTTTCTACCTGAATTTTTGCCCTCAGCATGCAGCTGAGTGAGTTTGTTTTACCTCGAGGTGAACAACATAAAAACTGTTAGTCATTTCAAAGATTCGTGAGGCGAAAAACTCACTGAAAATGGGAATCCCTTTTTTTTGACTCCGCCTTCCTCTCTCCAGATAGAAGACCTGGAGCAGAAGTACGGAGGCCACCTCATCGCCAGACGAGCCGCCCGCCGCATCCAGACCGCCTTCCGTCAGTACCAGCTCAGCAAAAATTTCCAAAAGATCCGCAACTCGCTCTCGGAGAGCAAGCTACCCCGCCGGATCTCCCTGCGCCAACACAGCCCGTCGGGACGGAACCGCAATAGCACCCAGAGACACAGTTACTCTCTCCATCCGGGAGGGGGGCAGATCCCACTTCGTTCCAAGACGCCGCCGCCTCCGCCGTGTCGCTCCACTTCCCTTCCCCCGTCTCCCGCGTCCGCCCCGGCAGCGGCCGCCCCTCCGACCTCGGGACCGGCGCCCTCCCAAAGCCCCGGGCCCTCGCTCTCACAGTTGGAGGACTGTTTCTCCGAACAAGTAAGATGAATGGAGTTATATTCATCCTACATCAAAAACAGCCTATATTTTTTTGTAAACTACACATATATATGTTGTTGCATCTTAAAAGAAAAAAATTCAATCCTGCTTCCTACTTTTCCTGCAAAATACAACTGATCTGCAAAGTGCTTTAGAGTTGTCCAACAAGCATCAAGCAAGTAAATTAGAAAATAAAACTACCTATACTAACTCCATGTTTATTCATCTTTCTGCCAGTGACTCCTCCACTGAGTTTTATTTTTACTGAGTTAACTTTAATTAACTCATTCACTGCCATTGACGTTTATAGACGTCAAAAATTCATTTGAACTATTTCTCTTAGTTTAACATTTTTTTCCCACTTTTGTTAACGAGTATGAAAACCTAGAATTTTTTTATTGTACTTTTAGAACAGATATACAATTTGTGATTTATCGTGAGTTAACTCATAGTCATGCAATTAATTACGATTTGAATAGCCCGACGCTCCAAATTCTTAATTGTAATTAATCACATGACTTCAATAATTAACTCACGATTAATCATAAATTTGATATCTGTTCTAAATATACAATGAAAAAAATCTGTTTTCATACTCTTGTTAACAAAAGTGAAGAATTTTTTTTTAACTAATAGAAATAGTTCAAATTTATTTTTGACGTCAATAGCCGTCAATGGTAGTGATTGAGTTAATTTAAATTAATCTCTAGAATTAATGCTATAATTTTGAATGTGTATATATTTATCAAATTGTTTTATTTAGCACTACTTTAGAGATTGACAGAAAGAGAAAGAGAGAAAGAAACAGCATTTTGATCCTCTATTTGATCTGGAAACAGTAGAACATTGACAATAAAATCTAATTAAATCCCTTCGCCTTCCCCTCATATCATTTTTAAATAATTAAAAAAAGAAGCTTGTTTCCACATGATCTAATTACTGAGACACTGTCGCTATTCATTTAGACCCACTGGTCTTACAAAGGGCAGATAATTAACTAACCTGCTGGGAGTAGGCGCCAATTTTTGTCCTTTATTCTGCACCGATGTACTTCATCATTATTAGACACTCTAGTGACTGTTCCTTTTTCAAATGTGCAGGTATGTGTACCACAATGTATCAAGGTGACAAAAAAAAAATCCATCCATTTTTATAGCTCTTGTTGTCGTGGCACTCAAATTCACATTTGTTCAGAGTCTTCAAACAATTTTCTTTTGTACTTTTAGCTTCACTCGCTGGCCCAGTCGATAGACGAGGCCCTCCGTGGTTGGAGCGTATCGGAGAGTTCGGAAGGTCAGGGCCTCCTGATGGACCCCGGGGCCCTCCGTGCCGCCGCCGAGAGCGCCTGCCTCCCCCGCAGCGCCAGCTCCCTGCTCATGGCCTTCCGGGACGTCACCGTCCACATCGACAGCAATAGTTCCTATACCATCTCCTCCGCTACCACCACCACCACCACCACCTCCCTGGGCAACGCCGGCGGCGAGGCGGGCAGCAGGAAGACCTCACTGAGTGGGATGGGCCTCGTCGGAGGGGAGTCCGCCGAGGAGCCCGAGTTTCCCGCGCCTCCTCCCAGCGAGGAGCTGGAGAATTTGGACCCGGGATCGCGCAGGGGCTCGGCCGTGCCCCTGGCGGGGTGCGCCCTAATCGGGGACGGCATCACGGACAAAAGCGGGTCCACCTCCACGTCTACCTCCACCGCCATCGTCACCTCGGCGCAGTCCGACCAGCAGCCGGCCCAGTTTTACACACAGTACCAGCAGTACCACTACACCCACCCACAGCAGCTGGCGGGGGGCACCGGCCCCGATGCCCTGCAGGCCCTGGTGGTCTCCCTGCCCAGGGATCGATGCCAGGATCCGGCATCCTGTCGCTCGCCCACCCTCTCCACTGACACACATCGTAAACGGCTCTATCGCATTGGATTAAACCTCTTCAACGTGTGAGTGTGTGGAACCGCAACGCGCACGCGCACACACGTACATGCGCTAGTCGCTCTTCAAAGTACACTTTCAGCCCTGGGAGTTTCTTTTGTGGGAGGGGCTCACTACAGACAAGAAAATAAAGGCAAAGGCATCGAGGCGATGGAGGAGATATAAAAGAGAGAAGCGGAGGGCATGAACAATGTGAAAGGAGCCATAAATAGAGGGAGAGCACGACTGGCCTTTACTTCTTATCATTACTATTAGTTATTGCGAATTAAAGTTGATTAAGCATCACGCATCGCTGACAGCCGCTCTGACCCGGACGCGTCCTCGGCTAACAGCTTTGAGCATGAATGCACTCAGATTTTCTTTATTTTCATAAGCAATTTCTTCTCTCTCTCTCTCTCTCTCTCTTACAATGTTACTTATTAAGATAATTATTTACAGGATTTTTAATTAATTCATCTAATTAATCTATTTTAACCTCATATCTGCTAAAGGTCCCCAAATAATGAATTTGAATTCTAGGACATTACAAGATTGTTAGTGCACGACTTATCTATTAATAAAACAAGAAGAGAAGATTTGAAATCCACATTTTTATTGTTGAAGTGTACTTGATGAATAAATTCAAAAGAATAAGTATAAGCTCATCAATTAACCAATTAGGCCAGGTATTATATTATTATTATTTTTTTTAAATGAACAAAATTGAATCCAAACTTCCACAAGCTGAGGTTCGATGTATGGATGGCATGAGATGAACTGATAATAGCTGTGGTGCTTTTTGAGCTAAACGAACAAACTGGAGGTTAGAAGGAAAGGTTAACAAAAATCTAAAGCTACAATATCTGGGTCATAACAACTCAAACCCAAAAGAGAAGCTGGGGCTACAGTATCAACTCCTCAAATCAAAAACCCACCCCAAGCCAGGTTACAGAATCTGACAACACACAAATTTGTTCTTTTTATAAATAAACTTGCCATTTAAGAACTAGCACTACCAGATTTAAAAACAACGAGATCGCTCGGAGCCGTCATTTTGAGCCTTATATGGTTATTACTCACTGTTTTGAGTAGCTAATAAAGCCCCTAATAAATAAAGACGGGTGGTGGATCCTTTACTGATTTCTATTATCAGGCTTGTACTGCCCAAAACGTCATGCCTCTGTCACATCCATCAGCCTTTTTTTTTTTCAACTATAAGCTTTTACTATACCTTAAACTGCGTCGCAACTCCCAGTGGAGCGGTACACACGGCTCATTTTAGCCGGGGGGTGGACTGGTCTCGTTCGGACTTGTTTTCTTAAACTCCCGAGCGATCCAGCGGCAGCGACCAATCATCGTGATTCGTCAGTCTCCCTGCGGCGCAACGTGAAAGATGTACATTGAAATGAATTGAAACCGTCAAAATGTTCGTTTTTATGACGTCATCATGATCTCGTCTTTTTACCATTGGTCCCTTGTGGTGACAGGAACCCGGAGAAAGGCATCCACTTCCTGATCACGCGCGGCTTCGTGCCCGACACGGCCATCGGCGTAGCTCACTTTCTGCTGCAGAGGAAAGGCCTGAGCAGGCAGATGATTGGCGAGTTCCTGGGCAACAGCAAGCTGCAGTTCAACCGAGACGTTCTTGAGTGAGTCGGCATCCTTTTCGACAGCGTACACAACAATTTGTTTTGTTAAGTGTATTTTTACAACATAGTTGTTGTTTGTCAACAATGGTGATACGTTACACTCTCGTTATATCCTATAAGGGAACATATTATGGCTCCTGACATCACTAGGACAGGCTCCTTTCAATATTTCACAGATACAATTTAATGTATAGAGTATGTATATGTATAGTTTCTCCCACCGCATTCATCAATATCCAATATTTGGACATGTAGCTTTAAATAGAACCTTCAAGTGGCTAGCGTTTGTTTGGTTCAACCAACGGAGACAACTTTAGATTCAATATAAATAATTTACGACTGCTTTCTAGAGTCTTTGTAAGCCATTAGGTTTCTTTTTCAAGCAATTGAACCTTTGCCATCTTTCAAATGTTGCAATGGGGATTGAATAAAAGGTCAGAAGAAAAAAAATAAATATAGTGAAGAAAAAATAAGCCGGTTCAAAGGCAGATAAAGAATGACTAGTAATGAATTCTGTTAGAAAGGCTCTTCACATCCCTTTTTTCAGTAATTCCAATTTCTTGCAGTGTTTTATCTGCACAACTTTATAGTCTTATTTCCTACCAATAAAAACATGATTCTTTTTCGTAACTTTATGACGACTGTATTCTTGTACCTTTAGAAGATTTTTCTCATATTGAAAACATAATCCTTAAAAAAAATACTACTTTGTTCTCGTATAGTTAGTTTACATTAAAAAAAAAAACTTTTGTCTCAAGACAATTCGACAGTGCTCTCCTGACAATACACTTTTTTTTTGTTAAAGTTCAATTTTAATTTTATGACACTACAATCTAGCAAGAAGGAAAGGCGGACGTGCAATATTTTTTTTAAAAATACAAGATCATTCTCATATTACAAATGTATTCTTGTAATTTTACAATTATTCATCCCATAATGTTGCATCTCAAAAAATACAACTTTAGTCTGATATTATTACAAAAATGTTCTTGTAAAGTGACAATGTCTCTCATTTCCTTCCGATTCTAGAAGTCTCATAAAAGTACAAAATTTCATTGTAATATTCCATTTACCAATATTACAGCAACAATATTATAGTAAATATAAAAAAAATCATATTTTTCTTGAAAAGCAAGCAACTTAATTTTAATATAAAGTGTAAACATATAAAATATTTTCTTGTAATATTACAACATTATTCTCGTAACAATTTCGTATTGTTGTAATAATAAAAAACTTTATTGTCATACAATTATTCTGTATTATCGTAAGTGGACCACTATTTTTCTTGTAACTGTCTTTCTTTTAAAAACTTAAAAATAAACTTTATTCTCATAACTTTGACACTTTTTAATCATAATTTTAGATCTTTGTTTTTGGAAATGTATAATGTTTTGTCTGGTATCTTTGAAAAGACTCTCTTAACTTTCATAATTGTTGTCTTTTTGTCATTATTCAAAGCAGCCCTAAAATCCGCGCTTTTATTAAAAATCCATTCATCCTTATTACATCTAGAATGGAGGCTGAGTTTTTTTTTTTTTTTTTACTTGCTGAGGTTTTTGCAGAGCTTGTGGAAACAGTGCCTACATTTCCCATCATTCAACAGCGACCTTTCCTTTCAACATTTTATCAGCGACATCATTCACGTTGATGTTGTGATGGCGGGCCACAGCCATGAATTATACAAGACCTTTTGCAGGTTTAGCACTCCCCGCTTTTATTGACTTGTGCATCGACAGCTATGCTGATATTCTGGCTACCTGCAAGTAATGAGCACAGGCGCAAATGCATTTTCAGTGAGATATAGCAATATAGTGAGCTACTTTACACCCCAGAGTTGCATTAGCGGCAGCTCCGCTACTTTTATCTTCACATTGAAATCAGTCGTCCTCTGTTTCGAGCACCTCCAGGACTCCTTGTCATGTTTCGCAGTTGCTGAATAGTGACCAAAACAAAAAGTACATAAAAGCACATTAAGAAGCAACTTTGAAAATTTAAAGTTGTCGTGTTGCTGAGAGCCACATCAAATTGGATTAAAAAGATGGAGAAAAAAAGCTTCTTTGGATCTGAAGAGCTTTTTGTCAAATGTTTTCCAAGGTTAAGAATGAGCTTTGATTTGTCTGCTGCTGCATTACTGCAAAACTCCTCAAAAAGAAATGGAAAGAGATCCTATCACAGGCTTCACAGTGGAAGATGTTATGCAATAGCTGCAAGGAGGAGATAATGAAATATTATCTTCCGTGTGTGTAAAGGCCACCGGTACCGATAATTTAATCCGCAAAGTATACAATTCTAGAATGATTAATTATATAGTCAATATCACTACACGTCCTAATTTCACTCTCGAAAAAGTTGAGCCTCGGGGACTTAGTCAGTGTCAGTTTTGCTTTGTTTTAAGTATCGGTGGCTGGTATCAGCAGTCTCTCCACGTGCACCCGATACCTTAAATGGTTGGTCACTTTTTCTACAAGGTACAAGTATTCTAATTATTTTAATATTACCATTTTATTCTCTTGAAATGAATTGCTTCACTAAATAATACCATTTTATTCTACTTGATTTTCATATTGCACAAAAAAATATAAGTTGGTCTAGATTTCCAAACATTTTCTCCTTCAATCTTATGTCATTAAACTTGTATCTCATAATATTGCAACTGTAATCTCATACATTTACATTATTTTTTTCATGTAACTTTCTATCGTTTTCTTGGAAAAATACAATAATTTTATTTTACATATTATGTATTATAAAATTACAACCCTTTTCATGTAATATTGCAACTCTATTCTTGTAAAATTAAAAATGTCTCCCTTGTAATATTCCAACTTTATTGTCAAAAATGTCCAATTATTTGTCTCATAATTTTTTTTTTAATACAACTTTATTCTCACAACATTACAGTTGCTCTTTCCTTCAACATTGTAGTTTTATTCTTGTAATTTAAAAAATATTTATCTTATAAAAATGGGACTTTTTCTTAATTAAATAACTTTTGTTTTCGTAATAGTACAGATTTATTCTTGAGAATGTACATGTCTTTGGAAGAAATACGCTTTTGTAGGGAGACCGGGGCGAGTTGTATCACGGGTAAGTTGTCACGTTGCAATTTTCTTCACCACAAGAGGGCGCCACAAAAAAGTGGAAAAATAGTTTTCTTCGTAGAAATGGTCAGGGGTTGTGTACTGTCTGAGAAAAGAATAGCACATTGTGAGCTGAGATGAGTGCCAGTCGCTACTCTGTTTTAAGCTAACTTTTAAACAAGAGCAAGAATTAGCCAACATGGTAGTTTGGGCAACTTGTCTCAATCATTTTGCGATTTGTTGTCACATATGCATAGAATGGGCCAATGAAAAATGCACCTCTGGCAACTCCAGAATTACCCTTCAGAGGATGAGTCAGTCGAGTGAGGAAATTAGTTTGCCAGGTTTTGTTTCATTGTTTACAAATGGATTTTCCAGTTGTTGGAACTACGGTATGCACACGTCAGAACTGGTTTAAATTTCATGATGAACCATCCAGCCATTAACCGAAATGCTTTATTTTTTTTAAAATTCAATTTAATCTCAAATTTCCAGTTTAAAGAAAGCAAAACAGGCATTTGAGGCTGAGACCTACATGCCAGGCCCAGCAGTTCCTAAGGACTTTAATCTATTTCATAATATTTTATGCTAAAGTTTGCTCAATGACTATTTTCAAGATCAATGATAAACAATTTCTCTGGCTGTAAGAACAAGCACACACACAAAACAGGAGAACAAGGATAAATTTGTCCTTGTTTTATTAGTTGCAAAATCCAGTGTGACATCTTACCCCATATAGTGTGACAACTTACCCATTGGTGGGGCAACATGTTACATGTTCACTTTCTCTATTTGATGGCTTATAACTCTGCACAGACAAAAGGTATGAAAATGACATGAATACAAAAAATATACCTTTGGTCTTTCATCTGGTATACATTTTGTTTATATATGCTCTATTGATTCCAAGAAATATATACAGTATAAAAAGTGATACAACTACCCTACCTCTACTTTTCTGGTCTTCAGCGTAGTAAAAGTAAAAGTGTGCAACACGCTTTCACTGAAAAGGCTCATGTTTAGTGAAAAGCATCCAGGATGGAGAGACAGGCTTTTTTGCTGAGGTTGTTGCAGAGATTGTCGAAATAGGTCACACTCACACGCACACACACATTCATGTATGTGCTGCTGCCATTGGCACATTCTCAGGCTTTCATGTACTCCTTTGAATGTCATTATGTGACTCCCATGCCTCTTATCTCCCACTGTCATCACTTTCCTCTTTCCACTGGTGTGTGTGCGTTTGTGTGTGTGGTTATGTGCGTTTCTTCCAGGTCAGCGCCTCAGTAATGGAAGTATGACTGTAAGAGGAAGGTTTGGCCATCAGCGTGTGTGCGCGCGTGTGTGTGTGCATTGTGCTCACGTCACCTCTCCTATATGTGCTAAATTGTTTCGTCTCTTTTTTTTCCCTCCCCCGCGTGTGTGTGCGGTTGCTGGCAGCTGCGTGGTGGACGAGATGGATTTCTCGGGCATGGAGCTGGACGAGGCCCTGAGAAAGTTCCAGGCTCACGTGCGCGTGCAAGGCGAGGCGCAGAAGGTGGAGCGACTCATCGAGGCCTTTAGGTGAGACGCTGGGAGCACGACAACTCAAATGTGCACGTGGGGGCTTAAGAAAATGCAGCAGGTGCGCATTTGGTACCTGGTAGCTAATCAGCATTTCTCTTGAATAACAACATAAATCCATCACACGCTCGCAACCAAATGGGCACGCTTCTTTGTTGTTATGCCGTTGGCGACCGGCGCTCACATATTCTGCACCAAATCTTAAAAAAAAAAAAAAGAGGAAAAAGGATCTTTGATGTCATGTATCAGCCTTGGGGCTAACAGACATCCACATCCAGAGAGACATTTTAATAACCTTTAAGTGCTTGTGAGAGCTGATGGTGACAGGTTGTGATGAGAGCAAAGCTCTGGTATCATTAACAAATTATACTGATTGCCTGCAACCGTGGATGAACTCGCCAATTACAGCACCCAAAAAAATGATGCAAATCAGTGAGTGTACAAAAATAGATGCATCTCTACTTCACAACAACCGCCTCCTGGCGACATTTTTCAAACACATTGTTTTTAGGATTTGGCGGTGTTAAGGCTGTGTTTCATCCAATATATTGTGGATTTTAAATTTTTTTTTTTATGAGAGCTCGGACTCACACCAAAGAGCTACATTTGTTGTTTGTATTGACATTAGCCACCAAATAACAGAACTCAAATGTGCTGAAGAATACAAAAATGAAAAATCTATTGATCAAAATGGTAAATAGCGAGCACTTATATCGCACTTTTTCTCACTTCTCATTCTAGCATAGCGGAGCATATGCTGCATTCGTATGGAGGACCAAAACTGCCAAAATTCAAAATAAATAAATGACTAAATAAATAAATAAATGACTAAAAGTGAAAATAAAAACGGATATAAAAAATATTATTCTAAAATAAATTAAAAAATATATATATATGGAAATAAAAACAGCAACAACAAAAAAAAAAATATATACACATATATAAATAAATTTGTATTTAATTTTTTAATTATATTTTTTATATCTGTTTTTATTTTCACTTTATTTTGAATTTTGGCAGTTTTAGTCATCCATACATTCGATAAAGGTCGGATTTATCTGACAAAATGGCGGATAGTGATAAATAGTTTTTATTTTGGTCCTTAAAACTCATTTTGACTTCCAGCAAACTTGTCTTCTTGCAATTTTGCTTCATTTGTTGTTTTTATTTGTTGTTTTTATCTTTCAATGCATTCCATACACTTCTGTAGTTTCCCGTATAATTTCATGCAGGGAGATAACGGCATACTGCCACATAGGTTATGTTACGTGGAGTTACATAGAATATTTATGAATGAATAAAGCTATCTAGTTTTATACTCAAGTAAATTGTGTCTTACCATTCACGGTCTGTGTTTCCAAAGTTTCCATTGTAGAGTGACGTCACATTGTAGTCCGTCGGTGAAGTCGGATGACTTTTTGTTTCTGACTTCGCAAGTGGGATTTCCAAGTTCAATGGGGCGTTCCTGTACTTTCTGGTTTACGACCCATCCTCGACTGCAGCAATAGTCTCCACCACCATACCATGGCCAACAGCAGAACCATTTTTTAATTCCTCTACATTGCTACTAGCATAATACTAGCTAGTGCTATGCTAATTTGTCTCTCAGGTCCGGCGTCCATGTTTGCAAATTTCGTTTGTTGCTAGCTCTATGTTAACTGACCAATAGTGAGGTGATAGCTCGTTAAATATTATTGTTGCTAGGACAGAGTTAGCTAGCCAAGAGTTGAGTTTTTTTCTAGACGAATATTCCCATAACTACTTCCAGGAGTCCGCTCAAATAAACCGCGCACTCCCCATGTAGATATGCTAATATGCTATAACACGTTCGAACTTGAATGGGAAAATTCTGATTTGGTGTTTGTTTTCAATGCCCGATCTGGTTGTTTCGGAAGCTAATGCTAATTTGGCTTTGGCTAAACTCAGTGTGGGGTTCAGTATCATGTACAGTGGATTAGACCCAGTGTTGCATCACAATTCAGTAGCACAAACAAACAATTTTGGGACTTGGGCAGCTCACAAAAGCATTTCTTTATTTTATGATTTCACACTTGATGAGTGGGCAGGAACTCCAGAGACATGTAAGGTATGCAAGCAATTCAAAAGTCACGTTTCCATAATAGTTCCCCATTCAATTCTAGTATTCATCCTGTCTTTATGGCGCTCCTGCAGTCACTGTGTTTGAAAGTATAAAGAGAAGTAAGTGAGCAAACAAATTGTCTCCGCAGCGCTGCTGCCCTTGAAGCGTCCTGGATGTGTCCACACATCGCTCGCAAGGACAAATTTGAGAAAAATTGCTGCTGTGATTTAGTGCTATAGATGTGCCACAGTTAATGTAATGCACTGCGCGTGTCCTTTGTTCCGAAAAGATAAGGACTTCCTTTTATCATAACAACAATAGTGATTTCATGTTGTTTGATCGAGCGTTACCTGACAGCGCTTTTGAATGTGCTCGTTTCTGAACATTAGCATATTATCATCTGAATTGCTATGTCCAACTTTGCGGGAACAGTGTGTAAATGTTTGGATTCATTTCAGCATGACACCATCAAACGTCTTTAGAATGGAGTGAGCAGATTTTCGAAAATTAAAAAGCCGTGACGCTACAATTTTAAATGTAATTGCTAGTCAATCTGATGACTGGTGTTATTGCTTAGGCTAATGCTAAATGCTAACTTGCTTAACAGTTCAACAGCACTAAACAAAGCAATGCACTCACCATTATTGCAGTCCTCCCTTCTGGTCCTTCATATAATAAGCATCAAAGACAAAAAACTAGCAGAATCTCAGGCGGAACGTACCAAAATCCTTTACAAGCTAACGACCCCCTGTATATTCGATGACCTTTATAGAAGAAAGGCGGTGAAGGGGAAAAGCAAATAATCATCACACTTCACTCATTTGAAGGCCAATCAGAACACTTCATCACATGTTGGCGAGTCAGAGGTACCCCGGGCCCTTTGGGTGGTGCACATTACACATCTGTCACCGGCAATCACGGACCACACTTTGTAAGCATAGGTCACAAGTGAGCGGGCCTTATCGGGACGTGCCGTGCGTCTTACATAACACTTGTTATGTCATCTGTGCGCGTGTGTGCGTTGCGCTGTCATCGCGGCGAAGGCTTCTTTGTGCCAGCTGGCGTGCGGACCTTCATGATACGAAGATGCCAGGCCGCTGTTGAAACAGACTGCTGACATAAGACGCGGAGCCAAAAGTGACGTACACATGCGCGTTGTTGCTGTTTATTCATGCAGCGGTGCATAAACATGCACAAAGCGCGCGTGTGCGTTTGTGTGTGGAGTCATGCATTCAGTAGTGGAGCTCGCCTCGCTTCAACATTTGCTGCATATTACATCAAGTAAACGAGTGGGGAAGCTGCTATGTCACTTCGTTTGCTCACTGGCTGAAAGCAGCAGGAAAACGATTAGTTCGCTGGATCTTGCAAAAACTCAAATAAAAACAAAAATTTGTCAATAATTTATACTGTGAGAAGATCTTGCACTTCCTTGCACTTCCTTTAAATGTGTATTCTTGGAATGATCATCAATCCGACTACAAGCAATAGGCAAAAAAAAAAGCTTGATTTTCACAGCTAATTTGAACCGCTGGAATTATGTCAGAAAAAATTATCCCCTGGTCCTAAAAAGTTTGATAACCCCTACAAAAGTTATGACAAAAAAAAAATCATAACTTTATTATACTTTTTTTTTTTTTTACTTACACATTTTTTTTCACTCTAATGCAGTGGTGTCCAAACTCGGTCCTCGGGGGCCGGTAGTCCTGCAGGTTTTGGAGGTTTCCCTGCTCCAACGCACCTGTTTCAATCAACAGGATTGTTATCAGGCTTAGTAGAGCTTGCTGATGAGCTTCAGCTGTGTTGGAGGAGAGAAATATCCAAAACCTGCGGGACTACCGGCCCCCGAGGACCGAGTTTGGACACCACTGCTCTAATGTTTTTGTATTTTTGGGAGTTGATTATGTGTGCAGTGTGGACTCAACCCAACTTCTCAATGATAACAATATGGGGTCATTGGAAAGTTGCGCGCAGTTATAACTTTTGTCTGTAAATGTCGATAACATTAGCTTATAATAGCTAACATTAGCTAGCCATGTTAGGCAGTCCATTATAATATTTTATGGTTGTGGATTTTGATGGTTTATATGTTTGATTAACATAGGGTGACCGGCACAGTCCCGTTTTTGAACCTTGCGTTCCGTGTCCCAGCGGATCTTGCCAATCTCATTGTTTTGTGCCATTATTATGTAGGTCCCACCCTGGTGTCCTGTTTTTTTTTTTTTTTTTTTTTTTTTTGCCACATGTATGTCAATCACACAGTTGTCATAGCATTTAATACGATAAACCCATTAAAACCCATTTAATTTTGAAAACCTTGTGGTCACACTATTAATGAATACTAGCTAATGTTAGCTAGCCACGTTAGCTGGCAAATATAAGCCTCTTTTTTTTGGTTGAAAACCTGGTGGTCACACTATTAATGAATACTAGCTAATGTTAGCTAGCTACGTTAGCTGGCAAATATGAGACTTTTTGGGGGAAAACCTGGTGGTCACACTATTAATGAATACTAGCTAACGTTAGCTAGCTACGTTAGCTGGCAAATGTAAGCCTTTTTTTTGAAAACCTGGTGGTCACACTATTAATGAATACTAGCTAATGTTAGCTAGCTACGTTAGCTGGCAAATATGAGACTTTTTGGGGGAAAACCTGGTGGTCACACTATTAATGAATACTAGCTAACGTTAGCTAGCCACGTTAGCTGGCCAATATAAGCCTTCTTTTCTTTGGTGGTAAAACCTGGTGGTCACACTATTATTGAAAACTAGCTAACATTAGCTAGCTACGTTAGCTGGCAAATGTAAGCCTTTTTTTTGAAAACCTGGTGGTCACACTATTAATGAATACTAGGTAATGTTAGCTAGCCACGTTAGCTGGCGAATATAGGCCTTCTTTTCTTTGGTGTGAAAACCTGGTGGTCACACTATTAATGAATACTAGCGAACGTTAGCTAGCTACGCTAGCTGGCGAATATAAGCCTTTTTTTGTTTTGTTTTGGTGTTAGAAAATGAAATATAGTGTACCAAAAACAATATAGTTGTTCATGAACCAGAAAGTAACCGCCTACAAACAAGGGCAAATCAACAATGTTAAACAAATGTCAACAAATGCTAGCGGTTTAACTTAGTGAGTGCCATTCTAAATGTCATTTGTGACATTTACAAATTGTGCCATCATGTGCTAAATAATGTGCAACTTCCAGTCCTCGTATAGCCTCTGCGCTGGCGTCTCGACATGGCTGCTGTGATAAAAGCACCCCCCACTCCCAGAATGCACCAGTGTGTAAGCGCAAGTGACAGTCAAGGAGTCGGGGAGGTGCGAGCGAGACGTTTTGAAGCCTGCGGGAAGCGACGGAGCAGACAAAGTGCAGCATCTCATCGTGCTTGTGCGAGCCAACGTGACGAGCCGAGTGTTACTTCACCACCGATGGCGCAAACCGCTTTGCACTGTCAAACGTGTCCTTTCAGCGCCATTAATGGCGACCGCTCCTTATCATCAGACACCGTCAGGGCCGGAGTGGGACTCGTTTTCAACACTGGAGTTTCAGGGCTCAGACCGGCCTACTTGAGTTCACAACATTTTAATGCTGATCTACAATTTTACCTAACTACATATATTTTCCATATTATGTCGCCTTGAATTATTTCCCCCTAAAGCACAAACTCCCAGATGCTGATATTGTGTCCTTTCTCATATCATAACCATATATTAAATAGAAGAATGAAGAGAAAATGTGTGTCGTAATAATAATAATAATAAAGCCACAAGCCATGAAGTCAGGGGGCGCTTCATTAAGTTAGCCTTCGCTTCAGGAGCCACAAAAAAGATTTTGAGAGGTGTTTCTAATATTCAGTGGAAGACTGTAAGTGCAATTCAAGAGAGCTAGGCGGAATATTAAAGCATTTTTTCAGCATCATTCTATAGAGTAGTCAAACCCTTTTGAGTCGACCAAATAAATGGAAAGGTGAGCTTGGCTTGGTTTCATGTCACAGCAAAAGTGAGTGTTGGGTCACTGGATGCGGGATACAAATGTGATGCAGAGTAAAAAGAATGACATTCATGCTTGATATGTTTTAAGTCCTTTTTTAATGTACATATTTTGGCACAAGATCCAAACTGGGAAACTATTAACTAAAAATCTTTAGCTCTATGCTATTCATTTGGAATCATTTTTTTCAATAATTCACCTACAAATGATAATATTATATAGGTAATATTTCACTTTTTAAAATCCAGAAAAATAACATCCCCCATTGACATAAAAAAGAGAAACAATCCAATAAATCCGATTTTTTTTTTTATAAAGAAGACATTTTTAATTGAGGAAAGCAACGCCAGTCTCTTAAATCCTTTTAATTTTACACATCAAAATACTTTTCATAAAAATTGGAAGATGATCTCTTATTAAATTAAAATTAACCCTTCAATACAATTATATTTGAAACTCTTGCTATTGAGATTTGCTCTGCTTTGAATGACAAGTCCATAGTATGACCTTATCAACAAATTTCATGAAGTATACAAGATTATTGTATCGATTTATTGATGTATCTTATTTATTTACAACAAAAAATGGTTATTATCAAATATTTATTATTTGAAGGAAAAACACTCCCGAAGTTGAAGCTAACTTAGTTAGCATTTGAACGGGATCCTCCCTTCTTTTTTAGCATTAGCGCTAGGCTAGCAATGTTTTAAAAACTAAATATGTTTTATATTTAAATATACAGTGGATGTAATTCTTATTGTCGTGTATTTAATTTTACAGATAACTCCAACTCGGGTGTCATCAAACAGCTTTAAAGGACGCTTAGGGACAACAAAATAACCAAAATAACATACGCTGCTAGTTGCTAATGCTACACAAGCAAAATGATGCATTCAGGGTACTTTCACAGCGTCGCAAAATTCGATTTTCTTCGATTATAACGTTTTAAGGTGAAAATATAATATAATATATAATGTATTTATGTTGTGTCTTTTTATGTCCACTCAGCCAGCGCTACTGCATGTGTAATCCTGACGTGGTGCAGCAGTTCCACAACCCCGACACCATCTTCATCCTGGCCTTCGCTGTGGTCCTCCTCAACACAGACATGTACTCGCCCAACATCAAACCGCAGCGCAAGATGGGCCTCGATGACTTCATACGCAACCTCAGAGGTGACAGTCAAGTTTTTGGGATAGAAAAAAAATGTGAATAAATTATTTTGGGGTAATTTGGGGCATGATTAAACTACCCAAGTTCTCGCCAAGCCATTCGTTTTTCTCTGCTGCTTGCCTTCTCCACCTCCTAACTGCTCATTTCGCGTTGCTGCATGACTCTTTCACACCGAGCGAGTGCAGTGTGAAAAAAGTTTAACTCATCGCCTGTTTACCTGAAGTGAAAGTCTCCGGGTTCTCCTCGCTCGCCTGGTGTTCCATGTCTGATATATTTTCAGCTCCTCGGGTTCTGCCCCAGAGAGCGTGCCAATTAATTGCGCCTCATTGCGATTTAACGATACGAGCTGGTATTTTCCACATGCATCTCATCACCTGCGCTCGCCCGCCAGCACTTTGACTTCTATTTACCTTTGCTCAACAACACTTTTTTTTTTTCAGTCAACAGTGGCTTCCAGACAGCCAGTTCATTGTCATGGAAACCACGGACGAAAACGTCATGATTCAGTGCAGTCGCCCTGCATGGTGTGGCTGTGAGTGGCCAGCACTGCAGGGGCACTCATTTCACAGTCTCTCTCTCGCTCTCTATCTGTCTGTCGGTCGGTCGGTCCGTCCACCTAATGTAATCTAATGTTATATAATGTAATGTAATCTAATGTAATCTAATTTAATATCGGAAAAATATATATAGCACAAGGTCATGCCGTAAGGTCATTATTTTGTTTAACTGTTATTTTGAAAGCATCATGACGTCATTTATTTTGTGTTGATCATTTTTTCGTGTTGGTCAGGGGCAGATATCGTTTTACTTTTTTTTTTGAAGAAGAAGAAGAATGAAATAATAATTTTGATCTAATCTAAGATCCCGAGCCTTGCAAAACAAATACCTCACTTGTGTTTTTGTGAGAGTCCACTATTTATAAATGTCTTCACAAGCGCCATCCAGCAAACAAAACAATTTGGTCATGCGTTTCCTTTCCCTCCCTCCTCTAGCCCTCACCATCTCATGAGTTCCCAAATAACGGGAAATCTGACGTTTTTGAAGGGTGCTTGACCTGGCCTTGCAGACGGGATTGTTCACAGTGAGTCAGGCTGATGTTTTGTTGTTGTTGTTTTTTTGGCACGTCTGCCCTTTCAGGTGTGGATGATGGTGCGGACATCCCCAGAGAGATGGTGGCTGGCATCTATGAAAGGATCCAACAGAGAGAGCTGCGGTCCAATGAGGACCATGTTACCTACGTGAGCCGCGTGGAGCAGTCCATCCTTGGCCTGAAGACTGTAAGCCTTGGTCATTTGTACTACTTAACTCATACACTGCCATTGACGGTTATAGACGTCAAATATTCATTTGAACTATTTCTGTTAGTTTAACATTTTTTGAAGAGTATGAAAACCTAGATTTTTTTTATTGTGCATTTAGAACAGATATAAAATTTGTGATTAATCATGAGTTAACTCAAGTCATGCAATTAATTACGATTAAAATTTGTATTCGCCTGACGCTCCTCATTTTTTAATAATCTTTTCTTTTTTTATAAATCGCTTCAGGCAATTAAATTGTTGTAATACTCTTGTTAACAAAAGTGGTAAAAAATGTTAAACTAATAGAAATAGTTAAATTTATTTTTTGACGTTTATAGGCGTCAATGGCAGTGAATGAGTTAAACTATTTGTCCCCATTCTTGCGTTTTAATTTACCGGTACTTAAAAATCAAGTACCAGCCTATAGCTACTATAAAACTTAACTAAAGCATGTAGTTAGTGTGTATTCGGCAGCATCCACCCCGGGAATCGAACCCACGTCGCGATCAAGCATCCCGTGTAGGAGGGCAAATCAGTTCACCTGAGCTAAATTTCTGGGACGCCTTTGAAGGATTGTTTGACCCGCCCTACTCTGCCTCCGATTGGCTCATTAATCCTCATGCCAAAAGTTAGCCAATCTAATCAGTGTAGGTGGGGGGGGGGGGTACCAGCCAATTAGTGGCAGGGGGAGTAGGCCATGGCTGAAGGGTGTGCATTAAGGGCGGGATTTAGAAGTGGGTATACCCTGGACTACACCACTGTCGCCACCATGATGAACTGACCTACTTGCCTACCTAGTAACTTATTTATCCCCGCTTATTTCTTCCACCGTCCCTGTGCAGATCTTGGCCGTACCTCACAGACGTCTGGTGTGCTGCTGTCGCCTGTTCGAGGTTCCCGATGCCAATAAACCTCATAAACAGAAACTGTCGCAGCTCCAGAGAGAGGTCTTCCTCTTCAACGACCTGCTCTTGGTGAGCACGCTCCAAAAACACGGGACGCCTATCAGCATTTGGCTCCCGTGTTATTTAATTCGGTCGAGTGGCTTTCTTACAATTGAAACCTGTTTGGCTGCGTTTTCCAGATCCTGAAGATGTGCCCCAAGAAGAAAAGCTCGGCTTCTTACACCTTCTGCAAAGCGATGGGTCTCCTGGGAATGCAGTTTCACCTCTTCAGCAATGAATGTACAATGAATTCACATGCATAATCTAATTCTGAACACCACCCATGTCACTTATCCCGCCTATGCGGTGCGATATAGGTATTCATAATTGTTTTGAATGTTCGATTTTACTTAAATGTGTCACGGTCGGCTGTGGTTTTGGACCCAGTGGTGGGGGGGGGGGGGGTCCTCTGGGCAGAGCAAGGAGGCCGAGGTAAAGTCCAAAAACAAAATATTTTTTATTAATTAAACAAAAACAAGGTGGTGCACAACGTGCCGACAAAAAAACAACAAAGTCCTAAATCAAAGCAAACTCAAGTGGCATGACGAGGAACTAGCAATGGGAGAAACGACAAAACTTGGAAACGACAATGGACCGACCCGGATTGGACAAACACTACAGACTAAATACACCGACACTAATGAGACACACCTGGGGAACACAATAGGCTGAGGGCACCGATTGGTCAGACACACTGGGAAGGGACGAAAAACAGGTGGACGTGATCAGACATAACGAGGCAAGGGGAGAAATCAGGAACACCAACCACAGACAAAAACAACAAACATACCCATAATAAACAAAATCCAACCCCTACAAAGCGGAAACCTAACAAAATGTTTAGATTAAAGTGTATGTGATGCATTAAAAGCATTGTAAAATCTTCCCTAGTAGGAGTTCACTTCAAATCAAAATGGCCGACTTCCTGTCCATCCAATTTTGTTATTTAACAGAGGGCGCTATTTACTACTATCTGTTTCACAATACTGGATAATAACAATGAATGACCGCGTCGTGTGTTCTGTCTGGCGCCAGACTACGCCCATGGCGTCACCATGCTGAGCCCGTTTACCTCCGAGAAGAAGCAGCTGGTCAGCTTTTGCTCGCCAAGCGGGGAGGAGCTGCGGAAATTCGCCGAGGAGCTGCGAGAGGCCATTTCCGAAGTCAACGAGATGGAGCACATACATATCCAGTGTAAGGCAAAAGTACTCACACGCCATACTTCAGTAGAAGTACAGATACTCAACTCTTTTACTTTTGTAAAATCAAAAAGTGGAGACTCGAGCGATGGTTAAAAGCCATCAGGAAAACAAATAGTCAAGTAAATCTACTTGAGTACACAAGTATTAGTTATAGTATCCCACCACTGAAGGCATTTGACGACTATACACTCAAGTGTGTATAACTCACACTCGTGTTTATCTTTTGACGTTTTTAAGGGGAACTGGAGAGGCAACAGGGCATCCAGCCTCACAGCATACACACCAATGGCGGCCAAGTGGACGCACACACAGGACACGGGTCCCCCTCAGGTGAAGACTAAAGTCCAGCAATCCATTTTATATAGCACAAGCAAGTATCAGTGTACTTAATGGGAGTGGTTCCTTTTGCCAGGTTTCTATACAAATGTCCAGTGATGAATTAGTTGTTGTATTAAGTTGTTTAAAAAAAAAAAAGAAAAAAAAAAGAAGCTAATTTGTTCTGCCCCAAAGCTAGCCACAGGCTAAAAGTTGCTATTTATGTGTATCTATGTGTATTCACTAAAGGACGGTCAATCTTAAAAGTTTTTTGGGGGGGCAAAAAAAAAAAAGTTAAGCCCTAATGCACGTCGTGTTAAATCTCCTTATCTCGCTCACTGGAGAAAAGCAAATAAGCATTTTTTTTTTTATCCCCGAACTGCTGAAGCGTTTCCTTGCACACACAAAAAAAAAAAATCCCTCAAAACGACAGCTTCCCTACTTAGTGCTGATTAGAAGCCCGGAAAGATGGGAATATTTTAATTTAATTACTGTGCATGTCGGCGGTATTTGTAGCTGTTAGCTGTCAAGGTTGCGCATAATATCAGTGCTATTTGGGACATATGCATTCATATGTCATACAAACAAATGGAAAGTAGATTTCAAGCGTAGGAACCTTTAGCTCTGCTGAGTTTTTTTTTTCAAAATCTATCATCCTGTTTAAAGTCTGAATAAACTCAAATTTATTGACTTGACCGACATGGTAGCCAGTCTGCCACTATATTCATTCTTTATGAACCAGGAAGTAGCCTGATAGTTAAAAAACGAATAGTCAACCCTGTCTATTTTTTTTTTTTTAAATCCATGAACCTGTTAGTCTGAATGAATCTGAATTTATTGATTTCTCACAGCTGAACTGTCCACAACACACACCCTGACATGATAGTCAAGTCTGCCACTATCTAACATCGTTCTTTACAAACCAGGAAGTAGCCTGCTAGCTAGCTAACAAACAAACAAACCAAGACAAAATATGGCAAACAATGTAAGTGTCCCCCCCATTTAAGAAGAAAAACTGTACAATCTTGTCATGTTAGTGTAGCACATGTTATGTTATGTTTTTAATGACAAGCTTTTACAAACTCCAAGATGTGACAGTAGACTTGCTGGAGCAGATTAGAGCTCGGAGTAAGATTCTAACGTAAAAGAATAGCGTATTAAACACTGACTATTTAAACAGCGATATTTTTAACCAATCCTGGCATAATAATGAAAGTCCGCTAACTTACTGCTAACATACACTGTGAAACACCATAGATGGGCTAACGGAAATTAGCATCGATGTTACGGTAATATAAACCTTCAAACAACTTCTACTTTACTTTCTGCTACGTCATCATTTCTTTAAAAAAAGACTGCTTAAAAATGCAATATAGCAATTTCATGAACAATAGCCTATAGTAATCAATAACACATGTACAATGTGGTTCAACCTTGGAGTTCTACCGAGTGACTCATTTATTCACTGACACAAATGCCTTTGTGGAGGTATTCTTTCACCTCCTGAGTGCTCATGATATTCTGAAGTGCGCCTGTTGACTCCTTGTGTGCTCCGGCAGGTCAACAGGACGTGTACGATAAAAGCGGCAACAACAACGCTGTGGAGGTGAGTGCCAAAACCACTCTTGTCTCCCTCAGGTAAGTGTGTGTGCTCGTTCACCTCCGTTGGGTCTTGTCTGCTTCTCTGTCAATGTGCGTGTGTGAGAATGCGCGCGCGTGTGTGACACATAAAGAAGAAAGTCATGCTTGGCTTTAACAATGATAATAATAATAATAAAAAAAAAAAAAGGTTTAAAGCTCCACTTGGGGCTCATCACCGAGGATACAAAGGCAGCCTAGAGGCCGTCGAGTGGATCATCCGCCACTTGCCGCGGAGCAAACATCCATTCTCCATCAGCTGCTGCTAAGCCTCGACGAGGCAAACATAAGACAGCCCGTGTGTGTTTGTGTCCACCGTGTGTGTTTCTTCTCCCTTTCACCGTGTGTCTCTCTCCCGCCTCGGCCAGTCCTTTTGAGACATGTCAGTCAGTGTGTTAGGGAGGCACCATGCCCTCGGTGTCACTTTATCCCTCGATCTTCTACTAAATACACCCACACCCCACTCACCCACCTGCAATACAACACCCCCCCCCCCCACACACACCCCTTACGACCTCTCCTCTCTTTACAGGACACTAGTGAGAGTTTGGATGCGGTGTAAACGGTTTGTAGCGTATACAGTGCAGTAATCCTTCACTATTCCAGGGGGCTCGGTACAGAGCCTGAATGCAAAAAAAAGAAAGAAAAAAAACTCTTGATAAATAATTGAGTCAAAATATTGGGTCTTTTTTTCCCCCATTTTAAATTATGCAAGTAATTAACTAATTAGAAAAAGATGAGAATGAGAGTTTTAAGTGGATCAAAAAATGTTGAAGACAATAAATAATAATTAAAAAAATAATTTAAAAAAACAACATAACAGGTGCTTTTCAAATTTGACGGGGAATTTTTTTTGATTAAAAAGCCTTTTTAATTAAGTTATTAATTATAATTAATCAAAATTCTAAGATGTGAATAATCTGATTAAAAAATGTAAGTTTGACAGCTCTACTTTTACTAGAAAACAGTCAAATAAAATCAACTTGAAATACAAGGGACCACTGTGCCATATATACTGTGTGTGTGTATATATATATATATATATATCAGTAAGAAATAAAAGATAGCATAATAAAAATGTATTCACAGTGCACCACTATTCACAGGGGATAGGAACTGGGCTGGCCCATGAATAGCGAAAATCTGCATTTAACTGACAAAAAAAAAAGGGAATGCCAAAGCGGTTCTCTCTGGAAAGTTAAACATTAAAGGACATTGTATTGAAACACAGTTAAATATTCTGCTTGTAATTCATATCTTTATTGTTGCAAGTGTTAGGGGACCAAAAATAAGAGATATATATATTTTTTTATTTTTTTTATTCATCAGCCTAAAAAAGATATCCGGCCCTAGTATTTATTACATCATATTTATGGAATTTTACAATGAAATATTAAAATATCTGACTATTGCACATAAACCTTTAACTCATTGACTCCCAGCCATTTTCACTGAAGTAACCCCCCTTCGCTCCCGGCTGTTTTACTAGATTTTGACAGATTTTGCAAGGCCCACAGAATATTGTGTTCTATTGCTATAAAAACATGAAACCTACCAAATGAAAGATTAGTCTCTTCTTTCATCAGGAAAAAAAGTATGTTTCTATCTGTTTCAGTTTCGCAGCAATTAGCATTAGAATATAGCCAAGTGTCATCATTATTCACAAATCTGGTTAGAACTGTGGGTAAATGTTTGCAACATGGCCCTGGTTGGTCTCTTATACTCTGCTGCTACCTGCTGGCCGTTTTTGTAATTATTACCATGGCTCTATCCGTTTGCTGCACTTCAGAGGCTGAATCAAAGCCTTCTGTACGCTCTAGCATAAATTAAAAAAAAACTTTAAAAAAACATATAAATACGTCTTTGGGACACTTAAAACATTGAAAATAGAATGTATTCATATGTTTTTGGGAGCAAATGAGTTAAAAGACATTTTTTTTGGTATAGATGGGCATTTTACACAGCATCCTAACTTTTTGGAGTCGGTCTTATTTTAGCCGGAATATACTGCAAAAATGATTGCGAAGGCGAGAAAGCGTGTGCCTGTGTGTGTGTTGCACGCGCTGACCGTGCACGCCACCTCCGTGCATGCCTGCATGCCCCCGTGCGTGTCACACCAGAGGGCTGCGTAAGGCTGCGTTCAGGCTGGTAACTCCCCGTGCGTTCTCTGGCTGTTCCTAAACTAGGTGTCAATTCACAACAGGCTGCAGACCTACCAACTGAGCCCGCCCAGCGTTGAGCCGACGCCCCCCCTGGCCCTGACCGGCCCGCCCGCCCTGCTGGGCCCCGCCCCGGCCGGGGAGCTGCGCCCGGAGACGCTGATCCAATGCCAGCAGATTGTCAAAGTCATCGTGGTGGACCAGAGCGGGCGGGGCCGCATGGAGGCCTTCCTCAGCCAGGGCCCGGCCGCCCACCAACTCCTGCGCTCGGCCATGTCCACGCCCGTCCACGTCCAGGGAGACGGGCCCCAGCCCCCACTGCCGCCGCCCCCGCCCCCTTACAACCACCCGCACCAGTTCTGCCCGCCGGACTCGCCCATGCCATTGCATCACACCATGCCGCTCATGCGCAGACGCAATTCCAGCGGCTCGCGCAGCATCGTCTGAGCCCCCCCTCATCCCCCGTCCCCTGAAACAAACAAACAAACAGCCACTATGATCCCCCCCCTCGTGGCCCACAACATGGAGTTGTTGGGACGCCATTTTGTAAAGACAATTGGCCTGCTCGCTGAGCACGTCGGTCCCAGGTTGCGACATTGTTTGTACACAAGCGGCAGCCCCAAAAAAGCGTCAAGATCCCCAAAAAGCAGGGGTGCGCAAACTTATGTGCTCAAGGGCCACATTTGGTTTCGAAAATCAACAGACGGTTCATTTTTAGACACGGTACACAAAAACAAAAACATAAAAACGTTCAAATACGTAAACTGATTAATTGATGCCGGTTCTTAATTTTTTCATTATTTATAACTTATTTATTGATAATAATAATATATATTTTTTACTAATATTTATGTACGCTATTTAATTATCTAAAATATTTAAATATGTATTTAAGGGTCATTTCAATATAATGGATTGAGCAAATTTAAGCATTTAATTGTACTTATAATTATTTATTATATGGAATAAAAATGTTATAGTTAAAAAATATAAAATATAAATATATACAGTATTTATAATGACATATTTATCATCCATTCATTATTGCGTCGTTTGTAAAATTATTTTAATAAAAAAATAATTGATGCTAATTTAAACATTTCATTTATAACTAATTTTGTTTTAATTTATTAACCAATTATTAATTCATTAACCAATTATTTAGCTAAATAAAAAATAATTTTATTTCACAATTTATTTTTGTATTTGATGTAAAATTGTTTATTTTAACAAAAAAAAACTATAATTCATGGTATATTTTTATCACATTTACTTATATTTTATAATGCTTATTTTTTTCATTTAAAATGAATAAATTAAATAATGTTTTTGTTTTGTATTATTTTCAATAAATCATTAATTTAATGATATCAATGATATAAGCAAAAAATAAATTTGAATTGGCCAATTTTAGGATGAAAATGGCTAATTCAATGCAGCAAATAATGTTGTATATGAATAATAATAATAAAAAAAAATCAATACATTTTAATAAACTAACCCTAGAAAAAAGGGCTAACCCATTCTACAGGACAGTGTGTGGGCCAGATATAAGAACGGCGAGGGCCACATGTAGCC
Organism: Vanacampus margaritifer; assembly: GCF_051991255.1. NCBI lineage: Eukaryota > Metazoa > Chordata > Actinopteri > Syngnathiformes > Syngnathidae > Vanacampus > Vanacampus margaritifer. The sequence goes on along the minus strand of NC_135437.1, from coordinate 17,166,529 downwards.
CCCGGGCCTTACTTTGCTCACCCCTGCCATAAAACAGAGGACTTTATTGAGAAAACAGGACATTTAAAAAAAAAAAAGACTTTAATCTCAGCACAGGTCTGGCTTCTCAGCAGCGCTGCAATTATTTTTGTTCTTATCTACCGTGAAAAAAGAAGAAAGCTGCCTGGGGTTGCTCTTCTTCCTCGAAGGATCCGACGATGGAGAAAAGTGAGGAAAACACGCAGACGAAGAACGAGAACGGTACAAAGATGTCTCCCCTGCATGTACAGGATCACGTCACACGCGTGGGTTTTCCCCAACGCTTTGATAGCACATCCCGTCACCACAACAAAGTACGCTTTTAGTATTGTGTTAGCAAGCTGTGTTAGGGCCACGCTGGAGATATTTTTTTGATTTTATTTTTATTGATCAAATTACAAACACAACTTGTATTCTCATAAAAGTCGGAGTGTCACGAAAAAAAAAATGATGTTACATGAATGAAGTCCTGACATGTTTATCTTGAAAAAAAAAAAATGCTATAATTTATTGTAGGGATGGGTGAGTACTGGGCCGATACCAGCCTTATTTCAAGGTATCGGGAACTCTTAAAGGACGTCGATACCAGCCATCGATACTAGTCCCCCTGGCCAGTATTTTGGCGCTACTCCGGCCATTTGAATCATATTTGTCTTAGTTATTTAAAATATGTACACCCTTATCATATTTTACATTTTACTTTTATGTTAGTGTAATTTTGTCTCTTTAGTTTCTTTAATCATTTTCGCACATGTTGAAAATGTTTAAATCATGTGTTCATAGTTATCTGCCATTGTGTTAACTGAAATTTATTTATTTTTCCAAAAGTGCTCATCAGGACCCAATTTTGAACATCCCAAATATTTGGGATCGAAATGCTACAATTGGACTTTTTCTCATAAAATAAGGATTTTATTGTAACTTTCATAATCGATTCAATAATCGTTTTTTGTATAACTTCAATCTAAAAAAAAAAGTACTTTTAGTAATATTATGACTTTTTTTATTGTAAAATTACTATGCCATAATTTGTTTGTTTTTTTGTTATATGAAATTAAGATTTTTTCCCCCTCCTAACACGACTTGTAATATCACAAGTTTATCCCCATTATATTTTTGTCCCCCCCCCCATAATTAATTTACATAATATTATTTGACCCTTGCTTCTGAATACAGTTACAAAAATAACTTTTTCTTGCACAACGTAGTTAGGTAAAAACCCAGACCATTTTCCCCCTGAAAAATTACCACCATAATCTCCTAATTTTCAGATTAAATTTTTAATTAAAATTAAGATTTTTATTCTCTAATTATGTGTCTGTCTTTCCCTAAAATTACAACTTTTTTTTTTTATTTAAAAATCTCATTATTCTCATAACATTATGATTATTTGCCAATATTACAGGTTTGACTATATTGCAAAATTGACATTTGTTTTTGTAATATTACTCCTCTATCTATACTAATGAAATGATTCCTTTTCTCATAATGTCACACGGTTATATCTCATAAAATTATGAGTTTTGTCCCCATAAAATTAACAATGTATGCTTGTAATATTTTGACCTAATTTCCATTAAAGAAAAATAAGACTTCCCCCCGTCAAGAAAACTTGATAAAGAAAACAAAGAAACACTTAATTGCTATTAAAATAATGATGAGTTTTTTGGTAAAAAAAAAAATATATAGACATATATTTTTGTAAAATTACTCTCGTGTTCCTGCAATATAATGACTTCATTTTTGCAACATTTTTCGTTATTCCTCACGTCACTATTGCACTATTTTTTTTTCTTTTTTTCGGTGTGGCCCTAACACGTTTGCCAGACATGAAGTAGCAGGAATGCTGAGCGTCCCTCTGACTTGCATTTCCCCTCCTCACGCTGGCACCGTGGCCATAATTCATCAGGCTTCTCTTCCTCTTGTACATTCACTCCTAATGGCTTTCTCCACTGTGAATATTGTTGTTGGTGAAGGCCATTTATCAGCCGGGAAACTCTCACTTATAGCTTTAGTTGAGGAAGAAAAATGAATGGCTCCAAACACACACACATGAACGGGGGGGTTGGATTTAGGTCTGCTCGTAAACTCGCTTTTTGCACTTTTTATGTTCTGGCACAGTGAAAATATATGAAAAAAAAAAAAACAATAATCAGGAAATAAGGAAAAAGCAGCAGCAGCAGGCATTCGGGTTGGACCGCTTTGTACAGCAGAGACGCACCGAGCACGTCTTTTTTTGCACCACAGAATATATTAAAGAGATATTGTAAATATATAGATTCTATTCTGAGAACGTGATCTCGCGTCCGTGTGTGCGTGTGTCTGCGTCTGCTCAATTTGTACAGAGAAGAGTCTAGTTTAAAAAGAGAGACAAACACAGAGCTATAGTTATAATGATGATGATGATTATTAGCGTTTAATATCGGGCGTGGGTGGGTTTGGGGTGGGGATTGGGTGGGGGGGGCGCCCTTGCTAAGTCCTGCAGCCGAGCAGGAAAACTGCAAGCTTTTATAGGTTTTAGAGCGGTTACCATGGCAACACAAGATATTGGTATTATTATTGCAATCGTTGTTACAGTAGTATTGTATCATTAAGAGGAGACGTGCAAAGGGCTACGCTGTTTGGGTGAATACACGCACACACTCGCAAAAAACATAGCAGCCAAATCAACACAGAATCCATTTTAGGAAACGCTCGTCTTCTTCCTGCTTTGTTGTTTGGATTTTTTTTCCCCTTCCGTGACTTTCCACTGACTTGATGAGCGCTATTCAGCATGTAAAAGCTTCGAAAAAACGGACGAAGCGACTTCAGTCTGCGTTTGTATCATAATCGTCGCGTCCACTGATGTCATTTTCTACCATGTTTGTTTACGGTGTGAATGCTGAAGAGCATGTTGGCTTCCAAAATTCCACCTTTTTCATGGCAAAATTCACGGACTATTTAAATGGCAAAATATTCACAACAGCTTTTTCACATCAGTTTTCCACATTTTCCATGGCAAAATTTTAAAAATTGTCCTAAGCATTGCACATTCCATTGTTAAAAGTTTCCAAGTGATTTTCACATTCCGAACAGTTCAACTTTTCTCCAGATTTTTAAAATTTCCAAATAAATGGAGACATTTTCATATAAATAATTCGTCCACATATCTCAACTGATTCAAACAATTTCCGCATAAAAAAATGGTAGATTTTTTGGGGGACATTCCAAAGATGCCTTTTTTTCTCTCCAGAACTCCAAATGGTTAAATTCCCAAAACAAATGGTCAATTTTTAATCACAGCCTTCCACAGAATTCTACATTTTCCGAGAAATTATCCGCAATGAAATCGTTGGACAAAAATGTCTAATCCTTCCACACATTTCTCATCTGATTCAAATGATTTCCACATCAAAAATGTCTGGATTTTTTTTCACATTCCAAAGATTCCATGTTTTCTTCAGAATTATTTATTTTTCACGGCTAAATTCCCAATCAAATGGACATTCTTTTTTCATCAATCAACCTTCCACACTTTTCCCGGAATTCTACATTTTCTGAGAAATTATACCCACTGAATTTCCCCCCCCCCACATTTCTCCACCGAAACTTTCCATGGATTTTTTCCCCCCCACATTCCAAAGATTCCCTCTTTTTTCCAGAACTCCAGGTCTCTTTCTCAACGGATTCAAACCATTCCGACGTCAAAATGTTCAGCTCATTCAGGACTTGGACAAAATTTTCACTATCCAACACTCCTACATTTTCCTGGACTTCCAAATTTCCCACAGCAAAATACTGAAAGTAATAAAGACATTTCTAATCCTTCCACGTCTTGACATTCCCCATTTTCTTCATCTATATCAATTCTACAGCATTTCTGTTCAGCGTCAGTTCTTCAGCATTCACATGCAATTTTTAGACAAAAATGCATTTGATCGTTTTTATTATCTTCCTCCCTGTTCTGAGCCATCCTCCATCCCTCCTTTCCCGCGGTTGTCATGGGGATGTGGCGGCCTCACTGTGGAAGCACTGTCATGAATATTTGCACCCTCACGCTATTTATAAATGAAAACAAAAGAAGATTTCTTAAAGATCAACATGTTTATTATAAAGAAAAAAAAAGAGTATTTCTAATTGTTTTCTTTGTTTGTTTGGAGAGAATGAAAGAATAAAGTAGTTTTTATTCTCTGTGCATCTTTTGTGTGTTGTCAATATTGACTCCGCCGCTCTGATGAAAGATTTTGCAGCAGGTAGATGAAGGGGGCGCTAAGGATGGAGGGCAGGTGGCTTATGGGAAAATCAGCCTGTAATGGTTTTCCTGTGCCTTTAGCACACGGGCGCTGAGCTCATTCATTACGGCACGGGGATGCAATATTGAGTGTGACAGCACTTGAGGAATGTACATGAGGAAATGGATGCAGTGGTCTGCATAAGTATTGGATTGTGATTTGGCCGTATACAACAAACAAAAACAACAAAGACTTTGACAAAGCCTTTGGTCGTTCTCAGGTTGGCGCATGCTGCAGTAGGAAAGGTTAGCATTAGCACAAGACAGGACCGCCCCATCAAAACGCTGCAATTAGTGATCTTGAACTCCTCTTCTCATTAAATTATTATTCTCAGCTGACTTTGGGAGAGAGGCGGAGTTACCAGCCCATCATATAACTTCAAATGATGTCAGTTGGCCAAATACTTGAAAACGGATCCGCGCCACACAAAATGGCCGCCATTCCTAATTGATGAATTTTCTGGTAGTGGAACCTACAATTGCATTTTCATCAATTTTTTTTTTCATCAAATTTGGTCCCAGTTTCTCATACAAAGAAACCATCCAAAGCATTTGCGAAAACATTTCAACAAACATCAAGGCGTACTGACATGTTTGGGCAACATCAGTGAAACATCCTAGCTAAAGTAAGGCCTTCAAAATAAAAGCACACAGTACGGCGCAATAACCACACTCTTTGGCCACATGGTGTCTTATTTACAAGTTGTACTCAACAAAGACGCATAAAATAGTAAGAAAGTGTGGGGACTGAAATTATTATACTGACATGCTTTTATTTTGAAGACATGGCTTAACAGGATGTTACGCTAATATTGCCACAGCTTGTCCGAGTTTTGCAGATTATTGTCTTGGTTTAATAAAATCTTGCATTGTGCAATACGCCTTCCTACCTGTTTTCACACAATGCGACAGAACGTTAAGCGTCATTTAAAAAAGTGTGAGAAACACAACAGGATTCCAAAACTCGTATCAAAGTACGAAAACGGCTCCACCCTTCCGTAAGCCATCAAAGTTAATCGTGATTTTAAATGTTCATGTATCCATATCGTTCGTCACTTATAGTTATTCCACACTGATTTCTGTAATCCTGTAGGTAATCTCTGGAAAATATATTGTTGTTAATATGTTTGGATGTCTGGGATGGATTAAATGTATTCCCTATGGGAAATATTGCTTTTAGGCCGACCTTATCTATTGTGGTGAGGTGTGCAAAGGCCATAATTATTATTTTTTTTTAATTAAAAAAAAAATAAAAATATTAATAATAATAATAATTCAAAAGCCACCCTAAAAACTATTTCATTGTCCAAATACTTTTGGCCCTAACTGTATGTGTTAAATAGCCGAGGCCAGTTTATTTTGTGATGTAACCGCACAATGTCACGACGACTTCATTTGACATACAAGTTGTCGAGGGTGCTGCTAATTCAAGTACTAAAGCTGTAAAAGACAACAAGAAGAAGAAGAATAAAAATTCAAGCGGCTTTTACTGGTGCAAATCACTCTGGAGAAAATGATCTAAACCCAAAATTGGAATGCCGTCAACTCCTCAAAGCGGGCAGCAGAATTTACAAAGATGTAGAAAATCAAAGAAATATGGCTGAATAAATTATCTTACAAAAACACAACAGCTTGCAATATGATCCAGTCATGACAATACGCAGTGGACTCAATGTGTGCAAAAATTGGATAGGACGCTCTGAGTGCTCGCGCTTTTTTTCCTCACCGTAAAAACAGGAAGGTCCTTGAAGGGAGAAACGTTCCAAATGATCCATTTTTGTCCTTTTCATCCTCTTTCTTCTAATGTCCCCCCCCCCCCAAAAAAAATAACACACCGACCTCTGGCAAAGGTGTCCGTCTACATCGTGGTCTCTTCCCATTCCAGTTCAACGTCACCTGTAGACGTATGTGCAGTGAGATGTGTGACCCAACAAGTATGGTGTCAGGTGTGTACACAATTTGATCCGAAAATTTGTACTTATTTACTACCAAAAATAATCAACGCTCTTCCACTAGACAGCAAAATTTGCAATTAATCCTAATTCCTGCTACCTGCAAATATATCCCATTTGTTTCAAATATAAGATGTGATCCCAAAACTTTTTTAGTATCATTTCAAACTCAACCAACACATTAACTTTAACTTTAAAATACTGGGAAAATGCACATGCTGCAATGACTTACCTTTTACCGGACATCCAAAAATGCTAATCTCTTTCACTTCGATATACATTAATTACTACTTTCCTTTTTTTTTTCTTTTTTCTGGAGAGCTCAGTATTGTTCGTCATCATCATTGCTCTTTTTTTTTTTCTCTCTCTCTCTCTCTTTACTCTTACTACTTTCCTATTAGCCATGGCTTTGGTGCCATCTTATGGCATGTTAGTGCAAAGAGCACAAAAATCCAAAATCGATTTTAGAGTGAAGAAATGATGAAGAGTTGCACAGAGAAACAATGTAAATTTGTAAATAGCAACAATGAATAGGTGGAGGCTCACTGCATATATTATTTATACATAAATGAAGTTTTCGAATTAGCTATCGTGCGTGTTGTGTTGTGTTGTTACCTTCCATCGCATCCAGCGAGTCCATCTTCTCCAGAGCCGAGTAGCTGACAAACCAGATGGACTGACTGTTGCCTTTGTTGTTCAGCAGTTCCAGCGTGCTCTGGTGCAAGAAGATGTATTGGGCCTGACACGCACACACACAAACACGCACACGCACGATCCTGAAAACAGCAAGCAACACGAGCAAAACATGCTGATCGCACCAAAATGCGGCATATGTGCAAACAAAAAGCGACAATAAGAACCGTGTGGCCAATCCGTCTTCCCGCTATGCAGAATGCACAACACATACATCCAGCAGACACTTCATTAGACGCTTCTGCACAATCTCATGAGAGCCAATACAAGAGCCTTACCAAAAAAAATCTGCCTTTATCAAATTAATAAGGCTCGGTTTCCATTGATGCGTCACACCGATATATCATTGCGTCTATAATTTGGAGTGTTGAAGGTCATTTAAAAAAAAAAAGTGTTTATGTTGACAAGGCAACACTGGAAAGTTACTTATTATTATTTCTTATTTATGTTGTTATTTTAATTTGATATCAACTGATATCAGGTATCGATACCAGACCGATACCAAGCCTTATTTCAAGGTATCGTATTTGCGCCTTTTGGCTCTTTTATGATTAGGAGCTAGAAATTAGAAATAAGTATAGGAAAGTGCCAATAATTTTCATCCGATTATAAGAAAAAAGGCTATATTGGGATATAATTATCCAAATTATCTGTCATTTTTGGGGGAGAAATGTTACATATCAAAAATAGGGATGTGTGAGTACTAATACCAGCCTTGTTTTGAGGTATCAGTATGCCGCCCTCTTGTGGACATTTTACAATCAGAAACTAGAACTAATAATTTATAAGAACAGAAAATTGCCATTAACTTCATGCAATTTTAAAGAAAAATTTGTGGTGTCCCGATCCGATATTGATTTCAGGTATCGGTCCGATATCAGCCAAAAACTGTATTGGATTATATCGGTCAACATTCAAAATCTCCGATATTAGCACTACAAGCAGATTCCTGTTTGGAATAAATGGGTCATATTTTCTCCTACCTACTGTTTCTGATTATTGTTCTTTGCTTGAATAATATCACTTGATCAAGTCTCTTCTAATATTTCACACACAAAAAATGAATACAAGCATGTTCGTTCCTGCTGATATCGTATCAATATCAATATCGGTATCGGACTGTACTCTAGGCTGCAATATCCGTATCGTATCAGAAGTGAAAATGTTGGACATTAAATTGTACTGGTATCAAACATCCCTATTAATCTCGCATTACGCAAACATAAGAGGAAGCTTAATAGCGTTAGAGAATTAAATTTGATACTAAACAACAAACGTGGATCCAACAATGTAAACACAAACAATGAGCTGTGATAATAACAACAGCGCAGACCCACATCCACGTTGAGACACACAAGCCATCCATCCATTACTAATGAGCAGGCCGGGTGATTTTAGGATAGCGCCGCGCTTTGTCAGGATGGGGGAATCCTGCTCACAATACACGTTTAATCCGCTGCCAGATCATCTTAGTCAAAAAAAGAGAATTTTCTAATAATGCCTCACAGGGAATGGGATCAAAGGGGGGCATGAGGAGTAAAGTAGGACAACTACACAGACATTTGCTGATGCTTAAAAGCAACCCGGCACATTTTAAGAGGATATTCTGCATTATTTTTGACGTGTCGATCGCAGGGTGACAAAAAAAAAAAAAAAAAGTGTGTGTGCTTACCAGATTTTGCACCATGCACATCCTCTCGCTGCGCAGCTCAGCCACCAGGCCGTAAACGTCCACAAAGTCGTGATCTCGGATGTGCTGGATGAGATGGTCCAGAGCGATGAACACGCCCGTTCGGCCCACGCCGGCACTGAGTCCACACACACACACAAACACACACACACACACAGTGACTACAATACATTTGTTCAATTTGTAAATTTGCTCAGAGAATACGACTAACATTCTGTCTATTACCACAAACTAAAAAATGCGAGGTTGTTTTTCTAACTCACTCGTTGATTAACGGTTTGATTTTGAGCACATTGGGTTACTTTGATTATTTTTGAGCCAGCAGATTGGCTTGAAGAATAGATTTGGAGAGCTGAAGTTGGTTGTCATTTTGGATGTGTACTGAAGTTGAAGTTAATTAACTCATTGATGGCTATTGATATCAAAAAGTCATTTGAACCATTTCTATTAGTTTAACATTTTTTTCACATTTGCCAACAAGAGTATGAAAACTAGAAAAAAAAAATTGTACATTTAGAACAGATATAAAATGTATGATTAATCGTGAGTTAACTATTGAAGTCATGCGATTAATTACAATTAAAAAAATTAATTGCCTGACGTGATTTAAAAAAAAAGAAAAGATGATTAAAAATTAGCAGCATCAGGCAATTAATTTTTTAAAATCGTTATTAATTGCATGACTTCACGAGTTAGCTCATGATTAATCACACATTTCATATCTGTTCTAAATGTACAATAAAAAAATTCTAGGTTTTCATACTCTTGTTAACAAAAGTGGAAACATTTTTTAAACTAATAGAAATAGTTCAAATGAATATTTGACGTCTATAACCGTCAATGGCAGTGAATGAGTTAAATGTAAAATTCAGTTGTAAATGTTATCTGGATGGCTCATTGGGTAACACGGCAGATTTTGGTCAAGGGGCTCAGGGTTCAAGTTCTGGTCAGGATGGACAGATTTAAGGGAGTCTGGAACAAAATTTGCACCAAACATTATTTTTAGTGCAGTTTAAAAAGATAATATTAAAGCATTTTCTCACTTCATGCATGCTCCACCAATGCCCAGATGAGTACGAAGAGCCCTGACTGTTTTACTCTCACTGCACCTAACAGCTTTTAAAAACACCAGCCATGCACTTGCGGGTACCTGCAGTGCACCGCTATGGTGGTGTGGTCGTGCCGGTGCGTTCGGACCGCCCGGACAAACTTGATGAGGGTGCCGCAGCATTCTGGGACGCCATGCTCGGGCCACGACGTGTAGTTGAAATGGCGGACCAAAATGTAGTGTCCGTGCTGCGGAGTGAAACATGAAGCAAGGTTTTGTTTGAACTCCCATTTTCAGGGCTGCCATTAAATGTGTTCGGTTTAGAGTTACCTTTTCCACTTTAAGCATTCTGACAGTCCAATCAGGAAGAGTTTCTTCGGATACTTTTGAAATAAGGATGTCACCAAACACCGACATGGGCTTGTTGTCCTCTGGCCAGTACTTGTGGCATCGAATCTACAACGGGATATACAAATGTGTGAAAATGAAGACGGAATTGTCACGATGAAGGGTGTGAAATATTTTCTTTTTTTTTTTTCAGAAAAAACGTGTGAAATATTTTAGTGACGCACTCTGCCTTTTTCGTGGCACTGCGTGAGCATGGCGATGGTGCGGGTGCCCGTTTCCCAGATCATCTTCCAAAAGTCAGCCACCGTGTTGGGCAGAGGACCCTGCGTGGCGATGAACTCATTGGGACACAGGTAGCCCTTCGGGGGACACATATAAACTCTTAAAAAAAACATTCATACTGACAGAATTAGAACAGAAGAAATTGTTCAGTTTTCATCATTTGACACTCACTGAGACAAAACTGGCGTTGATGTAGTCCGAGCCTGCAGTTCCTGGTTCTGACAGCAGTTTCACGCGATTGTTGTTATCTGGACACAAAATGGAAAGCTCAACTAGAAAGAATATTCCCTCAGAAATAGTGTGCAAATCACAGCATCATAATTTTTTTTTTATATATACACTAGCATGCAATTTTTTTGTTTTTCTTACCGGTAAGCCCCAAAATGAAATACACGCAACAATGATAACTTTTTGGGAAGCGTTAGTCAGACTCATGGTGAATAATATCAGTCTCCATCGTAAAATAAGGACCTTCTCAGAGAACAAAACAAAACAAATACAGTCTATCGCACTAGGTGGTGCTGTAACTAATTTTAAAATGAGTCTGAGATAAAGTGTCTTACAAATAAACTGAGGCCCTACCGTCATTTCAATTTTTTTTATATTTGCCATGCGTACTCACAGGGCTTTATATTGGGGAAACGGTTCTTGGATTTGTTCCAAGGCAGGTCTGCGTCTGTGGTGGCCAAGTCCTGAAGTACTTTGGGGAGTTCCTGAAGGGGGCAAACGTTGCAAAGTGTCTGATTTCCTAATTAAAAATCACTCACATTTGATGTTCACTCACGGAAAACTCCTCCTGGAATTTGGCATTGTCGTTGCTGCAAAGGTCCTCGACGTGCTGGAGGAAAGACTTCTTGTTGACGGGCCTTGAAAAAAAAAAAGTCAAATGATGGACCACAATAGCCAGTAGTGGGAAGTAATCGAGTACATGTACTTTCAACTCTGTGTGCCAGTTTGTTTCTGGTTGAATAAATAAAGGTTTTGATTGATATGGCACACATAAAAATATAATACTTACTTTTCAACTTAAGTACATCTTGATTACATGTTTGTAATCAATTACTTTTACTTAAGTCAAGGAGTACAGTCTCTACTTCTACTTTTACCTGAATATACATTTACTTTTACAGGACGTGACTACTTTTGCCAACTTTGGCAACAAACCAACTGGCCACAACATTAAATAGCCTACAAAATATTTATCATATTTTTTAACGGCGGATCAGATGTGGCAAATGTTCGGCAAGTGTTTGATTAACATTTGCATAAAGCGAGCAGTACGAAAATCTGTGTTGGGATGCCGCAGCCACTGTCAGCATATTATTTATACACATTTATACATTATTTATGCAGGATGACTTACTTGAGCGATTTCCTGTAGCTGAGAAGTCTGGATGAAAATAGATGGCAAAAAAATTGGGGAAAAAAAAAGAACACGCTTAATCACAATTGCGCCGGTGCTATTTCCGCACAGAAAATCCTCATTAAAAGAAAACAATTGATCTTGTCTGCTTATGCAAAGGAGATTTAATCAATAACAGTTAGAGACTGTTAAATGAACATATACAGTACATAATGCACAGGCTGGGTTAAAAGTCAGTACAGTATGTACTCTTTTAATGAACGAATGTATGGGATGAAGGAAGTAAACAACAAAGGCAGGAATGAAAGAAAATAGAGGGGGAAGGAAGGACGAATAGAGGATGGAAGTATGGACGGAAGGGAGGATGAAGTATGAAGGAATGGGATGGCTGGCGGAAGGAAGGAAGAAAGAAAGAAAGGAAGGAAGGAAAAAAGGAAGGAAGGAAAGAAGATAGGGAGGGTTGGTGGATGTATGATAGGAACAGGAAGGATGGAAAGGAGGATGAAAGGAAGGAAGGAATAAAATGAAGTGGAAAGGACGAATGCGTGAAGGTTGCGACGAAAGGTAGGAGGGGAGGAACGAAGGAAGTGAGGAGGGATGTAAGGAAGTAATATAAGAAGAATGAAGGTAGGAAGGAAGAATGGATGAAAGAAAAAAAGACTGGGAAAGGAAAGCGCAGGAGGAAAGAAGGAAACAATGTGAACGTAATAAAGAAATGAAGCAAGGTGGGAAGGATGAAAGGAAGGTTAGTAAGAAGGCTGGTATAGAAAGGAAGGGCAAAAGTAAGGAAGGAAACAGATTATTTGAAAGGAAAGAAGGATGAAAAGAACAGAGGGAGGAAGGAAGGATGTAAAAAAGAAGGAAGGAAGGAAGGAAGGAAGATAGGAAGGGTTGATGGATGGATGATAGGAACAGGAAGGATGGAAAGGAGGAGGGATTGCATGAAGGGAAGGAAGGAATAAAATGACGTGGAAAGGAGGAATGCATCAAGGTTGCGACGAAAGGTATGCTGCATTCGAGGATGGTCGGAAGTCGGACGTTTCCGAGTTCAAAACAGGAAGTGTGTACGGGAACGCACCCCCCCCCTCCCCTGAACTCGGAAATTCCACTTGCCAAGTCGGTTACAAAAAAAGGACCCTGACTTCGCCGGCGAACTACAAGTGATGGCACTGACGACAATGGCGACCCCAGACCGTGAATGGTAAAACACAATTTACTCGAGTATAAAACTAGATTCATAAATATTTGACATAATTTCACAGTGTGCCGCTATCTCCCTGCATGAAACTATACGGTGAACTACTAAACTGTATGGAATGCTTAAAAACTGTAAATTAAGCAAACTTGCGATTATATGGATTCTTTGAAAGGAAGGAAGGATGAAAAGAACAGAGGAAGGAAAGGAGGAAGGAAGTAAGGGGCTCATCACCACAGTCTCTCCCAGGTTTCCAGACTTGAATCCCCAAACCCTAATAAAGGCTGGAAACCCAACCTTTAAACCTAAACTCTGGCTAGAAAATACAACACCAGTATAAATTCTGTACAACCGGCTTTTTCTTTGCCATTTTGAACCCATGAACCAGATCAAACTAACCTGTGCTTGCCTTCTAAAACTATTCCGCTATAGTTCAAGCATGCCGACAGTATGTATGAGCTGGTGGTGAATGGGGGGCAAAGGTGAAATAAAAACTTGGAAATCAGCATGAAGAGTCGAAACACTTACTGGATGACGTAGATCTCCTTCCGTCGGAAAAAGAAGGATGAATACCTGGTGAGGGGGGAAAGTACTATATGACGATAATGGAGCCACATTTTTAACATTTTCCCTCATTTCCGATCAAAATCAACAAAAGCCATATAGTGAGCGGCGTTAAGTGGAATTTCAAGTCCAACCATCGTAAATGTTAATTAAACCCGTTAAATATTTACGATAGCAAATCCATATGCCGCGGCCGTATGTGTGTAGCCCGCTTAACTGTGCACGTGATTGCGCAGCAAAGTTATTTCAGTGACACGCACAAGTGAGTTATTATTCTAATCGATTCTGGTAGCATCTCAAACAAAAGGCACGTATTGTAGAAGACAGGAGCCGCTTAAGGCAAAGATTAATATGCAACGACCTCAAATCTTTGCTTCCCAAAACGAGCGCTATGAAAAGGAGTGGCCTTCTTTCAGCAGGAGCGTAAAGTAAGTACCAAATGCATATTAAGGGCCGCTGTCTTAAATATTTGATGATACTGCCATATATTCTCTAAAATAGTGGAGTTGGATATATTAAAGGGTCAAAGGCAGTTCAGTGCGGCACTTTTGTGTACAGGTTTCCTCTTCCTACAGTTTTGCTTCTTTTTGGAGTCAGTTTAACTTTACACGTCCACTTTAACATGAGCTGCCATGAGCTTGACTCAAACTAATTCCCAGCATATTACAAAAAAGGGATCAATCCTTTCAAGGTATTTTCTTGTGACTGACGCATAGAAATTTTTAAGCAAGGTACGTTTGTCAGAGAAAATGTTTGGAAAGTCACAGACGTCATGTCTGCAAAGAAGAAAAGAACAAATATAAAGCCACAATGCCGCCGCGTCGTTCCAAACACGCCGCTTCTATTTTTGCTCCGGCTCGGCAACAACAAGATGATTTAGTGCTGACGGGAGCGTGCATCATGTTGGCGGCGGCGGAGACACTTTGGTCTTGTTCGATTCGCATTTAACGTCGTATATCTGGAGCAGCCGGAGCGAAGTCACGCCGCCAAGTCACACAGTTCGCCGTCGTCAATTTTGATGTACCAACCGGTTGACTTTTTCTTGCTTGAGCTCCAAGTCTGCCACAGCAATCAACTGATCCAGTTTGCACTTGGTCTCGATGATCTCCGCTTCTCGGGGGGAATACGTTCCGCCCTCCTTCTTGCGCTGGTGGACCCTGGAAAATGTGTCAAGACTCGTTATAAATCATGTATACAGTTATAGGCATGGGCCGATTACCGGTTTGACTGTTTACCATGGTTTTAAAAGTAACCGCAATAACCACTAAGGGTGAGTTGCACACGACGGGTTATGGAGAGAGCAAGGTGGAAAAAACGCAAACACGGATGCCTTTTTGCTCTGTTAATATGCATTGTCCTAAAAAAAATAAAAAATAAAATTGGTGCCAGTCAGTACTAGTTAGCCCCATGGACAACATGAGTAGCTCAGGGGTACTGTTGTAAAAATAGCTCACCAGTGATGGGACACTGGGATTAACAATGAAGAATTAATGGTACACATATCTTCTGTACCAAATATGAATGAATGAATGAATTAATTAACTAACATTATTTTGTTTAAAAATAAAATAGATTGTGTTCAATGGGGAATTTTTTTTTATCCAAATATTTCAATAATATATATTTATATATTTTATGTTTCCTCACTGCTATCATACCGTCAGAGTTTAATATTGGCCCATGCCTACATACAGTACAATTAATTCAAAGAATATTTGCCTTCCCAATAGTATGTTACAATTAAGTTATATTCATTTAATTCAAGACATGAAAAATTACAAAACAGTCAAGCCTATTTTACAAATCGACACTTTCTTAAAATAATCGCCTCAGTCGTTTTTTCAGATTTTTTGAAAAATTGAACCATTTGCATCATGAGGAGATGATTTAGGCAAAAAAAAAACATTTTTTTTTCAAAAAATGTGGCAAATATTTTGAGAGGGTGACGAAGTGTGTTGTCAAGCAAGTGGTACTGAATTTGGCTGAATTCTGAGTTCAGTGGGGTTAATTTACATAATGCATAATGACTAATAGATAATGTGTGAAATTCTAGAATGTTTTATTAGAGAAAAAGTCGCATGATAAAATGTGTTATTTCAGAAAATCTTGAAATTACAAAACAAAGTCAAGCCTATTTTACAAATCGACGCCTTCTTAAAAAAGTCATTTTTTCAGATTTTTCAGGAAACACAAAAGAAAGTCAACCATTTGCTTCACGGGGAGATGATTTAGGCAAAAAATAAAAAAAATTGAAAAAAAAAAAGGCAATTATTTTAAGAGGGTGACAAAATGTGTTTCTAAGCAAGTGGTACTGAATTTGGCCGAATTCTGAGTCCAGTGGGGTTAATTTAAATAATACTCTTTAGTGACTAATATATAATGTGGGAAATTCTAGAATGTTTTATTACAGAAAAAGTCGCATGATAAAATTTTAAATTTCGGAAAATGTTCCTTTCCAATTTGTCCTTCCTTCAATATTACATTAAAATATTCTTTCACAATATTTTTTCACCCTGTCATGCTGCTTTCATATTCCAAGAAATTAAAATGAAAACATTTTTCATTATATTGCTGTCCTCTTACTCCATAATACAGTATGTGTCTCACACGCTGTTCTACCTCCGCTCTTCATGAATTGAACTTGCATTTGCCCGAGTGTTTTGATTAGTTGCTGAGTGTTTTGTGAATTTGTTAACAAAGGGCGCTGAGTGTTTCCATTTCCTTACTTGACAGACGCACAGATGATGACAATCAGCAGCACTGCCAAGAAGAAGGAGAGGAGCACACCCAAGATGATCTGCTCGTCTCTGCTCAACAGCCCGTGCGCTACACGGAGACAAAATGAGTGTCAGGCGATTATTTTTGATGCATTATTATTTTTAATGTATACACAGGTCAAAACATTACAATATAGTGGATACATTTATTTTGCTACAAAATGTGAATTTTTTTTTCTTTTCATTTTCATATTTATTGAGATGCACCGGTATATACCGTAAGTATACCTGCAGTTTTAATATGGTCGGAGAAGTCCGAGTCAGTGTATTGGCCGACGATGTTAGTTGCTCTGAACTTATACCTGTAGAATGCACACAGTATCGTCATAAAAACAGTTTGGATGTATAAAAAAACATTTAATGGCACATGGTCCACTCACACATAAACAGTGTTGGCCTTCAGAGGCCCGTTACAGAGAACTTCGGTGTTGTTCTCCTGCAGACACTCGTCGCGCTCTCCTATCACGTACGTCTCCGCCGTGGTATTGTTGCGTTGGAGGTTTTTGGACACCCTGCGGCTGACCACCGAACACGGCGGGTTGGGGAAGCCCTGGTCCGTCAAGTACGGGCCGGGATGTTTGAAGAAGGCGTCCCTCCAGGTTGTAAGGTTTGCGACGTCCTTCACTGTGACATGATGGAATAGGAAGCAGATTTTTGTTGTTGTCAAAGTCCGACGGACTCAGAGCGACGTTTGTGACAAGTCGTACCCCCTGATTCAGCCACGATGACCTGGATTTTTGCGATTGGCCCATTGTTGTCACTATAGAAACACGCCGGGATGTGGATGGTGATACTCCGGTGGGTAACCATGGTAACCCCTCTGTGGCCAAGCATTGGCTGGGGTCTTTGGGCGGGCTTGGCCGGCGCTGCAAAACAAATAAAAATCATCACCGTTGAGCCACATGCATACACACATTTGGTGCATTTGGTAAATTAATTTTTTTCTTCAAAAATCTATACTATTGGTCAATCCACACGTGTGGGTGTCATTCTTACGAATTACTGACCAATCTAAAGTGTTGAAAATACAAACATGATCATTTTGGGGTCTCCTGAAAAGTGACTATTTTGGAGGTACAATGTATCGGGCTGATGCTAGCAATATGCTAAAGCTAAACCAATGTTTCTCAACCTTTATTGAGTCAAGACCCTCATTTGGAGTATTTTTTTTATTCCTGTTTTTCCTGAATATTTTTTCAGTTTTTCTGAATATTCTTTTGGATTTTTTTTAAATGACATAAAAGAATATAAAAAAAAAACAACAGAAAAAAACCTTGAGAAAAAGAGGGAAAAAAATATATGCAAAACTTAAAAAACTGAATTTTTTGGGGGGAGCGAATGCAATGCGATATGCTGCCACCTACTGTAGTGGATGTGAAATGATAGTTCATTCTTGTATAGCAAAAAAAAAAAAAAAAAGTTTCCCAGGTCTTTTTGCTGCCTCCCCTGACATCACACATCACCCCCACCGAACCCCACCCCACGATTTGAAAAGAGTTGTTTAAGGCAAACAAAAAAGAACAAAAAGATATAGTCGTAATAATAATAATAATAATAATTTTCAGGCAAATTAATTTAAATCAAATTCAGTTAAATCCTTGTTGAGAATCATTACACTAAACAATCTCTATAACATGAATAATTGCTAAACTAATGTGGTAATCACACCACTTTTTCAGCAGCTGAGGTGAACAATGACGCAAAGTTATATAAGGAATTACTGGATATTGGTTTCTAATTAACTCCATGTGTGTCAAACTAGCCGATACACCTCTCCGCAGTGGTAATCATAGGGAGAAAGAAATAATTCTCTGGCAGTGTCAGTCAAACCCAGTCCTCACATCTCTGGAAATGTAACATTTCTGCGCAAACAAGGCAAGCGCGGATGTGCTTCGAACCGTGACGGAAAAAGTGCTCCGCCGCTAGGCGCACACAGACGTGAATTCAATTTAGAAGTGTCAGATGTAGACAGGCCCGGGCGAGCGTGCCCCGGAAATAAGTGGGAATACCGTACCTTTGATTCCTGTTGTTATATGGACGCGCAAGCTGGTTGGACTCCAACCGGCACCGTTCTTTGCTGAAATCTACATGAGGGAGAGCAACACGCACAAAGAACAATTAAGGGTTCAAGTTCAACGGGGGTGGGCAAATGACAGATAGGCCAGGTCAAAATTGTGCAATTGTGTGATTGCATATTTGCATATTTCCATCTCATTATTTAAATGTATTTAATTCCTTTCAAGGTTCAACGTGCAGAATATGCATATGAACAGATGTTTCCATACATTACCACTGCTTCAACTCTCTCAGATTTCTTTATTTGATTATTTATAATTAATATAATTAGATCAAATAATATGTAATATTGCTGATTTTATTATTATATTTGTATTTTATAAAAAAAAAACGTAATAATTTTTTTTATTAATATAATTGTATTTTATTAACAAAAACAATTAACCAGTCCTCACTGAACGACTTAAATAAAATAGAGAGTCGCCAACATTATTCAACAATTTCTCCCCCCCCCTACCTGAAAAGTGTAGTCGTGACCACCCTTGAGGCCGTCGATGACGGCACTAAGTATGTCGCTGTCTTTTTGGGTGGTATTCAGGCTGATGTTCCTCACTAGGAGCTCCTTCTCGTAGATGTGCACAAAGTAGGACGTGATCTGTCCGTTGGGCTCTTCCGGCGGCGTGAATGTCACCTTGACCCGGTTGACCTCGTCCGGTATGACGGACACCACCACGTTCTTTGGTGGGTCATTAGGCTCTGCAGGCAAACAAGAAAGGAAGGAAAAAGAAGAAGCCTTTATTGTGTCTTTACAGTACGTGTAATATCTTTTAATTCCTGTGTTGTTCTGGAATAAGTAAACAAGTAATAAGTTGTTATTTTGGGCTATGTTGCAGAATAAATACTTCCAATATAGAAATATCATTCTGTTCCTCCATCATGTTATTACTGTATGCCAAAACAGTTTTTGTTGAAATTTTTGTCGTTTGTTTATACTTTCGGATTAACTAACAACTCAATTAGCGGATTCGAATATTTATGGAGCATAAAGTGGAACTATTTTTGTAACAATATTTTTTCCATGCTGAATTGTTCAGTTATTATGGTATTAACTTATATTTCATTTGATCTTTGATTTTTTGCTTATTATTATATCGTCATCATCATCATCATAATCATTCTAAGGGAAATTGGGCAATGGCATTAAGATGTAATTTTTCTTATTTATAGCATACACAATTATTTCATTTTTTTCCTCCCAAATGGTCTTTCCATGAAATATATTTCTGATGTACTATTAGCATTAAATATTCTGTTAAACAAAGGAAATAATAAAATATAAATCCAAACAAATCAATTAGTATGTAGTTAAAAAAGCAACGAGCAACAGACTTCACAAACTTGAGTCCATTTTTTCTTATTCTTTCATTTTCGTGTCTTTCTTATCATAACTTTCCCCACACACCTTCTTCTAGTGTTTGAAAATCGAAGGGCCCAATGGCCTTGCCGTCCTCGGCGGCGTTCTCCACAGGGCCGGTGAAGGCGATGACCATCACAGAATACTTCGAGAACGCCGTTAAATTGGTTAGAACCACCGTGGTCAACTCCCCGGGCGCTCGTATGGACGAGTAATTCAAGCCGGGACCATCCACCTAGTGGCGCAGCAGTTGGAAATATTCAGACCCACATACAAAAAAAAAATAAAAAAAAATAAAAAAAGGAGAGCAATGATGATGACATGTCAAATCGGTAAAATTACCGAATGAACAATACTGAGCTCTCCAGAAAAAAAAAAAAGAAAAATAAATAAATAAATAAAAAGGAAATATTCAGTATATTGTATCAGCGTCGTCAGAGTTTTCACAAAGTGAGTGAGAGAAATGACCTGCACGAGATAGGACGTCGGTCCGGAAATAATGTCTGGAGGGTCCCAGCCTATACGGACACTGCTGGAGCTTGGCAGGACCGTGATGTTACGTGGAGCGGCATCTGGGTCTGACAGAAAGACACACATATCATCACGTACATACTTTTTTTCCTTTCCAATCCTGTTTAGCTCAGTTTAGCTTAGTTCCATTCCCAGAGGACCTGCTAATTTCAAAGATTAAAGACAAGCATTACAGCTGATTACTGCTTGGTTGCATCAATGCAAAAATGTTACAAATGATTAAACATCATTTTAGATCATGGTTCAATGAATGCTATTGCTGTTTTAGGCATAATGTAATCGGAATTAATTAATAAAGCCTCAACATTAGGTACAGCTACACCAGGGGTCTGCAACCTGCGGCTCTGGAGCCACATATGGCTCTGTAGTCCCTCTCCTGTGGCTCCCTGTGTAACTCTAAAAGACAGTAAAGTAAAAAGTAAAAATTATATTATTATTGTACATATAATTATATTTTTTTAAGATAACATTTTCTTTAAATGAATTAGTGATCCAAAAGTTTAAGTCGTCAGAAAAAGACAAAAGGTTGATGAAATAGTTTTTTAAATTACCTAAAAATGTCCAAAAAGGAAGAGGAAAAGCAGAAAATTACCAGTCAGGAAATTTATTTAAAAAAAAGGCAGAAAAAAAAAACATTTAAAAACTTGTCCAAAACAAAAGAAGAAACAAAAGAAGAAATACCCAAATTAACCCAAAAATGTCCACAAAATTGCCACAAAAAAGGTCAGAAGTTGATTTAAGAAAAGGCAGGAAAGAAAATGTTCAAAAACAAGAAGGAATTCTGACAGAATACCATAAAATGCCCACAAATGTAAAAAAATTATTGATAGCAAAAAAGGCAGAAAAAATGTAAAAAACCCATCAAATGTCCACCCCCCCCCCCCAAAAAAAAGGAAGGAGTGCCAGAAAATTACCATATGTCCATAAAATAGTCAAGAAATGTAAGAAATTTGACAGAAAGGTCTAAAAATGTATGTTAAGAACATGAATCTCAAAGTATTGCATGCTGCTTATTTTTATTTTATGGTACAGCTCTAATTAGCTCTTAGGCTAACACTAACACACTGTCTCCTTCATCACAATGTTCAAATGTTTTGTGGCTCCAGACAGATTTTTTTATTTGGCTTAAAATGGCTCTTTTGACAGTAGTGGTTGCCGACCCCTGAGCTATACCAACTAATAGATCCGTACATGCATTTTCTTTAGATACAGACAAACAAGCATTCAGATTTTGACAATTTAGAACCGTCAGTAAAGAGTGTGGAGACTCCAGCTCATCTGTAATCCTAATGAGGTCAATGTTGTAATTTTTTTTTTTTTTACAGAACTATCTGCTGGATGCACCTAATGACGTGTCCAGTGAGAGTATAGCTCAAACTCTGCTGCCATAAGAACATAACATCATTATGATTATTCTTACTGCCAGCGAGGGTGCTTGCGTAATTCCACTCTGTATAGTCTCCAACCCCTGCATTGGTCACCGCTGCCACTTTGAAGCGGTATTGTCTATACTTAGCCAGAGGATGGACCGTGACACGGGAGGCCACTTCCGAAGCGTTGACCAACACGGTGACACTTGATTCCACGCAATCCGAGGCCAATTGTTCAGGGATGAGGTCGTAAAGTTCGCATTTGGTGTCGAGCAACTCCGTGACCAGGTGGTACTCTTTGAGCAGACCCGGGACGGAGAGAGGGCGAGCCCACTCCAGCGTCACGTTGACGGACGTGACCTGAGAGATGGCAAGGAAGCGAGGGGCAGATGGGACTAAACAGAAAGACCAGGATTAAGGATTATGTTTAACATTCTCTCTTTTTCGTTTTGGGATTCTCTGAAAGGATTACACTTATGGTGTATGTACCTGACTCGGAAAGAGTAGAAGCAGTGCAGTTGATTTGCTCTCCAGATCCTGCGGAGTTGACCGCGGCCACACTGAGTATGTAGTCCTGGTCCGGTGGCAGTCCAGTCACTGTGTGTTCTGATGTGTTGACCTGGTACGAGTCCGCCTCCATTACAATTTCATAAAAGAGGATCTGCCCGTTCGGGTTGACCGGAGGGTCCCAAGATAACTGAATGGAATCCCAGCTGATTCCTGAACACGACAGGTTCCCTACAGCTTCTGACACTGCAGACACAAAAGGGCAGACATGTTCTAAAATTAGCTCAAAGTAATTATTCATCTGTCTCCCAGAAGCTGGGATGTCTGGTTATTTTATTCAGACTAAAACAAGGCAGCAATTGTATTAGCACAGGATATAGAAATATTGATGAGCAAATACCCTCTGAACTAAATTTCAACTCTCTCTGAACCTAACATATATCCAAACCTTGAACAACAAAATAGTCACTTTGTGGGCATTTTATAACAATTTTGCTGGCCCGTCATTCCTTATGGTTTCCAGATTATTTGATTTGGAAAAACTGAGAGGACGCTGGCGTGTATATCACTGCAAAAAAAAAAAAGGACTGTCCAAAACGCCAAATGTGCGTGTAAAAAAGCTTAACGTCATAATGTTAAATGTCAGAAAACATTTACAAAACATCACCAAAATTCACGTGGCGATCTCTAATTATGTCCACTTCAACCTCAGAAAATAACAAAACAATCACCGGCACAGTATATAGGACTTTATAGACATTCATTTTTAGACATATTAAGCTAAAGTGCATACCTAAAATCTCACATAATGGTGCCATCGTTTAGATATTTTCAGAGATTGATGTGGGTGTAGATAGAAATATGCACATGAATTTTGGTGGCAAGTAGATGTAGTTTTCTAACGTTAAGCCAAGTTAACCCTATGAACGCCAAACGTATCATATTTAAATACAAGACATTATGATGGCTTTTCCAGCGTCCGTGTAAGATCGGCCCAATTGAGAAGGAGAGACACCTTATTAATAGTGGGTAATCTGATTTTTGGAAATACTACTATGTTTATTATATATTTGAGTTATAAATGTACAAATTTAAAGCATTGTGACCGGATGTATCAAATAAGACACTAATCAAATGTCTTATGTGGAAGTTGATTTTTAATTTTTTTATTTTTTCTCCAAAAGGACAAATAAATACTCTACAATTTTCTCTCATATATTTCAAGGTTCAGGCTTTATCGGGTTACGGTTTTTGTGTGTGTGTGTTTTTTTTTAATTGAGAGTAAGACACTAAACACCCATAAAATTAAAAAAATATTGGGGTGATTGTTTTGATATTAAAGAGATTGATGTGGGCATAGGTAGAGATGGGCATATGAATTTTGTTGGTGATTGGTCATAGTTTTCTCAAGTTAGTGTTTTAGAATGTCCCAAAGAAAGACCAATTACAACTTTCCTATTATAGGCATTTATTTTTTTTACTCAGTAATACATGGATACACTCATTTTGCTTTTGATTAATTGTTGTGTATATAAAAAAATAGATTAATCCATTACGGAAAATGGCTTCAGTGTAACATTATTGCAAATCCAGAAAATTCTCTGTTATCCACTCATTTAAAAGCTTATTCGTCTTTTCTTACCAGATTCGTTGGTTGTGAAGGTCACCGGGCTGCTAAACTGGTTGCCATGGCCTACTTGCGTGTAACTGTAAACGCTGATCTCGTAGGAACTATGAGGCCTGAAGCCGGAGATGTACTCAGCAGTTGATGGACCGGATGAATTCTGTATGGTGCACACACAAACATACCCATATGTTAAAAAAAAAGGAGATAGTCACCCAATCCTGATTACTTGCTGATGATATCTTATTGTATGCGCACGTGCGGGTGAATATAATGTTAACTTGGAGTGGCATCTGGAGTGTGAAATTAGAGCCGCTAATCCGTGTGACAGGTGTGTGTTTTTGCTGAGCGGATCTCCCGAGTGCACCTTCATGTTTTCGTTATTACGGACTGGGCTTCCGGCGTGTGAAATTGACGGTACCCGGTGTGTGACGGTGTGTGTGATGAGTTCTCGGATCCGGAAGCCGTACTGCAGGACCACCCCGTTGGGCTCCAGGGGGGGCTCCCAGCTCAACCACACGGACACGGCCGTGTGGTTGAATATTGTCAGGTTGCGGGGAGGGGACATGGGGCCTGGAACACAGAAAGTTATAAAGTAACGGGGATTGTTTTCCTATCATGTTGCCACTTTGTATATTCATTGTTCTTTTGAATTCAGATAAAAAAAAATACACATTAGAAAAATAGTCTTGAATTTGATATCACATTTGTTTTGTTTTCTGTGTGATAGATTAAGGGGAAGTCAACCCCCCATTTTTTTGGGGACAATAATATGTTCTATGCAGCCCCACTAGTCTAAATACGGAATTTTGGTTAATATTGCATTAGTGGAATATGAGTTAAGCAGCTAAATCCAGCAGTTATTATCGATATCAGAAGCCATTTTGCCACTTGCTGTCGGGTGAAAACGACATCACAGCTCAGCTTCAGAAAACCTGTGAACTGTGATTGGTCATTGCCTGAGCCCTGAGCAACTGTGATTTCATCTTCAGTCAACAGCAAGTCCAAAATGGCCGCCTTCTGAGATGGATAAAAATGGCTGGATTTTGCTTCATAACTCCTACTCCACAAATGTAATATTAATAAAAATGTCATGCTTAGACTAGTGAGGTCACATATAACATTTTATTGTCAAGAAATGTTCAAGGTTGACTTCCCCTTTTATGACCAATCACAGCTCACCTCTTTTCCAAAGCTGAGCTGTGATTGGTCATTGCCTGAGCCCTGAGCAACTGTGACGTCATCTTCAGTTGACATCAAGTGGTAAAATGGCTGCCTTCTGATAGTGATAATAACTGCTGGATTTTGCTGTTTAACTCATATTTCACAAATGGTGTAATAATAAAAATGTCATGTTTCGGACTCGGACTAATTATAACATATTATTGTCAAGAAATGTTTAAAAACGATTAAGTCTTCCATATAGACAACTTGGATGTGTGTAGAAAGTCCACAACACTGATCAAGGACACACACACACACACATAGTTGGTAATGACCCACACACACTTACCGCTCTCATCAGTGTGCAGCATCAATACGAGCGGCGGCCCTGAACCTTTGCGCGTCGCTGCGGTGATGCTCAGGTTGTAAGCCGTATACGGCAGCAGGTCAATGAGCGTGAAGGAGCTCTCGGAGGTCTGTATGAAGCTGGAGCCTCGCGGGCCGAACAGCGTGAGTGTGTACTCAGTAATCTCCCCATTGGCCTCTAGGGGGCGCTGCCACGCCACACCAATGGATGATGACGACAGATTCGTGGCCGAGATCAGCACCGGAGCAGAACTGGGGACTGACACCGAAAACACGTAACATAAAACGTCACATATGCATTAACAATGGCCGTAGTTTGTGTCTTTGAACCAACCATCCTCAAACGTCCTCAGGTACATGGTGCTGGTGTGGTTATGGGCGGGGCCAGCCCCTGTCGCCGGGGTAACGGTCAACACGTAAGGGAAATACTTCCGGAGTTTGGTGAAAAGGAAGACTGTGTCGGTGGTGGTGCGCTTGATGGTTTTGTTGACCACGGGGGGTGCTTGGTTGGATACAACGGGGATGATGCCGGCCTCCTGCAAGGTGAGGATGTAGTGGGGCCGGCCGTTGGGCTCCAGGGGAGGGTCCCAGCTCACAACGATGGCGGTGGAGCTGAAGATCTGAGCGGTCAGGTTGTGGACCGAGTCGGACGGCACTGAAGGGAAGAAAGGTGGGATAGTGTTAGACTATATTCTTAGGGAACGACAATGTTTTTTTTTTGTGTTAAAGGAGACATACTATGTAAAATTGCCTTTCTTAATAGCTTCCAATTGTGAAACTACACAACCAGATAAATCTTTTTTTTTCTAAAAACGTGTCTGGGAGTGAGCTCTAATGTTGCTAAATTATGACACCAAAATTCTAGTTTATAAGATGGCCATGGTCGGACTAAATAGGTAAGAAGAGCTGCAATGATTTTTCCTGTACTGGCATTTTGACACCGATTATTGTAGTGTATCCATGAGTAAAAAGCTCTCATTTTACCGGCCCATTGTTACACAACATTCCCTTACTGAAGTCTCAGGTACAAAATACAAAGCCTGCCAATGTTATATAATAATTCCCTGCCAGCCCAGTTGAAATGAAAATTTGACGTCTATAACCGTCAATGGCAGTGAAAGAGTTAATATGTCTCCTTTAATATGAACGAGTCATCATTTGTCACAGTTGTCATTATTGCAGCAGAGAAATACGGAAATCAAGGAGACAAACAGTGATAGAGAACAAAAAAAAAGCGGCATTTAGAAAGGAAATTTGCCTTTAGGGATGGAGGAAAAGGAAGACAATACTCATCCTTCATGTTTAACCTGAAAAAGAATTGGGAAGGGTAAATGTAATATTTAAGATCAATGAGTGAATTGAGGTAGGCCAGGTATGTGTGGAGTCAATGCCGGCGGGGGGGAGCGAACCCCCCGCTGGGCTTGGCTGAGCGGCAGAGACAAGGCGGCGTGGTGGTTCGCTGCTCGGCCGAGAGTGGAGCGGCTAGATCACAGGCAGAAATACACAGTCAGTTACCAGACGTCATCATCTCATGACCAATTCTTCAACGCTTATTGAATTGAGGCTAAAAACACTGGAAGCTATCTGCACCCTTTTTCACAAAATCACATAAAAACAAAGCCTTTTGACGTCAACTTGGTCACAGCATCAAAGGGGGTTCAAGAGAATATCACATGCGTGCGGGAGGACGGCCGTATCCATGGCAACGAGGCAACGGCAGCACGAGGGCAGCGTGCGAATCCCGCTCACGAGACCTGTCAGCCTTTGTTATTCCTCTGTCGTCAAGTGCTTTTGCACTCTCACTTTGTTCTTTTTCCCCTCTAATCCCATTTAACTTTCATCCTGCTAAGTGAAAGGAAATACAAACTGGTTGTCCGCGGGACAAAAAAAACAAGAGCCAGTTTGCCAGATGAAGAGTTATCTCCTTTCAGTCAGCAGACTGAGCAGAGTTTTTATGTCATTTTTTGGGGGGGAAATGGAAGGAGAGTGTTGAAAAAGGTGTGCAGACGCGGCTTCCAGTGAAATCATGACTCGATGTGATCAATTAGGGGCTCGCCGGACACTTTATTAGGTACACCTACACAACATAATGAGATTGAATACAAAAGATGTATTATATATCAATCTTGCCTTTGAAAAAATAATAATGCCCTGTTTTGATTGACACTCGCATAATTCAGTGTACTAATAGAATAGTAGAGTAGAACGAGTGTTTTATTAGTATTTTTTTTCTGCTACTGTTTGACATTTTTGAACAGTAGCAGGATAGAAAATGTATATGATGTACTCAAAAACAGTTTCAGAGTTTGATCATATAATAAAACGATATGTCATCTCTAAATTAATTCACAAAATCGGGCTATTATCTTGGCATTATACTTTGGCATGTTAGTAGAACAATTACATCACCTTCCTAAAATAATGGCCTAAGACTTTTTTCAGCATTTTTCAGAAAGAAAACATGAAAAATTTAAACAAATACTGATTACTGTATTTATTAATATTGTAATCACTAGTATGTAATAAATAATCTGTTTAACAAAAGATGTAGTAGAAGTTGCCCACATCCTTAGATTGTTTAAAATGGAAGTCAACATTAAACATTTCTTCGCAATAAAATGTTATATGTGACCTCACTAGTCTAAACATAACATTGTGATTAATATTACATTTGTGGAATATGACTTATGAAGCAAAATCCAGCTGTTTTTATCCATCTCAGGGGGCGGCCATTTTGCCACTTGCTGTCGACAGAAGATGACATCACAGTTGCTCAGGTTCAGGCAATGACCAATCACAGCTCACCTGTTTTCTGAAGCTGCTATTATATTATATTATCGTATCCATTATTCAATTCATATTCACACCTATGTGCAATTTACTCTTTAGTTCTTGGAGAAATCCATACAGAGATGTTCTAAAGGTTTGAATCTCCTGACTGTGAGGCAATCAGGCAGATGTGCGAACCACTATTCCGCAGTTTTAATTTAAAAAAAGAATATTGTTTTTTCCTTTCCCTACATTTTTTTCTCTCTTCTCTAAACAGTCCAGTATAATCTTTGTGAAGGCATTTTTTTCTTTTCTTAAATTAGCTCTCATAAGATTGTGCAGGCGAACCTAATGATAAGGCCAGTGAGAGTGTGTGGCGTTCCACCTTTTGTTGCGTATCTCGGTGTTTGCGTGTATTTGACTGACCGTCTTCAGGTAAGAGCAATGTAAGCGGCTCACTCCGGACTCCTCCGTCCCCACGTACACTGCTTGAAGTCATCCACACTGTGTAGTTTGTGCCCCCAATAAGACCAATCAGAGTCCAGGACAGAAGCGTGTCCACTGATATAGGGACGGACACATCCGAAACCGGAACTTCCTGTGACGAGACACGACGACACGAGTGGCAGCATTTTTCACATCCTCAGCTTATACGTTGAAATTTCCTCAAGTTTATGGCAGACAATTGGAAACTTTAACCCTGGAGAACCCACGGGGTCAAATTTGGTCCCTATAAATTCTGCTACTCAAATAACAAAGACCATTTATTTTTTTTTACAAATTTAACTTCAAAAGTCCAGAGTGCCACTTCTGACCCCTGCATGGGGCCATCTAGTGGATGAATATTGCACTTACATGAGCCAGAGTGGTGGTGACAAGATGGCTGGCAACATGCTGTTTTGTTTTGTCTTCTCAGCAAACCATCAGATGGTAAAATTGTGTTTTTTTTGTTAATCTATTTCATATCATGTTGCAGAATGCCTAGGAGTATGTTTTATATATATATTTTGATAAATTAGCAACTCTGAGCTATTTCAAAAAACAAGGGTTAAAATTGAAAAAACATAAATTTTGGTGTTCAGTGAATTTATAGCAGTCATTTAATGTATAATTCATAATTTTCCAAACAAGAAAATGGTTCTTGGGTTCTCCAGGGTTAAGTTTTGGCTTGCTCCGCAAGTTTGTGCGTCTCACCTGTTTGTCCACAGTGCCGTTGTCAGCGTAGTAAATTGTATAGTGAACAATAACGATCCCATCGGGTTCAGCGGGTGGATACCACAGCAATGTCACAGTTGAGATAGTCGCGTTTGCAAAAGTCACATTCTGGGGTGCTTCAAGGGGCTCTGAAGGACAAATGATGATCAGAGACGGTTTCATACAAAATTTAGCAAATGTGTGGACACTCTCGTTCATCTGGCACCTGCGTCTGAGATAATGTAGGCCCGCATCCCTCCGTCTCCCAGCCTGGTCCAGCTGGAGACGGATGCATTGTAGAGGCTCTCAAAGTCCACATTTATAACCACTGACGTCTCAGTCACATTCTGCAGCAAATCCATTGTCTCGTTCCTGACCAAGACGTCACATTGGAAACATTCTTGGTTCCTATTACACATAATGTACATTCCCCGCATAGCAACTCACCACACTCTGACAACGTAGTAGAGTATGTCCGAATTGACTTGAAGCGGCGGACGCCAGGACAGCTCAACCTCAGAGTCGGATAACTTTCTAGCGTGGAAAAACCGAGGAGGCATGTCTGGAGCTGTGATGTGGGAGAGAAACTGGCCAATCATATAACAACAACAATAGAATCTATGAAGAACCTGTAGCACCGGAATCTCGTCGGTCTTTTGCTGCTAGATAAAAAAAAAGAAAAAGATTAGTTGTCGCTGACCTGAAAGAGAAAGAAGCATAAGGAAGGAGAAGACGGAGAGAGGAAATAAAGGAATTAAGACCCCCTCCATCACCCCCGCCCATCCGTCCGTCTCACCATCCTCCAACGTGGTGATGTTGAGCGGCTCGGAGCTGAAATTCCCCGGCCCGGCCCGCGTGTGCGCCTGCGCCGTGACGCGATAGCGAGCATACTTCCGTAAGTGAGTCAGGTGCAGGAAGTTGGAAGGGGAGGTGAGGTTGAGGTAGTGAGTGGAATTCCACAACTCCAAGCTGTAATGGGTTATGACGCCATTGGGCACCAACGGAGGCTGCCAGGTCACGTTCACCTCGTTGGGACTGAGCGACTCGTAGGAGAGGCTGTATGGAGGACTGCCCGGCACTGAAAACAACACACAAGATTGTCCACTGAAACCATCCTGACTGGACTTCGGATTTTTAAATGTTCCATAAACTCACCATCCTCCCCAGATAATACGCTTAAATAGTCCGAAGTGTGGTTGCCGTGGCCGAAACGTGTGAAGGCCATGACGGAGACGTTGTAGTAGGTGAAGGGCCTCAGGTGCGTCAGAGTGACTCTGTTGCTGGAGGTGTTCACTGAATTGGAATACGAGTGGTTCTCATAGAGGACCGTGTACTGTTGGATCACCCCGTTGGCTTTCTGTGGCGCGGACCAGGTCAGGGTGACTGTTGACGAGCTGGTGTCCACCACGGTGAGGTTTATTGGAGGGGAATCCGGTTCTGAGGGGAAATGATATACACGCAGCAAAATTGGCAAGTGTTAATTCAACACCTATAGAGTTACATTTAACACTTCAAAAGTGTCGAGATTGGGCCACACTAAATATAGTTTAAAACTAAAAAAAATTTTTTTACACCAATATGGAGTCAAAACAACTCTGATGGTGGGTGAAATTTTACACTAGTCAACACTGGTCAGTGCTAATTTTACACTAGTATGTAGTGTAAAAATATGACATCATCTAGTGTGGTACTTTTTAACACTCAAAACGAGTTGATTTCAGTTACACCGCAAATGTTAATATGGTTTAAATATTTAACTCTGGTAGAGAGTCAAAAAGAACATTACAGCCAACTCAGCTCAGTCATATTGAGAAGCCAACATTTTTTTTTAAACATTTTATATTTTAACTAGTGCTGTCAAAGTTAAAGCGTTAACTAATTATTTAATCTAAAGAAATGATCGCATTAATCATGGATTACCGCAGATTAATGACACTATTAATTTTGACCGCAGATGATTCTTTATCTGACAGGGGATGGTTACGTTAAAGGTAGTACAGGTTGTGTTTGAGCAATAAACATAACTACATGCAAAAGCATTTAATAAATGTTTGTGTATGGCATTCAGAATATTTGTTCATGTCAAACTATCGGGCTCATTTCTTTCCCCATTTTAAATTATGCAAGTAATAAACCGATTAGAAAAAGAGGAGGATGAGAGTGTGCAGAGGATCAATAAATGTTGAAGACGTCCTCATAACATTAAATGTCGAAACAATTACCACATAACAGGTGCGCTTCAAATTGGGCCGGCAAAGAAAAAGTTGATAAAAATGCCTTCTTTTTTTTTAATTAAGTGATTAATCATGATTAATCAAAATTCTAAAATGTGATTAATCTGATTTAAAAATGTAATCATTTGACAGCTCTAATTTTAACCTTCCCAATGAAATAATTATAGCTAACAAAAACTAACAAAATGACTAAAAGTAAAATTGAAAAATATATTTTCACTAACGAAAATAAAAATGAAAATGCTTAAAAGAAACGAAATGAAATGAAACTACAAAATAACTAAAACTAACTATAATTATAGCAAAAATGTCATCATTTTTATCACTTAACATCATACATAAGCTTTCAGGGTTTATTTTGAATTATTTACTTTGGTTTTCCTGTATGTCCATACAGAAGAAGGAAGGTCAAACAGTAGTTTGAGAATTGTATTAATAATTTACATTATTACTCTGTATACAAATTCTGCATATATTAAAAAAACTAATAAAAACTGAACAAAACCCAAGTATTTTGAATTCACAAAAATGTACACACAAAAAACTAAATATGATGAAAAGCCTCAAACTATCATAAGCCTGCTTCCCACATTTTAAAAACTATGAAATGTATTTAACGATCCCATATTACATATAGACAAAATCCATTTTATGTTACGACTGTTGTCATTTACTGTTGTAACTGTTGAAACTCCTTTCTTGCACAGCAAATCAATTCCTACCGTCCTCTAATGTGAGAACAAAGATACCATCGTCCTGGGATCGCAAGCTCTGACCCGCAGCCGTAGACGCTGCCACATGTAGAAAATAATCTGTATATTTTTCCAAATCTGTAAACAAGATATTTCCAAGTATTATCATGACGCCTGTTGTATCACAATATGTTGTCACAGGGTGAGCACGCTACCTGCTATCACTAAGCTGGTAAAGTTTGTGACAAACTCCAGATGCTGATCACTGTGCAGTCCAAAGCCATAAACGGTGTAATGTGTGATTCGCCCATTGGGGTTGAGTGGCGGCGCCCAGCTCACAAGTATGGAGGTGGAGCTGATGTTTTGGTAGGAAACTTCCTGTACTGAACTGGGAACTACATGACACATTGCCATGAAAGCGCATGACGGCGTTATCCTCTTAGGATGGTCAACAGTTATCGTAACATACCTTGCTCTCGTGTCTTCTCTGTGATGTCGGCGGCGGGCCCTTCGCCCACTGTGGTGGAGGCGGAGACCCTAAAAGTGTAGTCGGTGAAGGGTTCAAGGTCAAACACCAGGTAATAGAGCTCGTCCGTCGACAGGTCCGTCACCTCCTCTCGCATTGTTACGCCTGCAGCATGCACAAGTCGATAGAAATTATTTAGGTCACTCCACTTCTTTTATTTTTATTTTTTTTCAGAAAAGATTTTTATTTTTTTTTTTTCTGGAGACACATACACATAATCACCCACATACAAAAAAAAAGAGCAATGATGATGACATGTCAAATCGGTCAAATTACCGAATGAACAATACTGAGCTCTCCAGAAAAAAAAAAAAAAAGGCCACTCCACTTCTTGTTAGCAGTTTATAACGCGGTTTCAGTAGTAAAGGCTTTACCTGTACTTTCAGAAGCCGCCGCAAGTCCCGTAATAGACGCTTGGCGAGTGGACAAGCGCATGTTGCCAGGTGTGTGAGTGAGGTGGGAGGATTGTGGTGGTGTCGTTAGCCAGGGTGGAAGTGTAACAGGCGGTACGGGTGTAGCGGAAAAAGCAGTGGCGGGAGGCTGAAATGAGCGGTAAGTGTTGCTGGGGGTTTGCGTGACCATCGGAGCGACAGAAGGGTCAGAATCCTGCTTGGTTTGAGCGTCACTGCTTTGCTGAGCACTTGCGAGGTGAGTGATCGCCAGACGGATGGAGGTGACGTCGGGTGTGGGGTCAAAATGAGCGGAGGTGGAGGTCCAAACGAGATCAGCGTTCCTCTTACGCTGCCCTGGGCCGGCATCCTGATCTGGGCTGAGTGATTCATCTTCATAAGTTTTCTGTGGAGAGAAGATAGAAGGTCCACAGATGAACCGACACTACTCACAAAATGTCAGGGATAGGCGGGCGAAATTTCAAAATGCACAATAATCTTTACGGGTGAACTTAATTTGACCTTCTCTTAACGTAACTTTCTTTCACTTGATCCTTTCTAACAAGGAGCTGATCGGCAAAATTCAAGTTTTTGATCCATGAATGGACCAATACGTTTCCTGGTTTAATTAGAATTGGTGATTAACTCATTCACTGCCATTGACGATTATAGACGTCAAAAATTCATGTGAACTATTTCTATTAGTTGAACAATATTTATTTTCATTTCATTTTTTATGAAAAGATATAAAATTATCATGCAATTAATTACGATTTTTATTTAATATTTGTAATAATTTCTTTAAATTAGGCCCGTCAGGCGATTAATTTTTTTTAAATTGATATTAATCACTTGGCTCCACTTAATGACTTCACTAGTTAACTAACGATTGATCACAAATTTTATATCTGTTCTAAATTTACACAAGCATTTTTTTCTAGGTTTTCATACATATATATTTTTTTAACTAATAGAAATAGTTAAAATGAATTTTTGACATCTATAGCCGTCAATGGCAGTGAATGAGTTAAACTTCATCATGCTGTTCACATTTTGAAAACATGACACTAAGAAGAAAGGCTTCCAACAGGAAGCGGCCACTGAGCTTAGCTTGTCACATTGTCAGGTTGCAACCGAGACAAGGAGAGACAGGAGGAGTCACAGAAAGGCAAAGCAGCGTAGACGCTAGAGAGCTGCATTGAAAAGTTTAGAGAAGGATAAATTAAGATGTAAAAATTATAGTTCTTATTCTTTTGATTCTGAAATTACACCCAAAAGCTGAATATTTGTTGGATTAAAGCATAAATCAACCTTAAACTTTTTTTTCTTGACAATAATGTTATATGGGACTTCAACATGACATGACATTCTGATTAATATTATATTTAAGGAATATGAGTTATGAAGCAAAATCCAACCGTTTTTATCCATTTTAAGTGGCGGCCATTTTGCCACTTAGGCATCGACCAATCACAGCTCACCTGTTTTCTTAAGATGAGCTGTGATTGGTTGTGAGCAAGTGTGATGTAATTTTCAGTCGTCATCAAGTGGCAAAATGGCTGCCCCATGAGATGGCTAAAAACGGCTGGATTTTGCTGCTTTACTCATATTCCACTCACACAATACTAAACAGAATATTATATTTAGACTAGTGGGGCTGCATAAAACATATTGTCAAGACATTTTTGGGTGGTTGACTTTAAAAACTAGGCAGTTTACCTGCTCGCCTACGAGGCTGATGTCCTGTAACAGAGTGTCATTCAGCAGGACCTGCAGTCTGTACTGAGTGATTGGACCGTTGGGCTGGGCCGGACTTCTCCAGTTCACACGGACTGACACGGCATCCTCTGCAACCGCCATCAGGTCCTGAACAGCACTGGGCGCTACACCATCAATTTCCGAAAACATGCATGTTATTTTTATTGAAGGCTTTAAATAAGTCCTTCTACATGAAGGCAAAGTGCTCTGCGAATTGCTAAATGAGGACAAAGGCTATAGAAAATGTCTCCACCTTCAGCTAATGTCTTCACATCATCCTGAGCTACCGGACCAACTTCTCCGGCTGCTTTGGCCCCCACCCCCACCACGTAATCGGTGTACGGAACCAAGCCGGTGAAGGAGAATCTCATGTCCGCTGTGTTGTTCTCATACAAATATCCTACGCGCAGAAGAGTTATTCAAATCGCATCTCACTGCTGTCTATTCAAGCAGAGTCAATATGTACTGACCCGTAGGCCCGTACAAGAAGAGCACGTAGGTGAATTTCCCAGTGATGATGTTGGGAGAGTTCCAGGCGAAGGATATCGATCGAGACGTCACGTTCAATACGACGAGGTTTTGTGGGGGATCTTCTGGGGCTGCAGTGCACATACACACAGATAAAATATTTCTCCTCATATATTAGGAGAAAAAAACAACACAGAGGCAGGGAATTAAATCAGTATTGAGCACTTGACCTGCGGTGTAAATCCAGCCTATAAACTTTTTTATCCCTCCCCCGGTACCTGACTCAGGCATGCGGACCATGGTGGAGGCGACCTGCCCCTCCCCGTCAGACGTGAAGGCAGACACCTCGAAAAAATAAGAGGTGTAAGGCCGAAGCTGATCCACCCCTACGGAGATGGGTACACTCCAGGCGGCCGTGGAGGGCACGGCGGTGAGGGTGTAAGCCGGAGACGCCGCCGTCATTTCCATGGGGCTGACGGTTGCCCGTGACAAAATATCTGCTGCATCCTAAACAAATAAACACAAACAGGCAGACATTTAAATCACTGGTACTAATTTCACCGTGAGGCAGCAAAGTGACGCAAATCATCCAATTTCACTTTTTTTCCCACTACAAATCTTTGTTCATCTATCTATGCCAGTGATATATAGTGAAAGGCAGAACAATTCAATGTTCTACCACTCAATGGCAGAAGGTTCAATTAAGCTGTGTATGCCTTACTGCTCGCTCTC
Source organism: Vanacampus margaritifer (assembly GCF_051991255.1). Taxonomy (NCBI): domain Eukaryota; kingdom Metazoa; phylum Chordata; class Actinopteri; order Syngnathiformes; family Syngnathidae; genus Vanacampus; species Vanacampus margaritifer. The sequence goes on along the minus strand of NC_135437.1, from coordinate 17,130,575 downwards.
CCTGTCCAAATGTCTTTCTAAATGGAACTACACCTGTTATTAAATTATTTTCACACACTTGTAATTTATCTTCGTCTTATTTGAACTAATCCAACTTTTCCATTTTGGTAGACAGGCGCACGGTGTTAAAACTGGCATAATTAGATTTTTTTTAAACGCTAGTTTAATTTTAGCCGGCGTACATTTTGTGAGCTGTGAATAGCTTGTGACCAGTTCAGGGTGTAGCCCGCCTCCCGCCCATTGACAAGTGGGACAGGCTCCTCTAATAAAGATAAGCCGTTAGGAAAAAGGACGGATGGATAAATTTTATGGGATTTATTGTAGTCTTAAATTTATCCAACCCAACGTTTGCATTTTTTTAAATGTAGTTTAATTTTAGCCTGCCTAACTTTTGTGGGATTTGTGGTAGTCTTAAATTTAACCAAGCCAACTTTTGTGTGTATGTTTTTTTAAAACACTAGTTTAATTTTAGCCTGCCTAACTTTTATGGGATATACTGTAATCTTATATTTAACGTACCCAACTTATGTCGATTTTACAGTAGTTTTATTTTTCTAACACTTCACATGAGTCTTGGCTCAATAAAGGTTGCAAAACATTGAACTTAAAACTGGTAGGTTCATTTTAAAGGGCACACATTGCAGTGAGGCAGCGCCCCCGTCATGATGTCCTCGGCGTTGACCTCCAGGTTGCGCACCGTCTGTTGGGTGCCAGTGAGCTTGGCCTTTACGGCAAACTTTGTGATGAGGCCGTTGATGCGGTGCGGCAGGAACCACTTGACCAGTACTGAGGTGTGATTTTGGGCAAAGGCGGTCAGGTTGGTCACCAGGCCTGGAGCTACATTCAACACACACACAATTGTACACACTTACTTCCATAGAACCATTTATTAAAAGGAGAATTGTGTGTGTGTGGGTACTTACGGGACTCATTGGTCTTTGTGTAGACAGGTTTACTGAATGGGCCGGTGCCAACAGGAGAAGAGGCTGCCACCTAAAGACAGGACGTTGGATGGTAGTTTATGAAATGAATTGAATATTTATACTGTAGTGATGACATCCTTTGAAGTGTAATCTAATTTATGTCTATTTGATTTTCTAGGTCAAATATGTGACACGTGTGCTGACATTCATGATCCGTGGAATATTTTGATGAAAACATCAAATGTTTTAACTTGTGTATTTTTATTTTTTTTTTAAGCATGAGAAGGTATCCTTTAGCAACTCCATTGTGGTAATATGACCCCCCCACCCAATAGATGGAGTATAATCTCAAAGTGCCACCAAGGCTTTTACATGACATCTGTATAAGGGTCAGTGTGGGTTAATGAATTCTCCAAACTAAGTACTGTCGCATTCATTCGGTCATAACAGACTGTGAAAAGAGCCCCGGCTGATCCATAGCTCTGTTTACGCGATTAATAATGCAATCGGGATCAATTACCGACATTGAGCCCGATCGAGAGACTGCTTGCGGGATCAGTGTGAGAGAGATGTTGAACACATTCCAGGTAGACTTCCAAGATAACATTTGTATTCACTTCACTGTATGTATTGTACCACACGACCAACAAGATTTGGTGTTGTCATTTTGCAGTTTCAGGCTTGCTCAAGGGCACGCTGAAGTTGACTAGGATCTCTCCAGTAATGTCTTTTTGTCACGTCCTCAACCAAACATAACAGACTTGTGAATTTGCAACACGAGATGAAGGGGTAAATTCACATGAGGAACAAATCCTGCCTTGGAACAAAGAACAGTCAATTACTGATATAATATCCATCCATCCATTTTATATAGCTCTTGTCCTCATTAAGAATGAGCTGGAGCTTATCCCAGATGGCTGGACAAGAGCCAGGGTGCACCGTGGACTGGTCTCTAGCCAATGGAAGATTGATGTAGTATATCAATTATGAATATCGTTATAATATTATACCAATCAGTAGTATTAGTAGTACCAGTATAGACAAACAACAATTCACCCTCACATTTGCACTTTAAGACAATTTCATGTCTTCAATGAACTAAAAACACATTTTTGAAATGTGGAAGGAATACTTGGCGTGAACCCACGCAAGCCCAGGAAAAACATGACACACAACACCAGAACCAAGATTTAAACCACCGTATAATGTTTTGTTGTTATAATTATTTAGAATTTTTCATTATCACAACCTTTCGTCACTCATCGACTTTTAGGTATGTATGCTGCCTATTCAATTATTTTAAGTCCCTTAAAATGTATCCTTATAAAAGGAGGAAGTGTGCATTTAAAACAGACAGCATGAATGACAATAACAGTAAAAATAGTAAGTTTTATGTATTGTAGTGTCCCAATGGAGAGCGAGTACCTGAATGTGGTACGTGGAACCCGAGGTGAACTCAGTGAGAAGAATCTCCGGGACATCCAGGGGCCTTCTTACATGTGTGAAGTCGGGATCCGGGTAAGGACACACTTCCTTGAACCTAAGAAGCATTAAGGCATCTCAACTCATAGCAAGCTGATGTATTTGGATCCAAAACGCATTGCCAAATAGAGAGACCAATGATACCTGATGATATATTCATCAATATCGTTGGTATCAGGAGGCATGGTCCAGGAGAGCATAATCCCATTGGAACCTACAGGATGCCCTTTTAGTCCTGAGGGTGGTCCAGGAGCTGCAGAGCAACATTTTGTTACTATTCCATCATCAGGGATGAAAGTATTTACGGTTTACATAAACCATAATAACAATTTAGAGTAGAGTGTTCCTTGTAGTTAACTGTTTGCACGCATGCTAGAGCGTGCTTAGCATTAAGCTAGTTGACTTCCATTAGATGTAATATGGTGGTTGAGTTTTAATGCTTTATTTTTTATGTACTGAATAGACTACGGAATATTTTAAAATCGTGTTTAATATGTGTTTTTGTACATTCTAATAATTGTTACAACTGCTTCTCTGGGACCATTGCTAGCTCGTCTTTATACTATGTGACGCAGTGTGTTGTTATTATTAGCGATAGCATTAGCAACAAAGTCCAGTCAAGTCAGGTATCACGAGATGAAGGAAAGTATTTTTGATATGGCCCTCACCTTGCTGGAATTTTTTTACCATTTCTTAACAGATACGTCTTTGGTTTAGCATGCTAGTGGCTACTTTTCAGGGATAAAGTCATGGAGAAGGACTTTTAAAGTTTAGTTGGCTATTTGCTGGTGTTGTAGCTTGCTACAGAATAGATGATGATAAATGTCATCAATAATTGTTAGTTTGTTTTGTCTTTTTTACATATTACTCACTACTAGTCCATAACAAACCTTTGTGCTGTTTACATTCAAGTAACCAATAGATTAGATTTAATTGCATGATTTGGGGTCTTGTATTAATAAAAGAATCATTTTGGTTATTGCTGTTTAAAATCTCTAAAGTGTAAAAACAAAAAACAAAAAAAACCTAAAGAGATGGCCTACAACAATGTATCTGTCTTTTTAATTTTTTTTAAATTTACATTTCTTTTAGGAATGTTGTGACAATAAGTACAGTACAGCTGTTGGCATTTTAGTGACTATAAATGTGAAGCGGAGTTTTAATACCGTTTCATCTGTCAGTAATTTCCATTTTATTACTGAAAGGTAGCACTTACAGCATTATTATAGCAACAGAAAAAAATGTGCTAGTGAGAGCGAGGAACTGCGTTCGCATTTCCGTTGATCTGAGGCTTCACTTAAAAGTGACATTTAAGAGACTCAGTGCTGAGTCATTCATCATGTAGTTCAAATGCATTACCAGAGAGGAATTTAATAGCCACATTCATAAATACTGACACATTCTTATTCTTCAATGTGATGATGAAACAGAAAAAAATATATATAATTGAGTCGCAGATGTCTTGTTACCCTTAAAAGATACACCATTTGTACCACCATTTGTACCCTCGATACATATTTATTAATAAAATAATTAGCCCTGTGAGGTACATTAGTGTTGATTGCGTCATTTAGTACGCACGAGCCAAATGGGGCATCGGCCCGTCTTACCGTTCTCATCGGTGTTGATCATGCGGCTGACTCCCGGGCTGATGTTGGTTGAAGATGCTGCCGTGACAGTCAGTGTGTATTGTGTGGACGGACTGACGCCGCCAACATCAACCTAAAGTAAACAAAGCAACGCCACACATCAATAAAGATCACCATCAAGAAGATATCAAGACTATATGTGGTTTGTTATAATTAGGGCCAAAGCATGTAGGTGCGAAATCACTTCATTATTATTAGCAATCTTCCAAAAAAAAACAGCCCCTGACACCAGTTTCACTGATCAACGTGAATTTTGTTGGACGTGTATCATAACAGGAAGCACGGAAAAGTCTCGAGGAAATTTAACAGGAAATGAGCAATTCTTACTTGAGGCAGACATTTTGAATACATTTCAGGGATTGTATTTTGGCGAACTCCAACTAAAGATTTCAACAAAAAGATTTCAAAATAGAAGCAATTAATCCAGATTATCCCAGGGTCCATTCGTTGCTGCTAGAAGCTTTATTTTAATTGATTTTTGAGTTATTTTCATTTAAACCGAATGTTTTACTATGCTGATCAGGCTTATCACTGCCAGATAGCCATCTCTGTTTTTCGCAGTGTATAAAACATAACATATGATGATCTGTGATGAGATATTTGTGTTTTATGTGGGGAAGGCAATACGTAATTTGTCAGAACATGAGAGAGAATGGGAGCAACAATAAAGCATAAAAGCAGAAATAATAGGCTGCGGCAGCAAAACCTGTCAGCAAAAACAACGGCTTGTCAAGCAAAGTGAGCGCTTCAGATGAAAAAGCACTCTCGCACAAGTGCAGACAAAGACAATAATTGATTCTATTTGTAAAAACACATTGGTAAAGATGGGAACAAATTAACAAACGCACAATGTGGACACTTCATCATTTGATATTTCTCACTTAGGTCTTATTTGTACATTATTATGTACACCTCTGCACTACATAAATTGCAACTGCACGTTTATTGATGATGTAAGCAAGGATTTTATTTCATATAATTGTAATTTCTTGTGTTATTGTAATGGTATGCATGTTATACTGAATGTTTAGAATGCATTTGTGCATGTTTTTGAAACTCTAAATTGAGTTGCACAGTTTCAAATCACAATCAAAATTATTCCAAAGGTTAACTTCTTTTACCAAGATTCACATTTGTTCTGGTTTTCTCTCAGTTCAATTTCAATGGCTTTGGATAATTTTGTTTTAAGATACATTAGTTTACTTGCATCTTCCAGCGCAAATTATGATCAACAATGACACCTAGTAAATTATTTTCATATACAGTTTTTTTTATATACAATTTGTGATTATTTGTCCAAATAATGTCAATTTTGTTTTATCTCTACTTAAGGATAACTTTAATGTCAAACCATTGCTTCAAAGTATTTAATTCCACTTTTACTGTGTTCAGAATCTCTGTTACATCTTTCCCAGAGCAAAGCAAAGTGGTGTCGTCAGCAAAAAGTACACATTTGAATCATTTTGATACCATACTGGCCCAAGAATAGATTTCTGGGGACCTCCACTGATTTGACTTCATTTAACACGTTTTCGATTTGCAAATAAGTCAATTGGCTATGATAACACTTTCCCTCTAATTCTCAATCATTCCAACTATATAATTTTTATTATCAATTGCATCTGCTATTTGCGCTGGCAAATCAATGACTGCTATGGTAGTTGACCTTTTATATCCAAACGCATATTGCTGTTCACTTAGTAGGTTATGGCTCTCAATGAAATTGTTTCAATTATTTTTGAGAACTGAGGCAGAAGTGAAATTAATCTAGAATTCGAAGGGAAAAAAAGACATTAGCTTTCATTGCATTGGGAAAGATACCCGTTTGAAATGACTGATTGCAGATATATGAGTGGTTTGGGTAGTACTGTACAGATTACTTACATTACTTATTATTATTAAATTGGGCCTTACCTGTAAGTAAACGAGAGCCATGCAGAGTGTGGGCAGCAGGATACGATAAAACAAGGCCATTACGGAAAGCCCAGTTAAAGGATTAGTTGAGTAACCCTAGTGCTGAAGTGCATCCAGAGTTGGTTCGAGTAATCCACGCAGCTGTAGAATGCCTACGAGATGCTCCGTGCCATGACTGAACCTGGCAGAGTTAGTCATGGAGGAACTAGCCAAAGGTACAGTTTTCCAAAGTTTTGGTGTTAAGAACAGAAGACAGTGAATGCTTTCATTCTCCGTTTGAACAAATAAAACATTCAAGGTGCAGCTTGTGAAGCCAACTTAATAAGTCATGAGCTCTATTACTCAGCTGTGTGTGTGTGTGTGTGTGTGTGTGTGTGTGTGTGTGTGTGTGTGTGTGATGGGTAGGGTTACATTTGGGGGAGTTGGTGTATGAGACACCTGGTAGCCGGAAGGAACCAGGAAGGGGAGGAGCTTGGCTGAAAGTGTGTGGTACAATTCTGCACTGTAATGTTAAGTCTGACTACTGATCACAGCCACGTTTTGTTGTGCTTTGGCTTGGATGAAATTGTATTAAGATAAAGATAAACCATTATTTTTTTGAAGACAGCCTTTATCTTAGGTTTATTGAAAACTCGAAATAACCCATAGTTGTGAACGTGAGTGTACTTCGAAATGTACCTGAACATATCCATCGCTCGCTAGGTACACTGTGACGTTCCCGTGATTTGGTTGCAGGTCGACTCGGTAATGATCCACACAGCCTGCAACCTCTTGCCATCGGACTGAGAAAGCACGTGCCGACACACGAACAACACGCACTCCCCTCACACGAGTGGGCACTTAAGAGAAAGAAATAGGAAACATCAATGAACATTTGAGAATCGGGGGTTCTTGACTGGAATTGCATGTACTCTGCGTACCCGTGGTGACGGTCATGAAGGCAGAGCGCCCCGAAGTGGCTCCCTCACTCTATGGGCACTTACATTGTAAGTGCAGCCCCCCGCCAGCCCTGTAACCACAGCAACGCTCTCATCCTTCGATACGCTGAGTACGCCAATGGCGACGGAGGCGTTGGCCACGGTGACTCTATGGAAGTCAAAGTCCCCAGAGGCCACGTCCCAGGTCACGGACATGGACGTGGAGTTAACGTGTATCACACGGAGGCCGCACACTCCTGCAGGGCCTGAAAAAATATGGTACGTTTGGTCCAGTCCAGTTACAGTAAAATGCAGATTTAATTTTCCTACTGTATGTTTAACCACAGGGTTTATGTTCAAACTTTGGATAATTTTACAGCGGTTAATAATAATAATATGAAATATAATTTGGACGACCTGCTTTGTGAATGCCTCAGGCAACAGGAGCTTAGTAAGGAGAAGGAGCCAGATGGACATTGTCCATGGTCATTGAAAGGCAAGCCCCTGCATGGCACGTACAACTGACAATTTGAAAAAATGGCGGATATTTTTGTGTATGCGCCTTACAAGTGCTGAATCCATGGACCACTTGACTACATTCAGAGCCCCTCACGTTATGAACGAATGAATGCTTATGCTGTAGTAGTGTAGTTTAACACAGGTAACAAGTCCCGGACCATGTGGCAGGTACCCTGGACAATTCCATCCAGGATATTGGTGTGAGCACAGGAGGCCGAAAACAATTAGGAACACACACGTGCACACTCACACTAGAAAATAAAGTCACATTCAAGAGCAGCATGCTGAAAGGCGCTTGGTCATTCTCCCTGGCCGAGGCTCTACGGGGATCATACATCTTTAAACGGCTGGAAACGCAATCTGTCATGTGCTGACAGCAGTTGCTTAGTAACTAAAAGGTGAACCCGGAATGTGACGCAAATGTGAGGAAAGACTATTTTTTGTGTCAGATAAATGACATCATCAAGTGGTGCTTGATGGATGTGCCACTTTGTAGGAGTCCGCCCATCCTGGTTGGGGTCTCCATGTGACTAACTGAGTTTGTCACTTTCACCATCTGTGACAATTTCCCCAGCGGGGACTGGAGATTAAATAACATAGTGACAGCGTCAATTAGCACTTTGAATTTAAATGTTTCTTATTGATTCAGAAAAAATAGGCTGGTATCGGCACCGAAAGATAACTGGTATCGGTACTCGCACATCCTTAATTGTAAGTGATTAGAAGCCATTAAAACTTACTGCACATAAAAGGTGAGTGAAAAATGTACAAAACGCTCTTAAAAATTAAATGCAAATGTGATGAATTTTAAAGTCAAGTACAACTGAACTGTACTTAGTAATGATAGAACAATGTTTTTTTTCAAGGTCAATAGGATACTAATTATTAGTTGTCAAGGAGACCGATAACCAATATTTCAAGCTGATCTTCATTTGCGATAAAAGAGAAAATATTAGCGTGAAAAAAAGAGTTTCCTTTTCATTTGAAACATATCGCCAATGTCCTGTGAAAAACACTTATGTCCATTTTTGTCTTTTTAAAAAAAAATTTTTTAAACATTTTTACGTTTTCTGCATTCAAATCTATCTAATTTTCACAGGACAGCGACAAATAAAGAATTGACAGTTTGAAAAAAATACATAACAACAAATTACAGGGAGCTTGCTTGGTCATAAGCATGTATTAAGCTAAATTAAAAACTAAGCAAATAAATAGTTCCCTAAAGTTTTCTACTGTAAATAATGTTTTCCAAAATTTCAACATCATTTCTTAATTTTATTATTATTATTTTATTTTTAAATATAAAAAGTGTAGGGAGTTCCCAGTGTCAGCATCCTTTTTTTTATAAAGTGGAAATTTAAATATATCCATAAATGAAAAGTTCATTGTATCTCACTGAGCGACAAAAGCATGCGAATGTAGCTGATTTGGGGTTTCCGTCAGAGTTTGTAAAAGGTTTCCAAACAACTTCGCAGACAGTGAAAAATTGTCCGAAATGTCTTTGCGACAAGTAAAAACTGTCTACAAACATCTTACAAATCCCGATGAAAACCTAAAGCTACATCCACAATTTACCGTTCAGTGAGATACCAGCTTTATCGGCCTTCAGATTCATAAAAAGGACGATCCCAGTATTTGTAAAAATGCCAAATATTGGCACCAATAATCGGCCCGGCCGATAATCGGTCTACCCTAGTTTTTAGGGAGTGATTCTTTTGTATACCAGTAGAATTCCACTAGTGGTATACTGTAGTGAATCACTGTAGTACTACATTATCAAGACAAATGAAAAGAAACCCAACAGACCTGCATCTGCAATCACAGGCGGCTGCTCACAGCTCTCCATCCCATGTTGCGTGACCGTGCGTACATCAACGCTGTACTTCCTGTGAGCCTCCAGGCCTCCGATCAGAGCATCGAAGAAGTCACTGCTAGCCGAAGACCTGGAGATGTTGGCCATGCCAACCATCTGCACCTCGCTCGAAAACAAGTTCTTATAATGGATGACAAATCGCCATCCGGCCTTGGACTGGAAGTCTGACAGCGTCCAGTGAAGACCAAGTTGTGTCTCTGTTCTGAGCCCAATGGTGATGTTTTGTGGAGGAGACGGTTCTAGAAGAAGGAGAAGAACCATGTGTGAAGCCAAATGGATTTTTGCATAGACTTGATATACCAGTTTGCATGACAGTTTATTAGCCTGGACCTTGACTTACTCGTGTAGGCTTCTCTTGTCTGTCCCAAAGTCCAAGTAGCACCTGCATAGTGAGATGCCTGAAGCGTGAAGGAGTACACGCTCCCCGGAGACAAACCTGTGACTGTTACCCCTCTGGACGCCAGGGAGACGGGGACCCTGACAGGTTTCGTTAAATGGAGGCTCTCCGGCCACTTAGTTTGATCTCCTGCGACCTCACATTGATAGTGGAGGAAGATGTCAAAGATCGTGCTGTCAGTTGGTGAGTTCAGGGACGGTAGATCGCTCCAGCGGAGCTCCACCTGACGCTCGGTCACTTGAACAAGGTCAAATGTGAATGTGGGCGGCACTGAAGGGACTGTGGAGGAGCCAAAATGTTACTAAGTTGCTTTTTTTACAGTTTAAAGTTCGAAGGTGAGTTGATCATAATGCTGGGACATGCTTTTGCATTCATGTTTTTCAAGTCAATTTACGATTGAGGAAGAAAAATTAAGCAGATTAAGTTAATCATTTTCAGACATTCAATAGAGGCTGACATTTTATGCAGCACCGCCCCCAGCTGCAGATTTAAGTCAAAGTGCTCATCCATTTTTTCAATAATGACACAGGCTGGATCAAACGTTATTTTTAGTATATACGGTGGGTCATAAATTGCTTGGTTAACATAGGAATTGTAATTAAATAAAGAAATTATAATTGTTTTTTGGGGGGGGGGGGGCACCAAACTCTGGTTTTAGAGTTCCTTCATAACACGAAGACCCCCCCTGTGCCCCTTCAAGACAGATCATATATTTACTTTGATACTGGCAGATGAAAGGTAATGGGGTGTGACACAAAACTGTAGTTGGGAAGTATCCCGGTCCCGTGACGTTCCTTTGAAGGGCAAAACAGTCAGTCTGATCGATTGCCAGTGATGACATCATCATATTGGAACGGCCCGACCACAGTTGTCCCTCGTCCTGTGGGAGAAAAGTGATACTAGGGCAGCGAAAGAAAAATAAAGTGGCAGGATTTGGAAGAAAATGTTTGGGTTTGTTGATAAATCACTCCAAACAACATTGAGTGACTTAAGCAGAAAAATCCACTTGTTTTTATCCATCTCAGGAAGCGGCCATTTTGTCTTGTACTTCCTCTTCCTGTCGACTGAAAATGGCATCAGTGCCTAACAGTGCGGGTTACGACCAACTGGTTCTGGGTTTGGTCATGTGACGTTTGCAAGCTCAACCCTTGGGGACAATGATGTCATAGGTGACAGCAAGTGGCAGTACAAGGCATAATGGCCGCCCTCGAGATGGATAAAACCAGGTGGATTTTTCTGCTGGGGTACATAAAACATATTATTTTAAGAACATGTTTGACTTCACTTCCTCTATAAAATAATGTTGGGGGCTGTTTCTGGCGCATTGACCTTGAGCAGTAGATTATCACCCCAGAGACAAGCCAATGGAATTTAAAATCTCCAATGATGTTTAGCCTTACCAGCTTGCCACTGAGTCTCATCCACATTAGTAACCAAGCGTTATGTCCCTGCAGATGAGACGACACGAAAAGCAAATCTTCCTTCGTCTTCAGCTCAGCCAGATGACTCCCAGCGGCCCATTTTTGGCAAACATGCTCAGCATCCTTCCGGGCCGACGCTGTCCTGCTTACGGTGTAGCAGCTTCTCCCATTGGCCAGCCAGTCTGTGTGGCAGTGAGCTAAAAACATGAACATTAGTTAGCTATCAGTAAGTTATGTAAATGGTGAATACAAACCAAAATATAGGCAGGGGTTGACTGCATACTGACATTTTGATGCCATTTATTCACAAATTTACTAACTCATTGTGAAATCATTGTATTGAATAAATAACATTTTCTGGACCAATAAAGGAAGATTTGACTATTTTCCATTGGTTGGCAACCACTTTTTTTAGCCAGCACTGTACCTGTTTCCAGATGGATGCTCAGTCTCTGTCTCAACGTGATATTGAGGTGTTTTAGAAAAGAAGTAACCACAAGGTTGGACTTGAAAAGTGTTTCAGTTTGGAGACCCTTCGCTGTGAATGATGACTCTGATGAATCCACATTAAAGACGTGCGTCAGAGATCCCGTGCGCGCGTTGTATAGACTCCATGTTGACAAACTTTGTTCCCGGGGAAGTTTCCAAGTGAGGGTGGCAGCGCTGGTGCTGGTGGACACGTGGAAGGAGGGCAGGGAGGCAGGAACTGGAACCCAAACATTTAAGGAAGGCTACATTTGGAATGTGCAACTCTAACATAATTTAAATATATTTGAAAGCCAATCAAAATGATTGATGATGTAAGAAAATGTTCTGAAGTATGATTTATGATTAATTGACAAAAGAGGCAGGGTTAAAGTAACACATAGTTGCAAATGGCCAATTATAAAAAATATAAAAGGGTTAGGGGAAGAAAAAAAAAAGAAATGTTACAACTACCTAATTTTGAACAAGAAGAAGCAAGAACAAGCAAGACAAGCAAAATCTGAAAAATGGAAAAGAAGAAAATAAATACCTTTATACATAATGGGATTAAGAAATTAATTTAAATATACACAGATTAAAAATAAAGTACAAATTAAAATAATAAAAGAGAGAAGCAGCAATAAACTTCCTTACTATGAAATACAACAAAATAAGGAAATGGAAGACTGAATATATTATTTTAAAGACAAAATACACCTAACAGTAATTTACATATCATTAAAAAAAAAGGGGACATTTTAATTATTATTTTTTAAGAAGAAAAAAATCACCCTATGACTAGGACTAAATGAATAAGGAGAGGACTAAATACTGTACATGAATTTGAATAGCACATACACAAGATAAATTGTATTTTTAAAATTAAAGGGAAAAATGTATGCGTTGATAAAATACAATTTATACATTTATACATTAAATGAAAATACTATTTTTGTACATTCAATTTATGTTTTGATGTCCATTTCACACTGTGTACAACAGTATTCAGAGAAACTGAACTGAAAACTTCAAATCCTGTTAACTCACCATAATGAAAACCTTTTTCCTCATATATGACGCCATTCCTAAAGGCTCTCAATGTGATGCTGTAGCCTTCAGGGTCCTCTGCCAGCCGCAAGGAGAATTTGCAGTCAGGACGACACGCAAAGCCGCCAAAAGACTCCACATACACCTGCAAAGATTGCACTTTATTGCAGCTCTTTATAAAATAAATAAATAAATAAATAGATAAAAAACTGCAAACTTCCTACCCGGCGGTTTCTTGCGGTTTCGCAGGTCACTGTAAAGCCATCCAGACTTTTCATCGAAGGGAGGTAGGGGAACAAGAGGTCAAGCTCCACGGGCTTTGAAGGCTGCTCACAGGTAAGCGAGACCACCTGAAGAAGAGCAAAGTCACTCCACTGCTGCAAGTAAAGAGGAAAGTGAATAAAAACAACAAGCTTACCTGGAAGAAACTGGCAAACAACCAAAGATGCTCTATTGCACCCATTGAAAGAGCACATCTCAGATCAAACTTGCAGTCCTCGGCGACAATCCTATGTGAGTGTGTGTGCGTGTGTGTGTTTGCCAGCAGGCTCAAAGAGAAACCCCAAAACAGCAGTGTGTAAACATCGGCAATGGGCAATGGAAAGTCTCAAGCGTATACTATTTGTGTCACTGGAACATAGACCAGAGCCAAGAAGCTACAATCCAAGAAAGTTGCATGATGACATGTATGTGTGCGTGTGAGGGAGTTCAGCCCACTTTGTTCTGGCTTCTATGTTGGCATAAGAGCACTTCGCCTTGACAACTCAGGGCTACTCCACAATCGGGCCCCTGAGGGCAGGAGAGGAGGGAAAATGTGGCCGAAGCAATGTAAATAAAAATTTCCACATACATACACATACAAAATAAAAAATAAATAAATAGAATAAAAAAAGAGAGCAATGATGATGACATGTCAAATCGGTAAAATTACCGAATGAACAATACTGAGCTCTCCTGAAAAAAAAAGAAAAAAAAAAGTAAATAAAATTTCCCCCCAACATTTTAATTGATTTTTAATTGTCAGACATCACACAAATGACGATATCCTGCTATTAACCGTATCTGTCATAGGAGCAAAATTAAGATGTGAAACTGCCAGAAAACACAAAAAGAAAGAGAAGTAGTAGTCGAAGAAGAAACAGAAAATGCTAAGGCTAACTATTAGCTTATCTGGTGTATTTATATATTCAAAAATCCAGCTCCACTGTCACTATGTGCCACTTGTATGTGAGCGTATCTCTTTGAAGAGCCTTTATTTTTGCATACAAAACACCATGTTACTCTGTGTTGGAATAGTAACTATAATCTGAAATGTGATCTGTGGTGGTTTTGACAGGGACGCCGGGTGTGGCGTGCCCACTTGGCCAAGAGGAATGATGAGAATGTGAAAGAGAGAAAAGTCGCAGCACGGCACAGAAGCGAGCTTGATGAGAAGTTGGGTTATGGAAAAGTGATTCCCACAAAGGCAATAACCTCGTGGACATAAACACTACACATGCTGAATCAGGTTGTTTGCTCAAAAAGACTGCAGGTCATCAAAAGATGTAACAAACTTGGCTTCTATGCTGGATTTATACTACATGGTTTAAGTGATACAATTAAAATGTTTTGCCTTCAAGTGGCACAATAACAAATAGCAAAAACAATAACAAAAGCATAGAAAGCTTAATATAGTCTAAGTATCGTCGCTGGCCTATGTCCTTAAAAAAAAAAAGTTTTTGGGATGTCTGCATTCAGTTTCATTTCATCCCATAAACGTAAAAATGAAAGAAAAAAAAAGAGCCAACAATGGACTTAAGTGTTTTTTACATGACAGCAACGATATAATACATTCAAGATTAAGTAAATAAATAATAATATTAATAATAATAATTATTATTAATAATAATAATGTTTGTATTATTTATTCATTATTGCTTAGTTACGTGTTATTAAATGTAATTTGAGTAGGCGTGTTTCATTCAAAAAGTATAAACACAGCCGTGCTGGATATATCCCTTGAGATGTATTGTACTTGGAAATAGACGGATAAAGGATTAGCCCAAATCCTAATTGGGCACTTGGACCAACAGTGTAAATGCACCCTGAAATAACCGCTGCGGCAAAGTACGGTAATAATTCAGACAAAAATACATTTATAACTTTTATTCTTCTATTCAAAGTAAGAAATTAGAACGATTATTGAGTTTTAGCTACTACTTCTAAAGGGGAAAAAAGAGCATCATGTAAAATGTCCGAATATACACAATAACTTTTTTTCCCCCTTTAAAAAAACTACACATTTGGGCTTAAAATGACATAGATAGAACACATAAATTAAATGGATTAGCAATTTCAAATCCTGTCTATTTTTGTAATTTTTATGTTTTAGAGGAAAGACATTATGCGTGTTTTTGTGTGGGTGTTTTTTTAACAATATAAAACAGTTCCAAGGTGCCTTAGCTTTGGCAAAATCCCCCAAGGATCAATAACTACACTTTTCATGCCTTTGTGTCTTCCTGAAATCAGCCCATTTTTGGGGGGCAAACATCCATCCTACCACCAAAACCACATTAAGGAAGAACTTGCTTCTAAGGACGAAACCTCAAACCCGACCCCAAGCTCTGTGGGGTGCCCATCTGCCTCATTTGAGTGACATCAATAACGTGCAAAATTCTGAACAGCTTGCTCATAGGCACGTTGTCGTAATTAGACACCGAGTTTTACTCGTTTGTTTAATATCACATTTGATTGGAGAGCAGGCACATCAGAGTCCTAACTATTTGTATACAAACAATTAAAAACTCAATTTTGCATAATACGTCCCCTTTGAATCATTGTATTACCTTCATCTCTAAGTGCTGTACAAAATCTAATACGATACCTTCCATGTATTATGTCATTCGAGCCCTGTTATTTCCCTGCCGGAAGCCTTAACTCAATTCCACTGGCAGGTGCAGTCCAGGGGCTCTTGAAAGCGGTATTCCACGCTGGTGGCGTTGCGTGTGCAGTAGAGCGCCACCGAGCGGGACTGCAGTCCGTTCTCGCGGCAGCACTTACAGAACCTGGCGTGACTGTTGATGTTGAAGTTGAAGATGGTGGCCGACGGACATTTGCCGTCACAGGAGAAGACTGTCACCTGCAACGAGGTCACGGTAGAGTAGAAAGATTCATGTACGACATGGCGATGGGCTGAATAATTTTTGTGATTGTGCGTTTTCTTACTGGTGTGTTGCTCCTGCAATCATCTTTACGTATGGTGGTCCGGATGGCCACTCGCTTGCATGTCTTACCGTCCTCTTTGCCTGTACTCATGTTCACAGAAACAACACAAAAGTAGGACAAGTCACTCACATTTTTTTGGGGTAAACCTGAACCTTTTAATGTAATCCATTACAAGAGCTATATATTAACGGCACGATTTGCCATGTTAGATGGCGTATGCAAAAAGATCAGTAGGATACTTCTTTCTGATTAGGGGTTATTTGAAAGCCCTGGAATTTCCCCCAAATGGTTACTTCAAAACAAAATGGCCGACTTCCCATTGAATTTCAGCCATGAGTTCCTTAAAGTTTTTCGTGCACCATATTATGATAAACATGTCCAGCAAAATTCATATTGATAGGTGAAAACAGTGTTGGGGCTGAATTTATTTTTTTGTTTCAGCGAGCAAAACTGAGTATTTTCATTATTTATATTTTCATATTCACTTGGCCCGGCTTCAAGATACTTGATCAAAGTTTATTCAAAAGATGCCATCCATTTCAACTATTTAAAACATATGTCTTCTCTGTATGAATAAAAACAAAAACAAAACATAACTCTCTTTTTAAGGCTAACTTGACAAATGAATAAATAATGACATAATGTTGTAAGCCTCAACTTTTTTTTTTTTTAAAGGGGTAAGCTAGGATCGATTACGAAGTAAGGTACGTAAATGCTGACCTATTTTTTCTTTTAAATCATTTTTTAATATATATATATATATATATATATATATATATATATATATATATATATATATGGAAATAACAACACGTGAACATAAAACCCACCTTTATTCCCTACAACTCTTGCAATCGACTAGCAGACACGGTGCACCTCACATTTGTCACGCAATTAAATGGGACATTTTCATGAATGTGTTTATTTATATATATATATATATTTTTTTTTTTTAAAGGAAAAACAGGACGCAAAAAAAGTGGACATGTCTGGGCAAATGAGGATGTTTGGTCATCTTAGTTTAGGAAAGGAGGAGATATGTCTAGGACCTCTTAAGTCCACATTTTCACCAGGATAGATGAATTGTTAAGTCTTTGGCACAAGTTGAGTCTATTATTCAATAAATTCGATGAAAAGTCAAACACACATAGAAAAATAAAATACTTGCAAGGACCAATAGTACGCCAGCGCACATACAAGACAACGGTTGTTGTACATTTTATATCCTTACATTTTAATTTATTATGTGTTCATAATACTGCACTGTAAACCTAATTACCAGCTTGGTCTTGGAACAAATGAAGCAAATAAATGAAGCCAGGTACCACTGCACATACTTTGATTCCTTTTTATGTAATATTCTGATTTCTTGAGGTGGCGAATTTGGGGTTTTCCTTTGTTGTAATCTGTAAATCATGAATTTTATTTCAACCTGCCTTTAGGGTATTTCAGAATCTGAACAATCTTTATTGATTATTGTATTATGGTTAAACAAACAAGGAATTTCTGTCCGATAGTTTGATCAGCTTGAGTACTACAGCAGGCAAGCCATGACATGAACCCCAAAAATAAATAAATAATGTAAAAAAAAAAAATAATATATATATATATATATATATATATATATATATATAAAGAAAAATACAGTCATTGAAGCAATTAAGTGCCCAGTACAGAGATAATACTGATATAATAACAAATGTGAAGAAAAAAATAGCAGAGAATCATTTCGCAATATAAGTTGTGAAGTAGGGTGGTAATACTGATCAAGTACAGTTTTGCAAATAATCCACACTGACACAACCAAGATGTTGAATACGGAGAATGTATAACATTTTATAACAACTTCACTACTAAAATAAATGAAGCTTTCCACGATATTCTAATGAACAGATTTTCCCACTTATATGACTCTATGAGCCAAAACATTATTGTGTGTAAACACTGTAAAAGCTCTGCTCCTGTATTGGATGTTGTTACAATAAATGTGCACAATTACCACCACATACCTCGACCGGTCGGTGTAAGTTATCATTGAGGCAAATGATGATGAAGAACACATAAATATATACACACATGCACACACACTCTATTAGAGACCCGGTGAGGACTATTGAGCTGGATGCTTTGTTGCCCAGCAGCAGGTATTTCATTGGTGGGGTGCTCAGACTGCTCTTGGTAACAGTGGGGATTGAGTGTCAGATAATTGCAAGTCAATCAACTGGATCAGGCCTCATCATCTTATATCAAGCAGCACATACCTGTGTCACAGTTAGTACTACCAGTGGGGGTTACGGGATTAACGGTAAGGGGTAAAACACCCACTCCAGCACCTGGTAGCATCGTCAGGACAGCAAAGAAAGAAAGCGCCAGGAGAAGACAAAAATCAGTAAAAGAAAAAAAAAACAACATCAAGAAGTCAACATGGCAAAGAAACGGCACAGAAAGGATGCAGGCCAGAGCGGCTCACATGCACGTGGATTTTGCTCCCTCTTCCACACCTCATCGACATAAAGACAGAAAATCACATAATGCCTTAAGATCACCAGAATCTCTGCGCCAGCTCGCATCCTCACCGCGGAGCAACTGTAAGGTCAAAGCGGTGAAGAAACGATGAAGAAACAATCCACTTCTGATCACCTGAAGCGAACCATTACACTATTGATGCAGAGATGATGATAACTTTCGCTTTTTAACGGCTGCCGATCAACAGACAAAAGCCGCAGGTTGTGGGGAAATGAAAAACAGGCCAAGCATCAGGATTGGTCGCCAATTGCTACAACAGGCCGCACACCCCACCCAAAAAAATAAAAAATTCAGCCAATAAAGCCCATCTGCTGTCAGGCAACAAGGCGCTCACCCTTCTCAAGCATGAATAAACGCGGGGACTCACATGTCCTGCAGCAGCCGTCCACGTAGGTCTGAACCACACCGCCATTCTGCAAGTACAGAATATTTGTCACTTATTTTTAATCTTCTGATTATGTATCTTGATGTTGACAAAGGTATGCCAGCTCACAAGACCAAAACAACAAAATGGATCATAAACAGATGGGAGGATGTCTGGTAGGATAAAGTGGTTATAGAAAGTCTACACACCCCTGTGGAACGTTGCTTGTGTTGTAGGATGTGACAACAAAAATGTCAGGAAAAGCCTACTAGAACAGCCGAACTTGATTTGAGGCAATTCAAATGGCTGTTGTGGGCTGATTCTCATTTCCTATGAGTTCGAATGTGATTAGTTAATTCTGAACACAGCCACATCTCCATTTATGAGGGTGTGCCCACTTGTGCAATCACTATCTCATTTCATAATTTTCCATTACTTACTCCCTTTTTTTTTTCAATTGAGAAATGCGGGTTGCAGGTCACAATTAATGGTGAAAAAAGTTTTGAAATGATGTATCTATGCATCATCAAAACCTTGCATTGAAACAGGGGTGTGTAGATTTATTATTGACCATTTGCACCGACTTCACGTGATCACGTGACTGCCCTATGACGGACGGCGGAAGGAAATGATTGTTGAATGGAAGTGGACGTGACCCGGAGCGACTTAGCAACTGTTATTTTACAAATTAAAAGTTATTATTGGCCATCGAGCCATGGAATCCACAACTTCAACCGAAGTTCGCCTGTCAGTCGAAGTTGCACATTTAGACTCATAGAGCGCGATATTTACTCAAATTGGAGATTGCTAGTTTGAAAACAGCCCCTTACCTTCTGATGCCTGCTGTTTTGACCAAGTTAATCAAATCGCCGACTTTGCCATGTTATAAGATAATCGATTAGATAAAAGACGTTACGCTGTATGAGATTCAATGGTTACAATACAGGCAAGTGGCTCTTTTGCCGTCCAGCGTCCCGGACGGTGCGTTCCCATAAGGGCTGTGACGTCACGTGCAAAAGGTCAATTGCCACTGTATAACGTGTTAGTCTTTGATAACGTGTTTATAGTTCATCTTTATGAGACAAATTATGCTTCCAACTTTGTGGGACTGTCTCTCGGGTCCAATGGATAAAAAAAAAATAAAAAATACAACTTGCTGGAAGCAGGGTGTCCCAATACTTTTGTCCATCTCGTATACAGAGTCAAAACCGTCTGTCTTTGGTCGCCAACCTGAATGCACTCGGTGTCATTGAATGGTGGGCAAACCACGCCGGAGGCCAGCACCACGGCTCCCATCGCCGTTTCCATGCAGTCGTATCGGGTGCAGTTCTCCACCCAGGAGCTTCCTACCTGCATACACACACACACACGCACAACACACACCATTGCACTCATCCTCAACTTCAAAAATGGCATTTTGTTCAGTTATGTTTGCTCTCACGGAAAAAAGCTCTGTTGTTCCATTGTCGTCGGTGAAGATGCAGGAGATGTTTTTACATGAGCCGCAGCATACCTGGGGGTCAGTGGAAGATGCGTATACCTGGTTCTGTTGAGACAGAGGAGGAAAGTCATTACTGGTAACTTAGCAAAGGGAAACCCATTCCGATAAGTCAGCAAAGGCTCGATTATTGGATGTCTCTCAAAGATTATCCTGACTGATTATCCTAAAACAGAATTCACCAATTCCAGTCTTTGAGGTACGGAGTCCTGCAGGTTTTAGATGTTTCCGCATACCAACATACCTGATACTAAAGATCAGGATCGGCATGCTGATGAGCTTGTTACATGAATCAGGCGTGCTAGTGGGCGGAAGCATCTAAAACCTGCAGGACTATGGACTTCGAGGACCGGAATTTCTCCCTGATCTGTTCAAAAACGATCTGAGCCGACAATCGTAAATGTTAAACCTGTTCAATATTTATGATTGTAAATTATTTTCCCGTAGTCAGGGTGCCCTGTGGCACAATGTTGCCTCTCACAGATCAGTCTTAGTACTACAATAGACACCATTGTTGATGGAGAGCCTTATGTTGAGAACACCACCCAGTATAAGAGCAATAAGCACACATTTGCCGATTAGTTCCTTATCACGTCGTGTCTCTAATTTTAAATTTTGGTGTGTTCTAAAGCTATTATAATGAACAAAAACTAATTGAAAAAAAAAAAATACTTTTCATAAAATAAAAATGAGAGTCCTTTTGAAAATAAATAAATAAATAACTGTAAAGGAATTTTACGTTTCTAAAATTATCTATAATTATAGTTAGAATGTCATTGTCTCTGTCAATTAATTTTGTACTTCAGCTTTATTTTAAATGTATTTATACTGTATTACTGTTTGGCCGTATAGAAGATGGAAGGTCGAACAGTTGTTTACTTATTACATATTGTGACCTCTATTCTTTTTATGTTATCTAGCTTATCTCTTTAACTCAACAAATACTCCCTAAATACAAAAAAAACCTCATAGAAAATTAATGCTAAAACTAAAAATGTATTTTTATTTGGTAATTTAAAAAAAATAATAAAAACAAACCAATCCCCCCCCCCCAAAAAAAAAAAACTCAAACTAACTGAATCTAAAAAACAAAAGTCAAACGAAATAAAAAACTAACTATAATGAAAAATCAACAACAACCATTGTTTGTACCCCACTTAAAGACTTAATTATGACGTTTTAAACACGTTGCATACATACGGGTTCACATTGTTGGGAGCAGTTGACCGATGTGATTTCCATGGCGTAGAAGCCTGTGTTTGGATCTCTGTGATGCAGGCAATGAACAGTGTAGCACAACTCTGCCTCAAAGTACTGAACCAGGGACTGGCCCGGTCCCAGCACTGTCACCCCTTGGAAAAGACACACCTCGGCTTTCTCTAAAGTCAAGCACACACATGCATGAAATCAATGATTACAGCAAAAAACACTTTTCGCAAATTGTGTGTCTTTCTGTTTGCATTCCACATACGGCACGCGTGTCGAGGACAGCCACAGTCGCTGCTGATGATGTCTGGGACCTCGAATGGAACCTCCCCCTGAGAGAAGATAAAAGCCCCGACTAAAGCGATTCTGCTGTCTCAATGTGAACAAAACCCTGCTTTAGAGTTTTAATGCCGCTTACTTACAAGCTGGCACACTTTGAGAGCACTGTCCTCACATTGACATTCTGTGAGGGACAGAAGCAAACGTAGCATGTGAAAGGAAGAACACGCTTGAAATTTAAGTGTTTATGTACCACAGTGCTGCTGCGGACAGCAAAAGCCAGGCGGAGTGCTTTCAACCAAAGTAAGACCCGGTGCACAGCTCACAGATGATTTGGGACATTTGTTGACATCACACACTGTAACACAGGAAAATAATATAGTTAGTGCAGAAAACGCACCTAAAGGAATAAAATAACAACAGCCTTCAAAATGGTAAACACAAAAAAGCTGTAACAATGGCTTTTAGTTGATGCCATATGGCGCCACCGCTCACCACAAAGATATTGTGGACAGCAGGTGTGGGTGGTGTTCAGATCCACAGCCAGGATTTCTCCATGCGAGCAAGTTGGAACAGGCTCCGTGCACGTGTCGCACACTGCACAGACAAAACACACCATTATAGCCCTAGTAAACAGTCACACTGCTCCTTAAATGGGACACTTTATGAAAAAAATGCCTTCTTATATGAATTGTTGGGTGTCTGGAGTGCCGATCTAACCATCATGTGTGAAATCAAACACACACGTACATTCTTTGAGAGCTGCCTGTTTCTTAAACTCTATCTGTGAGCAAGAATGGTGACATAGCAGGGTGGTTACTTTACACAGTAAAGCAGGAGTGTCCAGAATTTTTCCTTCAAAGGCCTCATACAGAAAAATTGGATACGAGGACCAATTTGACATAGTCTGACTTTTTATACACGCGTTTTATACTCGAGTTAGTTTTTTTGTTGTTGTCGTTATCTGCTCCTGCCCTGAGCAGCTCTCCACCGAAGCAAAGCAAGACATCGCTGTCCTGTGAAAAACACTTACGTCCATTAAAAAAACGTTTTTTACGTTTTTTAGATGTCTGCATTTAGTTTCATCCCATAAATGTAAAAATGTACCCCAAAAAATGGACTTAAGTGCTTTTCAAAGAACGGCGACGAAGAGTAATCGGTAATAAGATGACAATTTTTAATGCTGTGTTTGCTTGAGTATCCTAACTCATTTGCTCCCCAAAACGTATGAAAAGGTTCTATTTTAAATATTGCCATGGCCCCAAAAACGTATTTATATATCTTTTTTAATGCTAGAGCATACAGAAGAACTTTGATGCAGCCTCTGACCTGAAGAGGTCGCTTAAAGCAATGGTAGTTATTACAAAAAAACAGCCAGCAGGTGGCAGCAGAGTATAAGAGATCAGCCAGGGCCATGTTGCAACAAGCTCTTTTCCCCACTGTTTTCAACAGGTTTGAGAATAATAAGAAAACTTAGCTATATTCTAAAGCTAATTGCTGCAAAACGGAAATAGATACTTTTTTCCTGATGAAAGAAGAAATTCTCATCTTTCTTTTGGTAGGTTCCATGATTTTATAGCAGTAGAACACAATATTCTGTGGGCCTTGCAAAATCAGTCAAAATCCAGTAAAACAGCCGGGAGAGAAGGAGGTTGCTTCAGTGAAAATGACTGGGAGTGAATTTGATATGTTCATTAATTTGATATGCTCACAAATCAGACTTTGACACAGAGAGCATAAAATGGAAGAAAACACTTTTGCTCCTGAAATTGAAATAGGTTTATTCATGAGGCATTATAAAGAGATGGAGAAATGTTGGTACTATTTTCGGTGTAAATAGTTCTCTAGATATCTATATCAGTGGCAATTGCTCTAAGACGGCAAGAAAAGCTCAGCGTCCCCTAAATGGCCGTACCCCTGAAAAAATTTATAGTTAGGAAATATGCACCGCTGTGTGTACAATTTATGCGCTATAATACCTTCATCTTTTGTTCAGAATCAGCTACTTGTGACAAATAACTGACACAACGTGTGTCTAATTCATCCCTGCTGTGACACAGCACTTTTTATTTTTTTTAATTTATACAGCCGATCTAGCCATCTACTGTGCAAAACTGCATGCTCAATGGATAACTGCTGGGCTTTATTTTTTATATATGCGGGGGTCAGCTAAAAAATGGATGAAAAAATGTCCCCCGGGCTGTCGTTTGGACACCACTTCAGTAAACCATGACAGGCTCAGCTCAGTGATGTAAAGATACAGAGCCACTTTTAAACAACTCTATACCGGATGATACATTATGATGCTGAAACACTCACGTCACCTACCGGAAAATCAGTTGTTAACACAGTGTGTGGTGAAAGCACATCACAAACATGAAATTGTGGGGAATAAAAAAAAAACTCTGTTTCCTTTAAAGTTTTAATAAATCGCAGGCCTACCGCAGAGGTAAGAATAGCAGCACAGTTTCCCCTCTCGTATTTCCACCAAAAACTGGTCTTCCCTACAGCTGGGGGAAGGGGCGGGCGGGCACGCCGCAGGGTCACAATCTGCAGAAGGTTGGTGACAACACAGCATTAAAGGCAAAGTATGTCAAACACAGATTTTGGACAACACAGATTCTCACCGCATCTGTACTCCGGGCAGCAGGAGAGGGCGCTGTAACCGATCACCAGTCGGTCGCCGTCATCACAAGTCGGGGCTTCGCTGTCACATATGGTCATGTTGCAATCTGGAAGGAAGGGTGGTGAGGGGTTTGTCGGAATAGGGATGGAATGTTTACCGGTAAAATGTGATAGGCTTCAGCTCACCTGTTAATATCATTTCAAATTTGAATATTCTTTATACAGTATTTAGTGTCATGTATTGTTAGCGTTGGCTTAAAGGGTAAGCCGAACATCCCCCAAATTCTTGACAATAATATGTTCTTTGCAGCCCCAATAGTCTAAATATGGTATTTTGAATTGCGTTAGTGGAATTTCAGTTAAGCAGCAAAATCCAGCAAATTTGATCAATAGGCAGCCATTTTGCCACTTGCTGTCGAGTGAAAATGACATCACAGTTGCTCAGGAAACAACCAATCACAGCTCAGCTTCAGAAAACAGTTGAATTGTGATTGGTCTTTGCCTGAGCCCTGAGCAATTGTGATGTCATCCTCCGTTGACAACAAGAAGCAAAATGAGATGGATAAAAACTAGTCAGGTGACATATAACATATTATTGTCCAGAAATGTTTAACGTTGACTTTCCCTTAAAAAAAAAAAAAAAAGCAACTAGCGTCAAATCGTGCAACTTTTTTTTTTTTAGTGTTACTAGAGATAGGAAATATTTATCCCTCTATGTCCAAACTAGAAGAAAAAAAAAAAAGAGGATCCGCTGAGAAAACCATAAAAAGATCTATGTCCACTGTGGAGAACAAGGCTTTATCTTTTCAGTACAGGTATCCCTGACTTCAGCCCTGGAGGAATAGACAAGAGTTTGGGGGCATGAGCCTCGAGCAGAAACGAATAATAACTGGATAAGGTGCTTGAGTTGACAAAAAGCCGTTTAGAAGCTTGAATGGCAACTTGAATTCAGGAGTAAGAAGCGTGTGAATATTGCCAGCTCGTCATCCATTTTTTATAGGTCTTTTCCTGAGTGTTTGCCCCTCTCTGGTAGGCTGGAAACGCTTGACCCATGTTATGCTGTGCCTGATACACAGGTGATGTTTTTGTTTACATACATTTTTGTCAACGCCCGAACCCAACTACTTCTGTATTGTCACGTGTATGTATATGAATACAGTAGGAAGTTAACGGTTATTTTATTCAGTACACTACAAAATTTGAAAGAAAAATTCATGCACAAATCCCGTATTGAAAATGTAGCTAACATGGGCCAAAAAAACGAGGCAAAGATAAACAGGCTAAAACATTTTGACAGTGTTTCATCTTGACACGTGAACTCACCGCAGATCTTCTTAGGACAGCAAGCGCCTTCCTCCAGCACCTCCAGCACGTACTCTCCCTGCCTCTCGCACATCGGCGTTGGGACAAAATCGCAATCAGGCTCCACGGCTAGCACGGAGCCATTCTCCATGCACTTGTACAGGCAGCAGCCTTGAGCCGAGCCATTCCAAACCTCGCCAGGAGCCCGGGGCCTGCCTTCGTTGTCCGTGCATGCTATGGAAGCCAGATGCTAATTCACAGACGAGCATGGTGGTCTAAACTAGGGTTTTTCCTGCATATACAATTTGGAGGTGGCTGCCTCCGGTTCAAAAAGCTCTGATCACCATGATCAGCATTGCACTAGTTTGGTGTTATTCTCAATTGCATGACAGCTTTTTTTTCTGGGATGTTTTATATTAGTCAAGTATTTTTCAAGTGTATGTGAAGGTGCCTATTTTTTTCAGTGCGACTCACCGCAGCGATCCTCGGTCACGCAGTGCGGGGAATCGGCGCGATGCAAGAGAGTCCCGCCGCGGCAAACACACTCCTCCCGGACGAAGGGGCAGGCGGTCTCTTCGTAGTAGTCCCTGTTCAGACAGGTGAGGCTGGCGCAGGTGTTCACGCAAGGACGGTACTCCTTGCCGGGGGGGCATCGCAGAGCTGTTGGGAGAGTAATGAGCTTTGAGGGTTTGAGTTTACCGTGTGTACCGTGACCGAGCTTGTAACTCAATTTACTCATCAAAAATCGAATAAATACTACGGCTGGGTTTAAAAAATGTAATCTATCGAATTGATTTTCCTTTTCAAGCCCGATATTGATTCATAAAACCACAAATCGATTATTTTAATATCTCTTTTTCCCATAAATTATTAAGAAAATAGAGTGTTGAAGAGGGATTTTTTAAAATCTTAGTTTTCTTAAAATTACTGTTCACATGATTTTATTGCACTTTTAGACAATTCAGAGTCTTTTTAATTTATATTTACAATTATTGAATTAGAATTATGAAAATGTTTTCATCTCCTCCTTGCTGATGTCAATGCTTGTGTAACACTTACGTGATAATAGCACGTGTTACAATTTACTTGGAATTAAAGGTGCCTTATGCCGTTTAAAAAGGTCATATTAAAGCTTTTGTACATCATGCACGCTCCACCAATGCCCAGGTGAGTACGAAGAGCCCTGACTGTTTTACTC
Organism: Vanacampus margaritifer; assembly: GCF_051991255.1. Lineage (NCBI taxonomy): Eukaryota > Metazoa > Chordata > Actinopteri > Syngnathiformes > Syngnathidae > Vanacampus > Vanacampus margaritifer. The sequence goes on along the minus strand of NC_135437.1, from coordinate 17,103,766 downwards.
CGACTGCACCTATCAGCTTTTATCTTCTCTTTATAGTAGAGTGTGCGGATCCTCACACGGAGTTTTTCTTACTTCATTTGAAGTCACGCGCACCATGAACGAGTCTGACACAGATGCTGCAGTTACGCTTTGGGCCAGAGGTGGCAGTCACGAGTAAAAAAGTGACAAACTGATCCTTTAGATATTTGTGGAGTTTTTATTATGTCCATGATATTTAATCAATATCGGATTGAAGTGAAGTGAATCAAATTGAATCGGAAAAAATTAAAATCAAATCAAACTGAACTCTTGTGAATCTAAATTGAATTAAGTAAATTGGAATCGATACCCAGCCCTAATAAATACATTGTGTGTTTGACTATGGCTCGCTTTTCCCACATTTGAGGGGTCCTTTGAGAGTTCTTTCATTGCTCAATTTTTTTCAGTCAATTTGACCAACGCAGCACAGTCATACCTCAAATTTTGGCTAGTTTAAAAAAAGAAAGAAAAACGATGTCTCTTAACTCCAAAAACTCTTAAGTTAGGGCACTTTTAAGTCACGGTATCACTGTATCTATGTTCTCACGGCAGAAATTGTGTCGTCTCCAGCTGATGCACACTTGGTGTGTGTAGCAGACAGCCACGTACGCCGCCAGGAAGTCACACTGATGGTCCTTGTAATGCAGGTCGCCCGCCCACATGATGTCACAGAACTGGTCCGGAGGCACCTGCAAAACATTCGAACCATTGTCGTATTTCTCCGTTCACTGTGGTAGACAGTACTATGATACATCAACACTGATTCCCAACCACTGTGCTGTTATATAGTGGGGGGAGGATTGTCAGGAGGTAAACCCATGCTTCCAAAAGACACACCTTGCTATGGCACGGTGTGAAGACTCTCTGATGGAGCATGTAGAGGCAGATGGAGCAATCCCCAACGGTGCAGTTGTCTCCGACCCTGCGAGTGTGCTCGCTTTCGTCGGGCATGGGGACCCGCCAAGCCTGCAGGAAGAGCATCATGTCTCCCACCTCTCTCACCACCGTGCCATTGGGCAACCTCAGGTCATTCTCCGGGTTGCCGTCGCAGCAACCTGCCGTGACGGGTAGACACGGGGTCAACTCCAAATGTCAGCTCGTGTTTGTTTGATCCCCCCATCAGGTCTTACCGCACAGGCCTCGAGTGGGCACAGATGCTTCGTTTGGCGTGATGTACTGCAGCAACATGATCCCTGTGCTGTGATACCATTGTATGCTGACATGGCCAGGCGTTTTGATAAGATACATAGTGCCGGTGTCTTCCACATGAAGAGAGTGGAGGGAAAATGGCAGCCTGGTGCGCCTGTAGTTTACTGTTACCTAAACACATGCATACAGGTGCATCTTAATAAAAACAAAGTGTTTTTATTATTTCCGTAGTTGAACTGAAAAAGTGAAACTCATATCAAAATTCTACATTAAAATCATTTTGACTGTTTCTTTTGTCAGGGGTTTTAATTGGATTAAGGGAGATCTCTTACTCTCGTAAAAAAAATCCATGGCACACCAATAAAAAAATGTCACAAAATGTATAGCAAAAATAAATATGTAACTTTCTCATATCTTCAAGTGTAAGCTATAATCATCAAAATTATAAAAATAAAATCATCAAATCTTTTTTTTTTTGAATCATACTGCTAATCTCTAATCGATTTACTGTAATAATATGAGTTAAACTTTTAAAATTGAAATTAATTTCAATACAATATTCTAATTAATTGAAATGCACCTGTAAATAAGAATATTCAAATAGAATAAACTGAATTTTAACATCAGCTAAAAAGGGTCACCTTCCGATCCAGTCGATTGATAACAATGCGGTCGGAATGGGTTGTGATATTCAATTTCTTTAAACACAGACCAGATGTTCCACTTGTTGGACTCTGTGGAGAAAGAAAAATAAAGCACATTATAAACACAAACAAACAAAGCAATTGTAATGGAACAAACTGTGTGTGTGTGCCACTCACAGGTCTCCTGATTGAGTTTACGCTCTGGGAAGAATAACAAAAACAACATAATAATAATAATAATACATGATATCATTTGAAATATGAATGTGGTTTGTGAGTAACTACATGTCCTATGCAAACCAAATTAACCCTATAAAGCCTGAACCATGACATATGAGAGAAAATTCTGATTCTTTGTATATAAAGTATTTATTGGTCCTTTTGAACAAACAAACTTTTTTTTTAAAAATCAATTTCCATATATGACTTTTGATTTGTGTCATATTTGATACATCCAATCACAATGCTTTAAATTTGACATTTATAACGGTCAAAGATATAATAATAAACAGACATAACAAACATATTAGTATTTCCAAAAACCAAAAAGACCACTTCCAACTATTAATAAGTACAGGTGTCTCTCCTTTCTCAAATGGGGCGATCTTGCAATTTAAAAAAGCCATCAGCTGGGCGATACTGCCCTCTAATGGATTATCCGTGCAATACATGTGTCAGATCATATACGTCAGGGTTTTAAGGGGGGGAAATATTATACTCATGAAATAGAGGGCTCAAAATGTCTTGTATTTAATTTAATATGATACGTTTGGCTTTATAGGGTTAAACAGGTTACATGTTGGAAAAAAAAACTTTCAAAATTCCAACAACATAATTAGACGAATATAGATTTTTAAAACCAATTTTACAAGACTGCATATGTTTACTAATAATATTTTTTAAAAACAATTATTTAATTAAATGAATACAAAAATAAATGGTTTGTTTGACTACTACTTTTATATAATTTTATTATTTACAAAAGTAATAATTTACTAAGGTACAGAGATAAAAATGAAAAAAATAAGTAAATAAATTATTCAATTTAATAAAATAACAGCAGAATTATGGCAATAAATGTTACAGGACTCAAGATAAAATGAATGCTCTGTGGGCCAGATAACAGAATAGAGTGGGCCTCTTTTTATAATCAGTGTCATGTATTACCTGGCTGGTTGGACATTTCTCTACGGTGCCAATAATAGTCTCTCCCGGCATCTTAACCAGGATATAGGAGCCGTTATCATACAAGGCCACGTTATTGCCATCAAACGTGATCACGCGTAGGTCAGACATCACAGTGCAACGACCTGGCAAAACAACTCCTCTTGATCACCCGTCTTGTTTAATCGGCATATCAGCGTATACCAATGGGCGACAAGGCGGCGGCTTACAAGGGCACTGCCACTGTGGGCAGCAGGGGTCCATGTTGATGAGGACAGACAGGCCCAACAGGCTGCAGCGAGGTCGAGTGGTGTTGAAGCGGCAATGCAAGGATGCGTTGTAAAGCAGCAGCTGTCCGTTGAAACATATCAGCTCTGCACACTCGTCGATACGGTAGACATATGGAGGCTGAAGGGATATGGAGCATACACGTATGCGCAAATAGAATGGGCAATATAGTTAGAACAAATATAGGTCAGGGGTCAGCAACCATTACTGTAAAAAGAGCCATTTTAGGCCAAATTATTACAGAAAATCTGTCTGGAATCACAAAACATTTGAAGAGTGGGATGAAGGAAGCAGTGTGTTTGTGTACTGAGGGCCCAAGAGCTAATTTGAGCTGCACCACAACACAAAAATAGGAGAGCAGCATCGAATACGTAGACATTCATTTTCTTCTACCTTTCCTCATTTTATGGGGGGTTGTAATTTTTCAGACTTCGTTTATCATATATTTTAGACTTTTCTGCCTCAAATGACTGACATTTTTGGCAATGCTATGAATAATTATGGTAATTTTCTACTTCTTCCATTTTTGGGCTATTTTACAACATTTTTTCTGTCTTTTTGCTATAAATTTTCTGACATTTTTGACAATATTGTGTACATTTTATAATAATTTTTGTGATTTCTTTTTTTTTTGGACATTTTATCAGTGATTTTTATATATTTTCCTTTCTGCCTTAAAAAAAAGTTTTCTGACTTTTTGGCAATTTTGTGAACATTTTATGGTCATTTTTGGAATTTGAATGTTTTCTTTTCTGCTTTTTTAAGAATCAATTTTAGGACTTTTTGGGCAATTCCAAAGACATTTTATAGCATTTTTTTGCCCTTCTTTTGCTTTTGGACATTTTATGATTACTTTTTTAAACATTTTCTTTACTGACTTTTTTAGTCAATTCTGTGACATTTTGACTTTTTCTGCTTTTCCTCTTCGGGCATTTTTAGGCAATTTTAAAAACTTTTACATCTACCTTTCGTCTATTTTGTTCTGACAACTTAAAAATGTGGACCCTGTCATTTTTTGAACATTTAATGATTAATTGTTTTTTAATCTAAATCATTAATTAATTTAAAGAACTGAATTTCTGTAAAAAATAAATAAATAAAGAAATATATATATATATATATATATATATATATATATATATATATATATATTTCTCGAGATCTACAGGGAGCCACAGTTGAGGGAATAAAGAGCCACATGTGGCTTCAGAGACGCAAGTTGCAGACTTTTGGTATAGATTGGTTTTGATAAGAAAAAAGGCAACTAGAAACCACCGGGGGTCCTCAGTTTTATAGAGTGTTTTTCATTCAAATATGTGTTGTAAATTAGACTGCATTAGTATAGATCAGTGACAGTGACCACGCGGGAGTGAGCCAGGAAGCATTACACGAAAGGATGCATCATGCAATAACAACTAAATGACACAGGACAAAACAGGATAAGACAGGACAGGGAATAGTGAGCCAGGTTTTACTAGTCTACCCTGTGAGGAAGGGACGCCATGTGCAGCAAATAGGACAGGACTGGGTAGTTCCACCCTGTGAAGAAGGTATGCGACAATGAGCAAATAGGACAAGAAGGGGTAGGACAGGACAGGAGAGGACATTTGTATATGCAATATGAAGAAGGGACCCAATAAGCAGCAAATAGGACAGGACAGGACAGGACAATCACTATTCAGATTTATCACCTTGATTCTCAGGAAGATTGTGATTATTTTGTCAAAAACATTGCAGTGTGCATGGCACGGCCATGCTTGTAGATACCGAAAGACTTACAGTACAGGGTGTTGTGGGCATGAAGAACGGCGGCGTGGTCGAAGCCTCTTTTGTCGGAAAGGTGTCTTGACTTGTCACTATTTCCGCAGTCACCGGCTCAATGCTCGTGCCACTTGGCACAGAGGTTGTCGTGACAACTGTTGAAGCGTCCGCAGAAGTGATCGCGGCCGTCCGTGCGGGTTGAGTTTGAGGAGGAGTAGCCGTGGTTACGGGGGAGATGACGGAAGGTGGCGTCGACGGCATGGGGAGGGGTGGAACTGGGGTTGATGGTGTGGGAACACTAGTGGTGAGAGGAACTGAAGAGGAACTGAGAGGAACTGGAGTTGGAGTGAGGCGCGAGGTGAGAGGAGTTGAGGGTGTTGTGGGCGTCGGAGTTGGGGGAGTTGTAGTGGTGGCGATCCCTGGAGGAGATGGACTGAAAGTAGCGGCAACAGTGGATGGGCTCATGGTAGTGGAAGATGTAGTGAGTACTCTATCGGTGCTCGCAGTGGTTGTAGTAGTCATAGGCCTTGTTGTCGGTGGCGATGTTGTAGTTATGTCGGGTCGCGTCACAAATGCAAAGGGTGTGGGAGTCGGGGGAAGAGTCACGCCTAAAAAGACATTTCATATCACAAGTTTTGAAGAGTTTTGCCCTATTCAAAAACAAGTGCTGCAGTGTGGAAAGTGGAAGTTTTTAAGTCAAATACTCCTGATGTTGAAAAATTCAAATTTGTACACACTCACACGAACGCACACGCACATACAAAATAAAAAATAATTTTAAAAAATTACAAAATTTTAAAAAAGAGAGCAATGATGATGACATGTCAAATCGGTAAAATTACCGAATGAACAATACTGAGCTCTCCCCAAAAAAACAAAACAACATTATTTGCATCATTTTTCCAGTTAAGAATAATAAAAGCAACACAATCTTGTTAAGAAAGGTTATGTATGTCTAATTGACATTTTTTCCTATGGTAAGAATTGTTCAAAAAGCGGCAACACAATATTGTCGTCGTTGTCGGGTCTGCCTCACACGTGAGAGTTTCTGGGTTCGAATCTTGGCTCGGGCCCCTTTTCTTCCTCTCACCTTCCAAAGACATGCTTGCTAAGATTGTAAATTAAAAATTGCCCACAGGTGTGAAAGTGAGCGTGCATGATTGTTTCTCTATATTTATCTTGCAATTGACTGGCGACCAATCCAGGCCGTACGCACGTGCTCATCACCCCAAAACGGATTGTGTTCAACCTTCGAGGTCCCACTGACAACATTACTCACAATCCTCTATGTAGACACATCTGCTAGTGACCTCATCTAGGACCATGTTCTTGGGACATCGTGGGAAGCAGCCCTCCACGCTGTGGTATAAAGCAAGTCGTTAAAATCCCTTTAAAATACATTTGAGTGTGCGTCATGAGAGGCGGTGCTCTTACAGAGGCAGGAAGTTGCAGCGTGTAGCATCTGGGTCACTGCAAGTGCGCACGCAAGGGCTGGCGCAGGCCTGATAGCGCCACTCACACATCATCCGGTAGGGGATGACAAAATGAGTCTCTGCATGAAGAGAGGAGCAAATTGCTTAGTGCTGATGGATCTATAAATGTAGAGCAGTGGTTCTCAAACTAGGGTCCATGCATTAGTAAATTATGTTGTGTGTTTTTTTTTTAAGTGCATAGATATTATACATATGAGGACTAAACCAATTACTTGTTCCTACCTTTGCATTGGGCCATTTAGAAGCTCTGATATGATTGTGATGATCTTTTTCTTTAATGATCGAATTATAAATTGTTATATAGATTTTATGAGTAATCTAGCTTAAAGTAAAAAGAACAGTAAGAGGTATAAACATTAGGGGTGTCAAAATTGGTGCGTTAATTTTGAGTTAATTTAAAGTTCCTTTAACGTCACAAATTTTTTTAACGGGCGATTAATGACTGCCCTTTACTTGGAAAGCCTGTACTGGGTTGCAACGCAGCAGACACGTAAACGTCAAAATTTAGCAGTAATAAATGTAATAATAATGCATATATTTGTGGAGACTGGGGTCAAGTTGGATTTTAGAATTTTAAAAATGTGCAGAATTTCACATGTTACTACATGTTAAAGATTAGAAAGCTCTTAATATGAAAATAAAAATGCACTGAGCTGTCACCAATGTCTTACAGATGCAATTATGCCATCTAGTGGCAGAAAAATTACCTCAACATAAATCAATATCACACTTGTTTTTGTTTTTACAGTACAGTACATCTTTTTAATTCTAACTATATTTTATGAATTATTATGAAATTACTGTATCAATGACAAAAACATGCAGCCATATTTCTATTAGTTAAACTTCCCCCCCCCCCACTTTTTTGTTAAGAGAATGAAAACCTAGAATTTTTTATTGTGCATCATATTGTACATTTAGAACAGATATAAAATTTGTGGTTAATCATGAGTTAACTATTGAAGTCATGTGATTAATTACGATAAACATTTTTTATCGCCTGACACTCCGAGGCTAGCTATGTTTATTTAAGAAGTGCACAGCAACTAGTGATGGCAGAGAAATACTGTGAATTTGGTTAAGTTCTATTAATAATTTAATTCATAATAATTTGGATAAAACTTTAAAAAATAAAACTGTAATAGTAAATAATTCCGATCGGTTTTCAATGGACACACGGTTTAATTGATCCTAGGTTATTAAATAGGGTCCTTGGAAACATAGTTTGGTAACCCTGAGGTAGAGAACCATTTCCATCAAAAAGTATTACAGACCCTCGAGTATGAAACTGCTGCTGGCTTTGAAACCGGAAGAGGTGTCATATCTCAGAGCTCGCACGGCGGTGCGTGTTAGGGTCAGAAAGATCCCCGGTTGGCCGGCGAGTTCGAACGAGGTGTGACCAGGCAGGAACAGTCCCTGATGCTGGATGAACGTTGCACGCCGTGTGAACTCCTCCCCTCGACTCCAACGCTCCAGTTGGACACATCTCTTCCCCGACACCACGAGGAAGAAATTGGGTCTCTCCGCAGACTCCAGGGACACCACGGGGACGCCTGGGGAAATAACCCCTGGGGATGAAACTACTGCATCCCTAAAAGAGTACAGTGGAACCTCTGAAGTGGAAAACCCATGAAATTGTCCACCCATGGTTTTGGGATTTTCCAAGATTCACAGCCGTCTTTTGACTGTGAAACACATACTCTAACAATTTGCACCTGCACTTTTTTCCATCTCCTATTGGAAAAGAAAAAAAATCTAATTTTGGACTTATTGAAGGTTGACCAGTCTCTGGACGAGGAGTAGCCCTGGATTAATTTTTAACGATAAAAATGTTTACTGTCAGGGAACAGTTTTGTCTTGTAATAACAGTGTTCGCCACTAGATGGCAGATATCACTTAAGAATGCCTCCAACCTCGAGACTGTACTGCTCTAGCAGAGAAGAAGAGAGACAAGAATGTGACAAAAATCCAGTAACAAATTAGGTCAAGAAAATGATGTCTTTAAGGTAATATACAAAGCAGATTATATAGTCAGTGAATTTAAACACAAACCTACCTGCCGAGTTTGTTTAGAGATAATCATGGTTATATTCAATGCTTAATAGTGTTACAAATAAATATGGTTCATATTTATCTTTGCTTCAAAGTCTTTGTAGCTGAGGAGTGGTTCTTTTATGTACAGTTTAGTGTTAAAAATTTCAAGATACATTGGTTCAATTAAAAAAAGACATTCACACACTATGCCTCAATTTAAAATAGCCTTGTCTTTTGCATACATTTGGCTAGGAAGTGCACAATCCAATGTGGCCGACTAGTAGCACTGACGAAAAATTGTGCCCCCCCTCAAACGTTTAAATAAACCATCCCTTTTCCCATATTTGACTTTGGAGGTTCCACTACAGTAGCGTTCCATGGTTGAGAACCTGCGATGCTTACGTGACGTCCTGTTCCTGTGCAAGCCTGCCGTGACCATAAAGTTGAAGAGGAGGCCCGAGGCAGGCGAATGGCCTGACGTGTCTCTCACCAAAGGAAACACTGAGCCACTTGTGCGATTCACTCCCATCATTGTGTTATTGTGGACAGCGCTCACCAAGGAATACGGGCCGTCGCCTATTGCTGAGGTGCACAGTACATAAAATGAGTTTCGCTTTAAGGAAGTGACTGAGTAAGGGCTGGGATTACAATTATAAATACCTTGGTTGTAGTATTCACAATCCTGGGCTGAAATGAAGAAACATTCAGGACACAGTTGACAACCAGCATGGGATTGTGCACGTGTGCGTTTGTGTACTCACGACACACAGAGGGCGACCTCCAGTGTATGGCGATGCCGTGCTGGCAGCATTTGTGGGCATAAACGGCGATGGATGTGCACAGACATTCACAGTCGCCCCCTCGGTCACAGTTGCAAGTGTCCGACAGGCAATTTCTGTAGAACCAGGCCACATCCACCTAGAGGGTACGCATGTCATGTACAGTACATGCAAGCTCACTACATTAGACAGAAACACTATCACTGGCATCTAGTGGTAGGAAGCCACAGTTTCTGTATGTATGCCTGATGCTTTTTCAAATGATTGTTTTTATATCTGTATAGCAATTTGTGTTGCATTTTTAAAGTATGAAAAGTAGCCTACTATATAAATAAAATGTTATTGATTGATATTTGAAGTACAAATACAATACAGTTTTTGTACTAAACTAATTTAAAAAATAACTATTCTTTACTTAAATATTTTTTCTGGTGACTTTTTAATTTTACTCCCAACATTTGAAAACAGATATCTGTTCTCTGTCAAAATGGGCTGATGAAAAAAGACAGCTGGACATTGAGCCGACGGCAGTTGAAATCTTGACTGGTTGAAAGACAGCAAAAAATAACTTTTGCATTTGTACTTGCTGTAAAAATATTTCAGAATCTGTACATTTTGTTTACTTTGACTTAAGTAAAGATGTCAAATAGTACTTCTACCTTTACCACTTCTTCTTTTTCTACGCATACTTCTATTTAAGTACTGAATGTGAGTACTCTTGCCACCTCCGCTGGCCTCACATTCAATGTAAGAAATGATCTGGAAGGGATTCACAGCTCAATTTGTTGCATTACAGCCTTGTTCAAAAATGGTTGAAGTTAAATTTCCTTCTCAAAATTTGACACACATCATCCTATGATAACAGGATTCAGGATGCATCAGAGCTCATTTTGAGCTTCTTTGCCAAGGCTGTCAATAGTTATGTACGCAAGACTTCTTACTTTAAAAAGAAGAAAGAAATAATGCATTTGTAAAATTTTCAACAAATATCTACATTTTTATGTTGTGAATATTTTGTTTTGTATGCAGAATTATGAGAGGATTGGTTGTAACATGACATAAAGGGGAAAAAGTGAGGCACTGTAAATAGTTTCCAGATGCATTGAATAAGTATGATAGTGCTAATGCTAAGCTTACCCGTTACTGTATTTGCACTATTATAAAATGTATCATACAGGAGGGACCTTCTCCATGTCTCCATGGGGGTAAATGATGAGAGGCCTTGTTTAGGGGGTGAGTACTTGTCAATAATTCAGATGAGTGATGAGATATCTGGGCAAAGGATTGTGGGCCGGTACAGAAGGGATCGACTAAACATTGTGGCAGAGTGAATATGCATGTGCTATAAATTACTGTTGTAAGAAAAAGTATATGAACCCTGTGGAATTATTATTATGCAATTTATGCAGAAATACAGCTTCACATACTTTTCTTGCAACTCTGTGTTGCCCTACATTATGACAGCTGTTTCTAAAGGTTATGTTTCTGTGAGATATGGCCAGCATAATAGGAATTCACCTCCTCGTCTTTTTGGAACATAAATCTCATTTATTTATGATTATTATTATTATTATTATCTTTTCAATCAAGATGCATCAGACGCATGACAGCATTATCAAGCATTATATGACTTGCAGTACATAATTAATCATCTCCTCATCAGCATCCGGACAATCATTAATTATACGTCTTCATCTCTACTAAGCACTGTAATACATCAAGTACAGTCCTCTGTTGTTTGTGCTTCATTGTGACGCTGCCGTCCACCAGCTGCTCATGTGCGCAAATATAGGACTCCATCTACTGGATGCACATTTAAATACTGTGTAGTAACTTCACTCTGTGTGTATCTTAGTGGAAGTTGTTAGAAGGGTTCAATTTGAAATTCAATTTTGAAAGCTTAAAAAATAAAAATAAAAATCATAAATCAAATGTCCCAAAAAAATCCCAGCCTAAACGCCAAATAAAACTTGTTGCAATGAGTGCATGTATCTGTCATTTATTTAAACAATATTGTGATGATAGTCATCATTTTATTCAAAAATACTCATACTGTTTACTTTTAATTATCAGTGCTGCATCTCTACTCACCACACTGTGACAAGATGCAAAGACCTCGCTGTATAGGAGTGCGCATTCCCTCTTTGCGTACGGCTGTCTCCCCAAATCGGCTTCGCACGGTCGCTCCACCACATAATCACTTTGACACTACAACACACAAAGAGCAAAGAAGATGGTAAGCAAGATGGTGGTGGTGGTGGTGGATTTGGGTGTCGTACCTGTCCCAGAGCCCAGCTATCGCCAAAGGTCTGTGCATTGTTAACCTCCATGTGGCTGAACGTGGTCATGTCATTAACAGTCACACCGTCAAAATTTCCACATAGTCCGTTGAGAAGGCCCTGGAGAAAAAAAATCCAAATGCTTTAAAGGGAATTATTATAGAAAATGAAACTTAAACACGTTAATCTTTTGTTATATGTCTATTTGCAAATGTTCATCGAGGCAAGCACGAAGCACGCCTGTAATAGTGGGGCTAATTTACCGCCCCCATCGATTTTTCATTTTCTCTGCCCATGATGTGATCAGCTGGGCTGGATCTGGCCATTACACACTGTCTGAAATACCCACCATTTCAAAGCCAAAAGGTAAGAATTGAGTTTTGCTCGATGCCCAGATTAGCTGTGGATGAGCTGTTTTTGTCTGATAAGCAGCACATACCTTATTGCTTGGTAGAGTTGTTGTATATTATGTAGCATTTGTGTTTCATAATGCATTATATCACTTTTGTGATTTATTTGTAAATGTATGTTACAGGCAACTGAAATGTATCCTACCAGGCATCCTCCACTTTTTTTGTTCTGACACTCTATGGATTTCCAACTATTTTGTGTATGGCTGTGAGTGAGTTTGATCCTATCCCAGCTGTCAATGAACCTAACATGCATGTTTTTGAAATATAAGAGGAAGACGAGTGCTCAGAGAAAAAACAAGAGTAGAACATGCAAACTCCACACAGGAAGCTGCTCTAACATGGGATCCGAATCCAAATTGAAAAACTGTGTCATACATGCCAACCACTAGGGCACCGTGCTGAGCCTGTTTATGTACATCCGGTTACAATAATAACAGCTCAAATAAATTACTTTGAAAATGTCAGAACGAAATGAAAATGAGGGGGCGAAGTATTTTTTGCTCTTCAAGCAATATAAACAAGGAATTTGGAATGTAAACTAATAAAACTGCGACCTATAGTAGAAATACACGCATGCACACGCACACAAAATCACTGCGGAGGAATAGCGGCGGGCATCAGACTGGCTGCCAATAAAATGCCATCCCCAAGTCCCTACGTTGGGATACAGGAACAGTCAGAGGACTATAAAATCTGCCCTAATTTAAAATGATTGACAGCTGCACACCTTCCACCGAGGCCCGGCTGTGATGTGCACGCTTGTCTTACGGTCCCAGAGGACGGTCAAGTCCTGATCGGGGAAGTGGACCACGGTGTAGAAGCCGGCTTTCCACAGCTTGAACGCTGACTCGCGTCCCACCACACTAGATGGGCTCTGTATGGAAAAGCGACAGTAACACATTTTAATTGCATATAGATTTTAAGATATATTTTATGAAGTTGTGTGAAAGTGTACAGGATTGCCAGAGTTGTCCATGAAGTAGATCTTGGTAAGTCCCACGTGTATGACCAGCGTTTTCATGCACACAATGCCACTCTCATAGCAGTCCTTATTTTGGGCAACAATGGATACTTCAGTTTGCCCTGAACTCTGCGCACAGGAAGAAGGTCATTCATTAACAAAATATCCCTTGAGAAGAGACCTAACATTGACATTTGGATTGTACACACTCAGGAAATACGGCAGCGTAATTAAACAGCTAGGACCCACTTGCCCACTCTTTTCGGGTCTGCACGGTGGTCTGCAAATCTGTCAGGTTTCAATCGGCACGCCTGTTCCAGCCATTCTAATTCTATATCCCTGGGAGCACAAGAGCCCTGAGGTTTGGGCTGAACACTGGTCTCTTTGTCGTGCTAAATCCTTGCCGAGCATTACCAAGGCACAAACAAAGGAGTACACACATACACACGCCTTTACCTACTCTGATTAAAAAAAAAAAAAAAAAACACTCAGAGACTTTGCTGCTCTCTACCAGAGCCAAATCACCCTTTGGTCATAACGGTAAGCCATGCTACTTCCTTGAAGGTGACCTAAAAATGCACTTTTTAATTAATAGTATAAAAATATTCGGGTCTCTCTAATGCCTGCTCATCAAGTGTGAAATTAAACAGCTTAATACTGTAAACATTTTGTTATCTGACTATATGTGAAAATGTCTCCAAGCAAGCTATTCGGAAACTTACTGGACTGTGATGCTAATGTGTCTGTCTTCTACATGCAGCGATCAACCTCACAAATTGAAATGTGTAAATTTGGTGTCTTGGTAATGAAGTTCTGCCTCGATGAGGGAAAATACACTTAGGAAGGAGTTGAATATGGGTCAGTTAGCCTGTGGTGGCTTTGTACAAGCTGGACGTGGATGTTTTCAGCAAGGAGTCTCACTGAGAGACCCCAGAAATCGCTAGATTTGTTGGTCATTGCGCTTTAGAAAAATAGTCACAAAGTGGGCAAATCGCCCTTGCTTCATCGCATGAAATAGCTCTGCCCCCAGTCGTCATGGTAACAAAAGCCGTATTTCATTATCATGAAACAGAACCGACTGACTCCTGGTACGAAAAGTGAATTTCCAGTGTGCTTTAGTTCTTTATCGTTTGCTTATTTTGTAAGAAAAATTTAAGAGACCATTTTTAAGACAACTTGGACCTCTTTTAAAGTATGAAAAAAAAAGCATACGTGACAGACATATCGTTGCATGAAACATGAAAAGTAGAAGTGATAAAGCCATTGATTTATTTGCATAATTGTAGCCATTTGATTTTTGACTTTTGCCACACTTGTTTGGTAGAATTTAATGAAGTTGTCGTAGTGAATGTTTAAAAGACTACAAGTTAAAGTGTTAGTAAGTTGCCAACTCTAACCGAGGTAGATAATCTGTCTTTCATATTAATTAATGTTTCATTTGCCTATTTTAACATATGCCTAACCTAAAAGACCAAACTATGTATAACAAATCGGATATTGTAATACAGATTAATTTATTACTTGTGTTTCTTGAAAAAATACATATGGGAAGAGGATCTGAAAAAATACATAATTGCATAAATTGTTTATTGAAGGTTTAAAAAAAAAAATGCAATTAGGTTATTTTTTTAAACCGTTCAACCCAAATAGGGATTCATACACTTACTTTGAGCAGGTAGACCTGACAGTCCGAGTGGTAGTCGTATTCCAGGCCGTCGAAGGTGTGGTAATGTCTGTCGCTGTAGACAGTACACACAGCTGGACACGGTGAATAACTACAGTTAAAATAGCCACGGTGACACACGCTGAGGAGTTGGCGAACAGCAGGTGTATGCGTGTGAGGAAAAAAGTAAAAAGAAGACAAAATAAAACAGATGCAAAAATTTTTTATGTCGTTTGTTCCAAATGAATGACAATAGTAAATCGACCACATTGTGTATTATTAGTCTACAATGTATTAGGATGTGACATCAAGAAAACTGTGTTTATTTAATAATACCAATAAAGCTGCAAGCAGGGTCAAAATAATCCTTCAACTTTGATGCCATGTTGCTATGGCATCTATATTGGCATAGGAATTTGCCCGAAATTCAAAATGGCCGACTTTTTGTTCAAGTTCAAGCATGGGTACTTGATTATGATAATTGTTGTACTGTAAATGGTATGAGGGTTGATTTTTTTTTTCCTAGCCTTCCAGGAGGTGCCACTGAGTAAGATTAAGCCTGTCATGTTTGGACCTTTTATCTATATACAGTACAAAAACTGGTGAGTTTTCTGGCATTTTGAAAGCTCCAAAGCCCCCTTAATTCGTCATGAGAATAATAAAAAGCCATTCCAAGAGAGCCTTTAACATACCATTTATAACAGGACGTTTCCACAGTCTCTCCAGGGAGGTACTCAAGGCCAAGCCAGACACAAGGGCAGTTCTCTGGAAAGTAACACTCCCCACGGTGCAGCACCAACCTTTAAATAGAATAGACCGAACGTACAAATATACATTCAGAAGAAGATTGTAGACACACAGACGTATTCTGAAAGGAAGCAAGAAAGATATGCAGGACAAGGTACTAATATTAGTGTGAAGATCTTGAAGATGAAAGCATACGCAGCATGCTCTCTCTTGATTAAGTACACCGTGCCTTTAATCATTGGAGATGACTACTCACTAATTACATCTCTCTCTCACAGTCAGCCTGCGGTTTTTGTCCTTTTGCGCTCACATCCACTTGCATACATTTGAAAATTAATCTCTTTAATGAGATCATTTTGTCAGAGATTTGCCAAAAGAGTTGAAAATGCACTGTTTTTTTTTGTAATGATATTATTTCTATGTACCTGTAAGGCAATTTCAGAACCTCGATGACACAAATGAATGAAAAATAACGTATTACCCAGAAGGGCAGACGCAGCCCGGGATGCAAGGCGTGTTGGGAGGGCAGGTGACATTCAACATGAGGTTGTGGCACGTCGGCGCGCAGGCCACGCCGCCTCTCTGCTCGGCGCAACTGTGGTACACTTTACCCGTGGGGCAATGCCCGATCTCTGGGCTGTCTGGCTCTACACACAAACAGAGATGCAAGGAAATCAATGCCTCTGTCCTCCGTACCAACCACACAAGGTAGTCCTGGGAAACAAGCTACAAGACTACTAACATAATAAGCTTGATTTCAGCAAGGGGGACATAGCCTGAAACAGCACTTTGTTGTTAGAAGAAATAAGAACTCTAGAGGGGGTTACCTTTTTCCTCTGGCACACACTCCAGCTTCCCATTCTTGCACAAGCTGGTAGAAAATATAGGAGAAAAGAGAGGTTAGCCGAAGAGCAATTTGTCTCATCCCAACTGCTTTACAGGGAATCCTCAATGATTCACTAAAGTGACATTCGTGAACTCGACTACTCATGAAATTTCCTGTAGAACATGACTAAAACTATGTGTAGTAAAAAAAAAAAAAATTGTGCTGTCTTTAATTCCTAGATGCTCCCCAAAAATGTATTTGAAACATTACTCACAAGGGTGAATAATTTTTTTTAATCAGATTAAACACATTTTAGAATTTTGATTAATCACTATTAATCGTCTAATAAAAAAAGCTTTTTTTAATCAACATTTTTTTCCCGCCAAATTTGAAGAGCATCATTATGTGTTAATTATTTTGACATTTAATGTTAATGAGGACGTCTTCAACATCTTTTGATCCACTGCACACGCTCATCCTACTTTTTTTTTAATCAGTTAATTACTTGCATAATTTAAAATGGGAAAAAAATGGCTCTGATATTTTGACATGAACAAATATTCTAAATGTGATACGCAAACATTCATTAAACGCTTTACTCAAACACAACCTGTGCTACCTTAAACGTAGCCATCCGCTGTCATGCTAAAGGCTAATATATGGTTAAAATTAAAAGTGCGATTAATCTGCGTTAATTCATGATTAATGCGATAATTTTTTTGTGATTAATTAATCAGTTAATGCTTTAACTGTGACATCACTAGAATAATTTAAGTTAATGGCTGATCAGTTGGTAATCAGTTGGCCTAGCTGCTCAATAAATAGGTAAAGAGTAAGTGCCCAGCTAAAGGTATATAGTCTTTTCTAATATAGGTATTTAACTCATTCACTGCCATTGACGGCTATAGACGTCAATTATCCATTTTATCTGGGCTGGGAGTAAATGAGTTATAAAATTAGAATATCTTTGTATCACCGAGTTAAAGGCATACTAAAGTGGCTAATAGGAAAGTATTATTTGGCATCTTTTTTTGTCAAATTACACGGCAGCATTCTGTGCTTTTTTTTTGCCATCAAATCATCTGTAAGCCATTTATTTCTTAGGTTAATGTTGTAAAATGAGTTTTGAGATCATAACTAGGTTCATATTATCTTTTAAATAATTAATAAAGGCAATTCTAAAAATGTATTAATAGGGTTCAGTGTATTTGTTTCGCTAACGTTGCATGGATGTTACAAGTGCATGGGAGAGAAGCCAAAATGGCTTTATACTTTCCCGAGCAAGAAAGCTGTGACTCACCAGGGTCCAGTGGCGCTAAAGATGACCTCGCCGGGTTGAGACACACCAGCCATGGTGTAGCAGTGGCATTGAGCCCTGACAATAACAGAAGTTACTAGATCATGACTGCTACTTATGAGTGAGCGGATGTGAACACATGCTTGTTAAATAAGAGTCAGAAGGGAAAAGGCAGTAATTGCAGTATACAAAATGGATGGATGCTTTTTTTTTTTTTTTTTCTCAGTATCATTCATTTGGCAGCCTTCCCGAGTCAACATGTTATCATCATAGCTCTCTTAAAAAAAAAAAAAAAAAAAAAAAGGTTGGATATTTTAAATGATTTGTCATGGTGCATTTTTTAAAATGCTATTTATACAGGGGTGTGTTCAGATCTTATTTCCCCTGGAGACTTCAGAAGTCTTACAGTCGCACACATCGCTGGCGCACGTCGTCATAGTAACTGCCGTCAGGACAGCCACACCCCTCAGCGCAATCGTCGGGGTTACACATCTCCATGCTGGAGAGCGCGCGACAGGACCGCCCGCAGGACGACACACACGAGTGGTACAGCATCCCTCCGAGACACACCACTCCTGTATTTGCACAACCAATATGAGAAGAAAAAAAAGAAGACATGACCTACTTTTGCAAACAAACAAAAAAATCCCATAAGCCCTTTCCCATAATTTATTATTACAATTATGCAAAGATATTGCTTTCTCAATCTCAACAGTGATTAAACTCACTTCAGCGGCTCTCACAACTCACCACATTCAGAGACGTGCGCTCGGAAATTAATGTCAACTCCATGCTTGGAGCAGAGCAGGGCGTAGTGAGCCAGAGCGGTGCACAGACAAGCGCTCCCGCAGCGGCAGGCCTGGTAGCGACACTGCTGCCGGTAGACGTTTGGACCAATGTAGCCGTGGCACGGGGTGAACACACTTCCCAGGAGCACCTCACACTGGGAGGCATAGAATACTAAAAAGAGATGCAGACAACGCATTATCTATAATATGTACAATGTTGGACAATGTTACAGAAACACCATGCATGGCTTTTTATCATACAACAAGCCTTAAAACAGTCTTGAAGAGGACATATAATGGTTTGTATACAAAATATTAGGTTTCTGAAATGCCTGCCCACCCATCATGTGTGAAATTACGCAATCAAATAAATCTTTTGTCCATCCAGCAAGCCATCTTATTCCACTTATCTGGGATCAAGTTGTGGGGCCAGTAGCTTAAACAAAGCAGCCCAGACTCCCTCTTACCATCTAATTCGTCAAGCGTTTCCACGTGGATCCTGAAGCCTTCCAAGGCCAGCTGAGAGTTGTGTCATGTCTGGGTAGAGCTGGCTTTGGTTGAGGGCCCCGATTGGTCCTGAGTGGATGCCTGCCCTTCCGCAGGCTGACCGATCCGGGCCCTCAGCCACTTGTGCCTGGCCCCAGGTGTGACTAATCCCCTAATTAGTGTGGGTGCATTTAATTCCCGGGTGGTGATCAGTCCCTTGTGGGATCATTGCCATTGTCACGGTCACCCCCGGAGTTTGTGCTGTCATTTTGATTTTGTACAATAAAACATAACGGTCTAACCCGCACTCCTGCCGTGGTTCTCCTGCCTTCCTGCATTTTGGGTCCTCTACGCCACACATCGACAGTCACCACGCCGTTCCGTGGACACATCGTGACAGAATGATCCCACCATAAACGGACCCAGCGGATCAAGAGGCAGGTACCGTTCCTGTTTTGGCGGTGCGCATGCAGCGCCCGCTTCCAGTTTCCAGCGGCGCGTGGGGAGCGCCCGTGGCCAGTTCTGGCGGCGCTCGTGCAGCGCTTGTTGCCGATGTTTCTGACGGCGCTCGTGTAGCGTCCGTTGCCAGTGTTTCCGGCGGCGCTGATGGCAGCGCCCGTGCCGATGTTCCTGGCGGCGCTCGCGGAGCGCACGTTGCCAGTGTTTCCGGCGGCGCTGGTTGAGCGCCCGTTGCCAGTTCTGGCGGCCCCCGTACAGCGCCCGCTTCCAGTTCCGGCGGCGTACGTCCTGCACTGCAGCCCCTGGCATCATCGCCTGAGCCGCTGCAGCCCCTGGCTTCATCGCCTGTGCCGCTGCAGCCCCTGGCATCATCGCCTGTGCCGCTGCAGCCCCTGGCATCATCGCCTGTGCCGCTGCAGCCCCTGGCATCATTTGCCTGTGCAGCTGCAGCCCCTGGCATCATTTGCCTGTGCAGCTGCAGCCCCTGGCATCATCGCCTGTGCCGCTGCAGCCCCTGGCATCATCGCCTGTGCCGCTGCAGTCCCTGGACTCTACGCCGGAGCCTTCATCCAGGTCCCACTACAGACGGTGACTTTGTTTAGGACGTCTGGGATCCGTCCCTTAAGGGGGGGGTACTGTCATGTCTGGGTAGAGCTGGCTTTGGTTGAGGGCCCCGATTGGTCCTGAGTGGATGCCTGCCCTTTCGCAGGCTGACCGATCCGGGCCCTCAGCCACTTGTGCCTGGCCCCAGGTGTGACTAATCCCCTAATTAGTGTGGGTGCATTTAATTCCCGGGTGGTGATCAGTCCCTTGTGGGATCATTGCCATTGTCACGGTCACCCCCGGAGTTTGTGCTGTCATTTTGATTTTGTACAATAAAACATAACGGTCTAACCCGCACTCCTGCCGTGGTTCTCCTGCCTTCCTGCATTTTGGGTCTTCTACGCCACACATCGACAGTCACCACGCCGTTCCGTGGACACATCGTGACAAGTTGTTTTTTGAACATCTGTGTTGTGTCAAACTAGAACTTTTAAACTGTACAGGAAATGCTGGAAGTAGCATTTTAATATTTATTTAACAGTCATACAAGTGCAACAAGGTCACTGCTATTAATAGTAAAAAAATATGCTGGAGTTACACAGCGAGTACTGTTAACATATATCGATATCAAGCCGATTCCAGGCATCGGTACTTGTGCCTCGTGTGGCCGTTTCAAGATAAGGAACTAGCAATTGGAAATTTGCCATTCATTTCATGCATTTTTAAGGAAAATGGTCTTTCTTTATAATTATCTCTTATTTTTTGGGGGGGGGAAATTTTATGTTTTAAAATTGTATGTATTAAAAGCACTAGTGGTATCAGTACTTGGTATCAGAGTGGTACCGAACATCGAAGTTTTGAGAGCTATTTTTCTTCTGTAATATACAATGTCCGGTGTGCTGAGTTTCCACTGCAATCTCACTTTCATTAATTTAATTACCATTCTGTAGGTTCATCTCACACGGGTCAATGATGGGCAGGTTCACTGGTGCAACACAAGCTGAAGACACCTTCCAAGCATTTGCATGAAGCTGTGGCGTACCCTCAATCATACCAGCAGGGGACCTATACACAAATGGAATACATAAATGCAATAAAAAACAGTCATTGGCATGCTTAGAAGTGCAAAGTGCCAACTCACAGAAAGTCATCTCGAAGATTTCCATTCAAGGTGCCGCAAAGGCCGAGAGTCAATCCACGCCAGCGGCTGTCTAGCTGCAAATGGACTCGCCCACCTTTGCCGTCATAATGCAGCCTCAGTCCCACCCGTGCCTTCAGTTGGGTGAACACCGAGGTCAGCTTGCGTACGTCCATTGCATCTACACACCCAAAAGGGAAGAAAAAAAACATGAAAATGACTGGCAAGATGTTGAATTAAACTCTGAACTCAAAATCTGATATGTTGTGACTCAAGTAGACCCA
This sequence comes from Vanacampus margaritifer, assembly GCF_051991255.1. Classification (NCBI taxonomy): domain Eukaryota; kingdom Metazoa; phylum Chordata; class Actinopteri; order Syngnathiformes; family Syngnathidae; genus Vanacampus; species Vanacampus margaritifer. Next base: position 17,082,552 of record NC_135437.1, on the reverse strand, counting down.
CTAAAGTTATTTGTCTTCTTGTATGAATAAAGCTGTCTTTACGCTGCATATTTTTTCCCCCTCTAAGTGGCACAATTGGGGTGCAAATCATGGCAACATGAATTATGTTTTATTGTTTACACATCCAGGTCTGCCCAAATAACACAAGTTCACCCACTGTAAATATGAACTACAGAAAAAAATATAGCATTAAATATTATGCAAATATAGTACCTACAGGCATCATTAAATCTGTAAAAATAATTTGCACATGGTGGTGGCCATTAGAGTAATGTGGGGTTTGCCCTTATTTAAATCAATGGGTGGGAAAAGTCAGCCCAAGCCTGCTAAACACTATGTAACATTTAATTTTTGTACTATTTATATAATATTGATTACTTCTGCAACATTGGCCAGTGCTAATGCTCATGCATTTATTTATTTATTTTTATGTGTCTTGTCTGCATATGGGTGGTTTCATGTGTTCAGTTAGTGTAGATAGGAATGTCCCTTGAATAATACATGGAAACTAGAGAATGCCATTTCTGGTGAAAGTGCATGTGAAGGCTGAAATAAATGATTTGTAATAAGATGTCAATGAATGATGATGTTGACTATATGAAATAATATAAAGTGATAACTGAATGACAGTGAACAATATGGCCAATGTGGAATGATGAGGAATGGTACTGAATAAATTTGAATGAAATTGATAGGTGAGGAATAATTTGAAATATAAATATTTCACATGTTAAAGCTGGCATGCAAAGAAGAGGCTAAAAGAGCTGGATAGACTAAAGCAAAACTAAAACACATGCACCACATGCTAAACTCTTACTTTGTTAGTCAAATCCTCTCAATTTGCCTTTTTTAAGTCAGTGGGTCAATTTAACCATGAAGAGTTATCTTGTGCTAATTTAACATTAACGATTTAAACACTGTGTGGGGGAAAAAAAACAATTGAGTTTATTCCTGACAATTTTGTGTAATCAAACAAAACGAAAATGACCCAGAAACATTATGAATGCAACAGGTTAAAGTGAATACATTAGTTCATAGCCACCATCAATATAAGGCAGGATGGGTGCTGAATTGACACCGATCATCACGCCTCCTTCTCTGGTCAGAGTGATCTGATGACTCACATCCTCCTCCAGCACCAGAGTCACCGACTGAATGCACACCTGCTTCTGTACACATGAAAAAGGTGGGTTTAACGTGCATATGTGGAATTATGAGGGGCCACCAGGGACATCATTCAGGATTACCTCTTATACTCATTAAAGAAACCCTCTCATTCACGCGACTGAAATGCTCTTATGCACACTATGTGCTCTATGAGAGCACTTAAGTAGCGTTTATGAAAGCATCTTAAGTGTCTGAGCGCTTATCAGGATTTTGAATGACAGTAACTTTCATTATTACTGTGTGTGTGTGTGAGTATGTTGGTCGTGTTTGAGAACAGAAAAAATTCAGCAATGTGCGAGAGTTGTGTCCCTGACGGCTCCTCATACTGTACGGGTGTGTGGACATCATCTCTTCAGCACCTCAGTGCAGGTCGTGTATTGCAGTGTGACGGTAAATCTGCTGCTGCCACGGCTCTTTGCGAGGACGTACTGGCACGCGCCCGGCTGCAGAAACATCCTCCCGTCAAAAGTGGTCACAAACACGTCGCCCATTACCGAACACTCCGCTGAGGGTGGGATGGACCAAAGTAGTAAAATGATAGATTCGCTGCTTTCTCAGCAAAAGGTCAGACAGTCTCACCGGTGCAGTTGCTCTCAGTACAGTTCCATACGCCTCCCATGCAAATACTAAAAAAATATTTTAATTGTTTAAGAGCACATTGGGGAAATGAATCCTTCTTAATTGAATACATGTTAAAACTTACCAAACATTGCAACCTTGTCTAAGCACATGTCCGTGCGCGTATGACGAACCGTGGTAAACACATGGGCACTGAGAAGCGGCTATGCATGTTCCATTTTGTAGAATGAGCCCTAGAGAAAAACAATAGCACGATCAGATTTTGAATTCGTGACACGGATAAGCCGTCCAAGTATTGAAGAAGAAAGAAACTTGAGAAATGAATTTTGATCCAGAAATAAACATGGGGTTTGTTTTTAGTATTTTGACATCAAACACACCAAGGATCAAGAATTATAGCATCCTTTTTCGAGCTTGTCTAATCAAAATGAGACACTGTTAACCTTCATACTGCAGGGCCAATACAGAGTAGATTTTGTTACCATGACAATGAAGTTGCTGGATCCGAAGAATAATAAAAGACAGTAAAAGTGTGGATTGTATTTTAACTCTTCAGCAGCACTTCATCATCATCAATATGCCAAATTACACCGATCGAGTACGTGGTCTGCAGATGTGTGCATGCACTTGACACATTAGCCCCACTCTTATGTAAAATCTAGCTGATTTTTTTCCCCCTGCCTCGCTCACAGATTTAGTTTGGAAAATAGGACATATTTACTTAGTTGTGCAATTTCACACTTGATGGGTGGGCAGACACTCCAGAAACCCACTATTTGTATTTACATTTTCCACAACATGCTTTTTAAAATGTTTGTTTTTTTCTAATTATAGCTAAGTTAAATCATGCATGTCCATGTAGTTTACTAAATTTTCATTGCAAAAGAAATACCATGCCAAAAAAACACCTGACTTCAGTAATATAGTTTCCTTGACATATGGCCTACCATTTAATTTCTATATATCAAAGAAACACTGGTTGTAATGCAAATAATAAATTAGCAGTTAACACAAATTACTAAGTTCCTTGTCTTCACTACCATCAGGACAGTAGCAGCCGTCCAGGCAATGCAGGTTGGTTCCGAGACACTCTTTTTCAAAGGTGCAGGTGGGAGGGCAGCAACTGATACAGTCTCTGTACACGAAGCTCTCCTTGCAGCCATCATCTGCAGGTTAAGACAGTTTCACACACACAAAAGCTTGACTGATGGATGTCTCCAAAAGATGATCTTGAGTGACTATCCTGTGTTGTACAATTTGTGTGCAAATGTCAAACTTGTTTAATATCTAACATTGTAAGTTGGACCAAGTATATGGCTTGGTAAAGGAAAAGGAAGGAGGGGACTACAATAAACAGTACAACATATTATAAGATCAGATAGCACACAAATGCAGATTTTTGCCTTGACATTTTAAAATCGTTTGAGAAGGTTAAAAAGCAGCATGTGTGAAACATCCAGCTGTTCAAAAGTCGGAAGTTGTACTGAGAACTTACTGCAAGAGGGGAAGCTATCCCTCCACTCCCTCACTGGATACCCCACATGAGAGCAGGCCCGGGTGTACTCCACCAAGGCCCTGCAAAATGTCTCCTCATCATCAGCTCTATGGTAGAAATACACTTCAAATGATGTGGGACTGTAGCCGAGCTAGCATATTAAACACATAAAAATGACAGTGAAGGGTAAATACGTAGTACAGGTAAGGTGTGACTTACACACAGAGGTCAGAGACACATCCGGCCACAAATGGGTTGGGATCAATATTCTCGTGACAGGACAGAAACGGGAAGAAAAGGAGAGCGCTGCATTTCTCGATGGCATCCTGCAGACATGAATGGAATAGCAATGGTGACAAAAGCCGCACCACATTTGTTGTCTTCTATTTCATTTCAAATATGGGAAGTAACTTTAACAAGATTGTGGCAGTGTTCAGACTTTGGGCTTAGAGGCAGGGTGCACCCTGGACAGGTTGCCTTTCTCTCTCCCTTTGAGTAGTTAGCTATTACACAATGTGATCAGTCTATAAAGACTTTAAGTGCCATGTGTCAAAGTGGTTCTTACGTCCATATCTGATTCTGAGTCACATGGTCCATTGAAGTCGAGGTCCACTGACGGGCAGGGTCTTTCATGAGGCAGGTCAACCGCCCAGCTGTTAGCGAACACGGCGGGCTCATTGGTCTGTATGCCTGAAAATACACACTCATAACATACGGTGGATATGGAAATGGAAGTGATGAAAAGGGAATTGCTCTCCCATTTTCATGGTGAATCCTTTTAACATTCATCAAATTTGATGTCATCCATCCACTCATCTACTCTATCTAGGATAACACTGTTCAAAAAAAAATTCACATTGGGAAAAAATTGAGTGGATTCCCTATAGCAGAGGTGGGCAATCTCGGTCCTCGAGGGCCGGAGTCCTGCAGGTTTTGGAAGTTTCTCGCTTCCAACACAAGCTGATTCCAATCAACAGGATCGTTATCAGGCTTATGCAGAGCTTCCTGATGAGCTGATCATATATCAGCTGTGTTGGAGAAGGGCAACATGCAAAACCTGCAGGACTTCGGCCCTCGATGCTCACCTCTGCCCTATAGCTCATTCACTGCCATTAACGGATATAGACGTCATTTTTTTCACATATATTGTTCATGTAATGGAACTACAGTATGAATTGTTTCTGTTTTGTTTAATTGTAGTTGTTGCCTGAAATAAATGAAAAATGAATTTAAAAAAATGAATGAAAGATTAATTGTAACTAGGCTGGCAGTGAATGAGCTAGCATGAGTTTGTCAAAGTACAAGTTCTGGAATTCCCCTAAAATGGCTGTTTCAAACCAAAATGCCAGACGTTCTAAATATTTAGCAAACTTTGATCCAATTAAATGTCAATTTTGCATCGCACCTCTGTCTAGTATATGAGTTGGATTCATTTGGGCGAATTTGTTTATAGGAGTTCAACACTACCGGCGGGAGGCCCCGGGGACGACCCAGGACACGCTGGAGAGACTACGTCTCTCGGCTGGCCTGGGAACGCCTTGGGATCCCGTCGGAGGAGCTGGCTGAAGTGGCTGGGGAGAGGGAAGTCTGGGCTTCCCCCTAAAGCTGCTGCCCCCGCGACCCGACCCCGGATAAGCGGAAGAAGACGGACGGACGGACGGACGGACGTAGTTCAACACAAGCCCAAAGTACAAGCCCTGAAATTCGCACAAAATGGCTGATTCAAACCACAATAGCTGACTTCCTGTTTAATTTTGAGCATTGGGTCTTTGACACTTTACTGTGCCTCCTATTGTAATAGACAAGTCCACCCAATTTTGTGTCAGTCATTGAGACAAGAAAAATTAAGACAGCGATTCCAAGAAGCATTCGTACTACCTGTTACTCAGGCCCTAATTTTAATTGAGAAGAGAAGAAAAGAAAAGAGATTTGTGTCTACAAAAGAATTAAGAGAATGAGGTAGCAGCCTACCGCGGGCGGTGGTGAGGTCATCACTCGCTATGTGGTTGAAATTCCCACACAAGCCACAGGGGGCACCCCGGTGCTCCTGACTCATCTTCAGGTAAACCCCTGTGCCTCCATCCCAGGCCAAGGAGAAGCCAAAAACACTCTTCACCAGAAGGTAATCGGCCAGACGCTCGATAAAAACACCGCCTACCGTGTGAGGCAGACTGAGCCTGGCATTACACAAAGACAGGCTTTTTTTTACATTTAAAAATCCTCCACAAAATAGGCTAATGAGCCTACTACAAGATTATCTCTGCACATCACATACCTGCGTCCGCCCTGGTGGACATGGTATGCAGATATGTGGATTTCTTCCTCATTTGGGAAAAGCAGGCTGAGAGCTCTTGGACATGAATACACCCTCCCGTCGCACACTCGGCTGTTGTGTACCTGAACACACACCAAAAGGACCAGTCAATGAGGAACGCAGAAATGAGCCGAAATTCTCAGCCATATTGATAGTGTCCCCTTCAGCCAACCATCAGTACCCCAAATCTTGACATACACCTAATCGGACACTGCACAATGCATATTACGTAATTGGACTTTTTAAATTGTATGTAAATGCTGTAGTTGTGTCTCTAGTGAGAATATGAAGTTACACAACCAATTAAATTTGTTATGAGCTACCTTCGTTTTGAATTTTGCATCGTGTCAGCTGCATGTACCACATACAGGGATCTGCACACTAATTGACAAAAATAATTTTGTGGCTTGGTCATTAAATTCTGCCACTATATGAGTGACAATACAATCCATGTTTTCACTATCTTTATGGGGGCTTGCAATTGCTTTGCATTACACACTCCCTTTTTTTCAGACTGCTCTTAAAAAGTTGCTACTCACAGTCGTCATGGTAACGAATACTGTACTCGCCGATGGCCCCACACTAGAGGGTGCGCAGATTAACATTGGTGAGAGGTTAATAGTGCAATATTTTTTTATCCTTAGTGTATTTTGACAAAGGCATTTATTATAACACCTGGAAATTGTTTTAGATTGTAAATGAAAATGTATCATACTGTATGTCTATGTTAAAGGCACATCTAATACTGTATACATTTCCTTCAATACTCAGGTCAAAATGCATTTTAATTAGTGATGTGACTTTTTTTTTTTTTTATGTTCTATGTGCTTTCTCTTACCCACACAGTATACTGCGGTGTTGCAGAGTGGCAATCCTGTGCCAGGATGTAGGAACACGTCCCAGGAAAGTAGAAGTAGATCCCATCAAAGGTCTCGTAGTGGTGCTGACCCCAGGACCTGCAGATCCCGTCTCTGTCTTGACCCTGGTTGGGTACTGAGGGATCAATTTTAGGAGACATAAATTCAATGAATTAAAAAAAGATACCCTTCTCAATGTTATCATTGTATGTCAACATTGTTCATTTAAGGAGGATTCCCTCCCGCCCCTCCGAGGCTCTTCACAGTTCACTGAATCCCCGCAGCTGACGATGCTGACATTTACGGGGGTCTGATGGCGGATAAAGTGAATCATCTTATATTCTTAGGAAAGGGCAAATTTTTTACATCTGATAGTATTTCTCTGCAAATGAGCTGATCCAATATGTGATTATTGCATTTACACATGCTCAGCTGCTTGAGCTATTAGCCTTATCTAGCTAAATAATCAGCTTTACCGAATTGGGTTTTGGCAAGCTTCAGCTTGGTCCCATATCTCTTTCCAACGTGTGTGGATGCTAAATCAGATTAAGAATGTCTTTATGACAATTCTCTTGCTGTGCGAGTGGGATAGAAAGCAAGGGATCCGCGGAAATTAATTATTTTGTAGTACATACATCTTTCATGAATACTTGCAAGACAACCAGGGAGGATGACGTGTGCAGAATAATATGCAAGCATAATTAACTCCCGCTTCTGCAGTCAAATGAAGAAGCCTTTTGGATTAAAGGTGATACGTCAAATAAAAACAATCCAATTTTGTGGAGTTATAATTCAACCCTGAATAAATATTTGATTGAAAATGTGTCAAATTTGGCATTTGTGTTAATACATTACTGACCAATCTGGCAGCGGTCTCCCAGCGCCTGGAACTGGGTACAGTCACAAACCCCATCGTCCTGACACCAGCCGCCATTGAGGCAGCTACAATATTCTGGAGGAGAAAGCATACAGTCAGTTTCCTTCCTGTGACATCATCGTCATCAACACCTTGAGCTTTCAGACTGGCAGTGCTTACCTGACGAGGAGTCTCTGGCTGTAAAGTTGTGCAACACGGTGCGGGACAGAGTCTCGTCAGAATGCTGAGGTCTGTATGTCTGGTTAATGGTTTGAATCAGTTGTTGTCAGGCTTTTTACACCACCACAAGTACCACCTCAAAAAATAATTTGCTTTCCCAAGATTACTAATTTGACCAACATTAAAATACAGTAGCAAAGTGGGACTAGGCAGCCAATAAAATGAGGCAGAGGCATTCTTCCTAAAAAGAACACTTAAATGTCCGACATTTGTCTCCAATGTTTACAAAACACTACAGACACTTATGTTCATGCTTTATGGTTATGTACTCCGGTTATGTATTTCTGGACTAAAGTCTTAGAAAAACTTTCCGCTATTTTGGACTGTAGGATACCTTTATCTCCAAACTTGTGTTTGCTAGGTGACCTAACAACAACGGACTTACCACATAAACAACTTCAATCTACACTTGTAGCCCTTACTATCGCTAAAAAAACAATTCTTGTTAACTGGAAAAATAAACAAACTCTGATGGGCTTTAGGTGAACTGATGAATACACATACGCTCGCACACACACGCACATACAAAAAAAAAAGTATATATATGTGTGTGTGTATATATATATATATATATATATATATATATATGTATATATATATATATATATATATATATATATATATATATATATATATATATATATGTGCCTTCCTGGGTGGAGTTTGCATGTTCTCCCCGTGCTTGCGTGGGTTTTCACCGGGTACTCCGGTTTCCTCCCACATTCCAAAAACATGCATGGCAGGTTAATTGAACTCTCCAAATTGTCCCTAGGTGTGAATGTGAGTGTGGTTGTTCGTCTCTGTGTGCCCTGCGATTGGCTGGCAACCAGTTCAGGGTGTACCCCGCCTACTGCCCGAAGCCAGCTGGGATAGGCTCCAGCACCCCCGCGACCCTAGTGAGGAAAAGCGGCCAAGAAAATGGATGGATGGATGGATATATATATGTATATATATTTAAAAAAATTAAAAAAAACTTCTCTTTTTTTAAAAAGGAGAGCAATGATGATGTCAAATCGAATGAACAATACTGAGCTCTCCTTAGAAAGAAAAAAGAAAAAAAAAAGAAAAGAAAAAAAGAAAAAAAAAGAACACTTAAATGTCTTGTTTTCGTAAACCATTGTAGCACTATGCACATCTTGAACATTAACACTGTGCTTACAAAATAAAATGCTCCACATAACGTCACACAATGATTCGATTAAAACATATTACACATAAATGTAATGAAAATTGCACCTAAATAATTCTTCCAAAACAAAAGATGGCATCAACTACTGTAAAATAATGCACAATTTGAACATTTAATTGAGTGATTCTTCATGTACCACTAGAGGGAGTACCACACTATGCAATCTATGGGAAACATTGGTTTAAATCAGGGGTGCTCAAGTTCGGTCCTCGAGAGCCCCTATGCAGCCTGTTTTCCATGTTTCTCTCCACTAACACACCTGATTCATGATCAGGATCGTTATCAGGATTCTGCAAAGCTTGCTGATTAGCTGATAATTCGATTTAGCTGTGCTGCAGGAGGGAAACATGGAAAACAGGCTGGATATTGGCTTTCGAGGACCGAACTTGAGCACCCCTGCTTTAAATGATGATAAAATTGAATTTTTTTTGACAGCGTCTGAAACTGACAATGACTCTCTGACAGCGTGTAAAGGTGTGCCATGTTGTGTACAAAGACAGCTTTGTGCCCCATTTAAGTGTGTTTTTTTTTTTTGCGCATGATGTGGGCGCGCTGACCTGCTCTGGTTCTCTTCGGTGTAATGTACCAACCTCATCCCAGAGGATATCCCGTTTCCTTCGAAGTGCATTAGCCCGTCTGCACACACAAACACACACACTAGAGGTAAGGAGTGGCGAGAGGGATTTAAGCGCACTTTACACTCGTCTTTACTAGATACAAAGGATACTGTTTGTCACATACGCTGGAAAGACTGTTGGTTTCAATATTTATATTCACTCACTGAACACGTTATACTGATATTTGTATTTAACACCAATATCAATATCAATAAATTTGCTTTTTTTTCTATCACGAGTTGGAACTGAACATTGAAAGGCAAAGATCAATTTTTACACCTTTCTATCTTCTTCTGCCTTTAGTAAATCCAATTTAAACTCACTCTGCAGCGTAACTTCTATTCTCGAGTCTTATAAATCTTTAATTTTGTGCTCTCCTTCAATAATGCTTGTTTGAATGTAGCGCTTAAAAATACATTTTGCTGTACAGTTGTATTTAAAGTGCACTATTCTTGTTTTTATGCTTTGCCTTATTTCTAAAATGTGCCATGCAAATTAAAATCCCATGGGTGATCAAATTGACTGTTAGATGTGTGACGTTGACGGTACAGTAGTGTAGAACTGCAGTGCATGCCACTGAGAGTTTTTACTGATGTTTCAGAGGTAAAAACATACAAATTAACCAAAATGAGAAATGTACAGTAGAAATAAAAACATTGTATTTTGAATATAACAAATTAGGAAACAAAAATACATCTCATACAGTTTCAATGAAAAATGACCATTATTTAAACTATATCAAACTAATCTAATATTAAACTCACTCATATCAAACACAATATGTAGTATGGTTTGCCATCCATCCATCCATCTTGATGAGTCGGGGAGACCGGGGCTAGTTGTATCACTTTTTATACTTTTATATATTTCTTGGAATCAATACATTATATATAAACAAAATGTATCCTAGATGAGAGACCAAAGTCTTATGTTTCTTGCATTCATGTCATTTTCATACTTTTTGAGTTATAAGCCATCAAACAGAGGGAGTGAACATATGACATGTTGCCCCACCAATGGGTAAGTTGTCACACTATACTGTATGGGGTAAGATGTCACACTGGATTTTGCAACTAATAAAAGAAGAACAAAATTGTCCTTGTTCTCCTGTTTTTGTCTGTTTGTTCTTACAACCAGATAAATTGTTTATCGTTGATGTTGAACATTTACCATAGCCATTGAGCAAACTTTAACCTAAAATATTATGAAACATATTAGAGTCCTTAGGAACTGCTGGCATGTAGGTCATAGCTCTCAGCCTCAAATGCCTGTTTTGCTTCCCTTAAATTGGAAATTTGAGATTAAATTGAATTTATTTAATTTATTTTTTAAATAAAGCATTTCGGTTAATGGCTGGATGGTTCATCATGAAACTTAAACCAGTCCTAACATGTGGACATACTGTAGTTCCAACAACTGGAAAATCATTTTGTAAACAATGAAACAAAACCTGGCAAACTAATTTCCTCACTCTTCAGACTCATCATCTGAAGAACAATTTGTCTTACGTAAACAGAGCTGCCAAAGGTGCATTTTTTATTGGCCCATTCTTTGCATATGTGACAACAAACCCCAAAATGACTGAGACAAGTTGCCCCAAACTACTATGTTGGCTAATACTTGCTCTAGTTGAAAGTTATCTTAAAACAGAGCAGTGACTGAGGCATGACAAGATGCCTGAATCGCTCTTCTAACGAGTCCAAATTATTTGCTGCTAGAATTTGTTAATGTATGACGCCTGTTTCAAAATATATAAAGTTGAAAATTTTTACTTTGGGTTGTGCAAAACAATTAACTGGCACTCATCTCATCTCACAATGTGCTATTCTCTTCTCAGACAGTACACAATCACTGACCATTTATACAAAGAAAACTAGTACTGTATTACACTTTTTCGTTGCGCCCTCTGGTGGAAAAAAAAATTGCAGTGTGACAACTTACCCGTGATACAATTAGCCCAGATAATTATCTGCAGAGAAAGAAGGAAACCCAGATCCTGATTGTGAGGCAGATGTGCTAACCTCTATTGCACACTGCTGCAGTGCTGCCCATGTTGTGGTTTAAAAAAAAAATAAAAAATCTACAAAATATTTGTTTACCTTTGTTGCCTTGCTTCTGAACCTGAAGGTCGATTCTGGGCTCCTAAGCATTCCAGGCAACGACAAGAAAATAGAAAGTATTATATTTATGTTTTTTAAATGGCCTCTATCACATTTAAGTAGTACCGTACGTAGTAAAAAGTAGTGATAAAAAAATAAAATAAAATAAAAAAGTACGGCGGTAACTGCTAGCGTGCCTTCTTGTGCCCATTTTAGTGTTTAATAACCTCGAAACCCTTCATTTTGCGGATATCGTAAACCGAGGAAATCTTGTATGGGAAAAAAATGGTATTGAAAGTTTGTGATGAGCTGTCTCACTTACCCGCCACAAGAAGAAAAAGGAGGAGGTGGGAGAGAGACAACAACATGACAGCAATCCGTCTCAATGACCGCTTGAGGCTCATCTCAGAATCAGGTGCGTGTCACTGGTCTCGGGAGGATATTTGGACCACGCTGACCCCCCCGAAAAGGAAAGAACGTTCTGGTGCAAGTAGGAGGGGAAGACTAGCTTACCTGGTGACAACAGCTACTTCCACTAAACAGGTGACGACGACACGAGAACATTCTCAAGTTCTTCCACGTTCGAAAAACAAACGGAAATAAATTGATAGCGTTTAATGTGTTTTTTTAAACCCTCAATGATGAGTTGTGACGAGAATAGGAGAGCAGAAAGACACAATCACCGCCGCCATTACTCGAGCTACTCAACTTCATATTAAAAGTGTATTGTTTACGTAGTAATAAATTATCTTTCAATTAACATGTCAACGCCCATTTCAAGTATTAATCAAGCATTAAATTCTACCTTTTATTTTTAAATACCTTTGCCTAATAAACATTAACTTTAGTGTTTACTGTTGTGTATGACAATAAGTAATGTGTCTACTTGCTTTAGTTTTACTGTCTAAATAATACTGGCTGCTTTACCTTTTTCTACTTATGAATAAAATCTATCTATCTATCCATCCATCCATCCATCCTTTTCCGTTATTTTATAACAAAGGCCTGATGATGCTAATCTAAATTTAATTAGAATCGAATCAGCACATTAGTTATAATTTGCTCCTTTTATTGCATTCAAAATAATGTGATGCATATTAACAAAATAAAAAAAAAATAGGAATTGGATATAATAATCACTTCTGTGTGCATATTCAACAGCTAATCAAGCAAAATTGTCTCTCCCATGTTTTGTCATAATCATATCCAGAAGCAGATGTACTGTGTATGTGGTTGAATAGAGCAGGTGGAAGAAAAGACACGTACGAAGGATTTTGTGTATCCGTGTATGTAATAAGTGTATCATAATTGGATATTGATATCAAATGGAAATTGTTGAGTAAATATTTTTAAAAGCTTTGATGTTCTTAAGAAATCTAATACTATACAGCGGAACCCCAAGTTTCAAATGCTTGCATTTCCTGGAAAATTTTTACCTCTAAAGGTTTCCCTAAATCCACTAGTGTTTTGCTTTTGCGTTTTTATACAGAAGGGTGCAGCTGTTTGCAAAATGGAAACGTGTGACAAAAGCTTCTGTGATGGCTGTTCAGTTTAATGCGGCATCAGTTAATTGACATCAATACATTACAAGAATGGGAGATAGATGCCCTTCAGGCATATCTACAGGAAAAGGGTGAGTACTTTTAGTTTTATATAGTTTACACTAGGGCTGGGCGATATGGCCAAAAAATAAAATCTCGATTTCCAAGAAACCCAAGAAACATTTATTTAAAGGTTTCATTTATTCAAAAATAATTGCTGTGCAAAATGTTCAGACAACAATAATGTATACTGATTCTAAATTAGTTTTATAACCTTCATAGTTTGTACTTAAATGCCACAATTAAGTAGTTGGTAGCTACTGTAAACATGTCTTGTAAACCACCCATCCAACATTGGGCAAAATTACAACTCACAAAAATAGTTGGATGTAACAGAACATAAGAACAGCAGCTTTTAATAATCCAGAAGACAAAACTCGATTTTACGATTTAACAAATTTTCAACGATTCGATTTTTAAAAAGACGATGTATCGAATTAATTCGATTTATTGCCCAGCCCTAGTTCACACAGTTCTTTAAGAATGTCTAATTAAAAAAATTAATTTCAAATGGTTCCTGTACATTTCATACATGTTTAACGATCATTTCTATTTCCAGTTCAAAATTTGAGTCAAACAAAGTTTGACCAGCGACCTTGATTCTATGCTGTCAATTAATTTTCACCCTTTATCCATTTAATGCCCATGTTTGATAAATAGACTAAGGAAAGCTTATTGAGGAGATAACATGAGGAGAGTCTGTTCATCCATTCTGGCCCTCAGATGTTCATTTTTTCGAAATCAGCGCATTGATGTCGTCCTCCGGTTGAAGGCTGTGCCACTGCGCGATTGGCCGCCTCGGGTTGGCGAGCATGTCCGACCAATGATGATGCTCGGTTCCAGCGATGCTCCCGCCCAGCAGTACTTTCCCGATGGCGTCGTTTTTCCCAATCTTGTCATAGTCCAGCACGGTCACTGCTACCTGCACCTTCTAGCAATGTCGATTGATACACAAAAAAATGGAAAATGAATGCAGTTGTAAATTTGTTTGTGTATGGTCACATTTTGCTTTTAGGTGTTTCTCAATATTATATTAATGGGCTTGCCATATTGTGTTTAATACAATGGAAAGTAATACTGTGGTTTACCTCTATTTGTTCACACGACACTTCAAAACTGAATGACTCATTGTAGTAAGGATTCAAAGTGTTCTTCTTGATGGTGGTTTTCTTTTTCTTAAGTCTTTTCCCATTCAGCATTAAGTGGATCTTCACATAAGGGTCTGGTGGGAAGAATGGGAACATTAAATAAATGGTGCAGTTTAGGGTGTGCCCAAAAATCGATTCTCATAAGAATCGCGATCCTCTTTTAGTAGGATTCAAAATCGGTTTTAAATGCCCCAAAATTGATTTTATTTAAATTATGTCTTCCCTTTGTTTGTGTGTGCCTTTGTTGGGAGCGCTGTTCATCTTGTACCCGATTTGGCCACTTAGGGGCAGTGTGGTTCCACACGTCTGATACACTGTTAAGTTGTAGCCACATTAGAGAGTAGAAGGAAAATTCACGATCAAGTTATTCCAATAAAAGTTTTTTTTTTTTCAGCGTGGAGTCGTTCTTTTGAGTGATAAAAGTGCCGCAAGTAGAGCACTAATTAGCATTAGTCAGACTGGAGTAGATCATTACGATTCCTTGAACATCTATAAATTGAAGCAAAAATCATTGTCAAGCAAATCGAAATCGATTCTGAATCGAATCGCACACCCAAAAATCTTAATCGAATCGAATCGTGAGACATTCAAAGATTCCCACCCCGAGTGCAGTTCGTTTAGCAGCGGGCATCAATAATGATCGGGCCTCAACTCAAGCATTAAAATGTCCGTTGAAAGTGACATCTCTCGTGACTAGAGAAGATACTTTTTGAGTTGACTCACCCGATAATCCACCCACATCCATTTTCTTCAGGTTTTTGGCCTCCAGAATCACTACAGTCAGCTTCCCCGCTGTCGGAACATACCTCAAGGATAAACAAATGTCTCCGAGCCGCTCACTCTGATGCACAGAAAGAGAGGTACTGATGCTTAAGGAAAAAAATATGTACTCCTCACTGCCAAGTACAGTACGCAATTAAATAAGATCCAATGCATACAAAAATGGAAATGATCCCTAAAGTGAAGGTCTCGTTGACTTCAGCCCAAATGTGTGTTGAATACACACATACCCACCCACCTCCTCTTTTTCCGCCTTCTGCAGATCCCGCCACTCCTGCAGCGATTGACTGAAGTCTACGCCGCTCATGGGGATCTTCACCACCCCGATGGCGTCGTGCTTGGAGAAGCGGTCAAAGTCGTACACGGTCATCACCAGCGTTTTGCCCCCCAGCTCTGTGTACGGTACCTGCATGGCCGCACACGAATACACAAATACAGTTTGCTTCCTCAGCATATAAAAACAAACAAATTGAAGAAAAGAAAATCACCTTAAATGTGAACGTCTCATTGAAGTCGGGTTCCAGAGTCTTTCTGTGAACTTTGGTTTCAAACTTTTTCTTTTTGTCCGGTAGCAGATAGACTTTAACGTAAGGGTCCGAGCTTCCGCCCACGTCCATGGCAGGAAGCCCGGCGGCCTGTAAGATGCCCACTACGAGCTGGTGTGAGAGCACAGAACATTAAATATTAAGGGAAGTTATTGCTGTCAGATGACATTTGGGATTTTGGCAGACATCTCACCATATTATCAGTGAAGTTGTAGTCCAAGGTGAAATGTAGTTTGCCCAACTTCTCATCCTCCTTTGGCTGGATGTCTGATAACTCCGTTTCCTTCTTGCTTTCGACTTTTAGTGGCTGTACACACACACACAATGAACACGCCACATGTTGACTCTCAACTCTAATTGGCCGGGAAACATATTTGGGATAAAACTTCTGCTCTCACTGCAAAAACTGAAATCTTAAGTAAGATATAATTTCTTAATTTTTTTTTTAATTTTTACTTCAAATAAGATTGTCAGACAAGATCATTGTGCTTATTATAGTTATTATTTAATTATCTTATTTGATCAAGCAGTCTTGGCATTGAGTGTTAACAGCCAGTTTGAAGTACTGTGAGGCTTGCAACCAACATTTTCCACATTTTAAGTGGACTACTAACCAACATCAAAGGCCCTGAACAAAGGTTTCATAAATTTAATTTTCTAATTTTAAAATTTTGCATAATCAAGTATGAAAGTATGAAAACAGTCAGACAAAATTGCAATCTAGCTCAAGTGGTTTGTTTCGTTGGTCTAGTGGTAGAGTGTCAACCCTCAGACTGGGAGGTTGTGGGTTCAATCCCTGGCTGGGTCATACCAAAGACAATAAAAATGGGACATGTTACCACCCTGCTTAAGCGTAAATGAATAGTTGTGTGTTATTACTTGTTTTTAATCTAAAAATACTAAATTCAAGACCACTGTTGTTAATATGGTTCTAGTATTATTTTCTTATTTTTAAAAGTCTTAGAGGTAAATTGAAGTAAAATGTTCTTGTTCTGTTGTCAGATTAATTTGGCTTATTTGAAGTAATTTTCTTATTTTACTATGTTTTTTTTCCCTTAAATTTTCTGCTGTCCTTTTTGCAATTGTTCTTTTTTTTAATTATACAGTAGGCTAGCCTATGATAGATATTGTAACATTTTTAATACTTCATTTTATTTTATTAACCATTGTTACACATTATTAACATTTTAATTCTTTATATTAACCTTGTCAAAATGTTTTGTGTCCTGTGCAGAGCAGATGGTGTTGATTTCGGTATAATCTGACCTAAACTGGGTCATACTATTTAGTCTAAAAAAGTTCCTTCTCAGCGCTTTGTGCGAAAACACATTTGGTCCTTGAGAACAGAATCTGTTTTGAACACTCACATCTGACTCTGTTTTCGCCAAAGCTCACGGAAAAGTACCAGAGAGTATGTTTTGTCTACAAATGAAAGAGAGGAGGTCTTTTTAACTATAAGAAACCGTTGTGCACGCGGAAGAAATACATTTGACGCTCTGAATCCCACGATGTTTAAGTGATGATAGAGGCTGTTATTTGTCCAGAGATTCTCTGTTTTTGATTAAATCATTTTTGCAAAGGTGTATTTTTCTTACATTAAATCTATCTTCATTTTTGGAACACGCAAAGAGGACAAAATTCTAGATTCCTCTTCACCTACCATATCCAAATTATAGGGATTGTGGTTTGACAAATTCCGATCCGGCCAAATGTGCCCAAATTGGAAGCAAGTATCCCAGACAAACGGGCTATATGCTACATTGCAACGCTTTTTGGCGTATATCGCATCTAATGTGGGAAGAGCGTGGCGTCAGTGTAGATCATTTTGATACTTTCATGCAAAAGGTGGCACAGGGGACCATTCATCACTGCTGGTTTAGGTTAAAAGTGGAAAAAGGGTTTCCCAATATTTGTGAAAAACAAAACAACTTGCACTAAATATTGACGGAATACTTAGTTTTGTTGTTGTTTTAATAAGTAAACATTCAAAACTGGCCCATGAAAATTTCCGGCGTACCAAAAGAAACAAACATGATACAGAACCATATCAAATCTTTTTTCTTTTTCTGGAGAAAAAAAATAAAAAATAAAATAAAATAAAAAATAAAATAAAGCAATAAAAAGTTCATTTTTGCTCTCACACCTAAACTAAAAAAAAAGAAACATATCAAATCGTGTTTTTTTTTTTTTATGCAATTTTTCTGTCACTACTGTAAGGTGTCTCAGGTTCAAGCATCCGCATGTTCGGACACCATTGAAAAACTAAATGAGTGATGTGCAATGCATCCCTTGATGTGTACATAAAAGTAAGACTTTTGACATGGGCCCAGATGTCAGCACCCTGAGACATTACAAGCACAAGGTTGCAGGAGGTGTACCTCTTTGTCCCGGCCATCATTTTCCGTGTCAATATCTCCTCCCTTGCTCTTCTCTTTTCCTTTTTTCTTGTCCTTGTCCTTTTTCACACATTTCTTCCATGCGCACACGCCGAAGGAAAGCAATACACACAAGCTCACAATACAGAAGGCCGCCACCACCCACGATGATTCTGCAAAACATTTGACACAAATTCATATACAAACTACAGTATGTATGTCTCAACAATGTAAGTTGGGCTCTGTACTGTATTGCATGAACTCACTGTGGGTTTGGTGAGGCTCACTCATGAACTTGTGAGCACTTTGGCCTGCAGGATGTGTTTGGTTTTCGGTGGCGTTGGGCCATTGGGCGGCTTTCGTCGGGATGATCGGAACAGCTTGCTGGGTTCCCGACATGTTGCACTCCTCATAGGACTGAGAAACGATAAAGGGAATGTAGTGTTTAAAGAGAATAATAACACTCAGTAGAGCAAGGACCTCCAAATATGACCAGTAAAGGGTCATATTATATAAAAGGTACTTATTTTGTTCTTCACATGCTGGGTTGCCACCTTGGCCCAAGCCCCTGATCATCAATCCCAGTCGTCATCATAGTATAGAAAGGAGGGGTGTCAGGCGATAATTTTTTTTTAATTGTAATTAATCACATGGCTTCAATAGTTAACTCACGATTAATTGCAAATTTTATATCTGTTCTAAATGTACAATAAAATGTTCAATACATTTTTTTCCTAGTTTAATACTCTTAACATTAAAGTGAAAAAACATGTTAAACTAATATCAATTTGGTCATTTATACAGTAATTTTATAATAATTCATAAAATTTAGTTAGAATGAAAAAGATGTACTGTGAGTGTAGTGAGATATTGATTTGTGTTGAGGTCATTTTTCTGCCAGTAGATGGCATAATTGCATTTGAAAGATGTTGGTGACAGCTCAGTGCATTTTTCTTTTTTATATTAAGAGCTATTTAATCTTTAACATGAAGTAACTTGTGAAAATCTGCACATTTTTAAAATTGTAAAATACAACTTGACCCCGATCTCCACAAATCTTTTTTTTTTTTTCCCTCCATAATTTCAGCTAGCTAGTAACCACCAGCAGCAGGCACGTGGACCAACGCAACAGCATCAGGGCTGTCCAACTCACTGCGTGCAAGACAACACAACAGGGACACTTCAAGCAGCGGTAACTGTTTATTACATTTGCTCGCGAGATACAGTAACTTGAGAGCAAACTTACGCGCTAGCAAGCTAATGAGCTAAAGAGCCATTAAATATGGTTGTTATCATGTGTGGGTACACATAACAGAGACACTTCAGGGAAAGTTGCCTGTTTAATCGTTTTATACACTTGGCGATTATTATTATTATTTTTTAATTCATTTAAACTTGACAGACATGAGTTATTATGACTTATTGGGCCTAAATATATATATATATTTTTTACAAATCAGTAGGGCCTTAATACATGTCTTGTATCTAGCCCCCCCCCCCCCCAAAAAAAAACAAAAACAAAAAACAGCTAAATGCAACTGATCAATTGACGCCATAATATTCTCATATGACCGTCGGTGTCAGATGACGCTCCTTTTTCTGCTGTTCAGCACTAACAGCAAAGCAGGATGTTGACTGCGAGTGACCGAGCTGTGACATGGAGGGGAAGAGGGTAGCATCATGCGTGAGGACGTGTGTGCCCGCTGCTCCAGAGGTGACAGCTATGCGCCAAGGTCACTGTTTTCCTTGACAACCAACTTTTATTCGGTAGAATTATTGTTCTTTCTTTTTTACTACAAAGGTGTTGCAAGTGAGCTTCAAGCTATTTTAGCTGAATTTGGTGGAAAAGTAGGCTCCACTTTGTACTAGTTGCAAAACAAAGCACGTACACAAATTGGCACATAGACAAACAACCATTTACATTCAAATTCACACCTATACATATTAGAGTTTTCATTTAACCTAACATGCATGTTTTTTTGTTTGTTTTTTTACATAAGGGGAACCGGAGAAAAACAACACGAGCACAGGGAGAAAATGCATAATTGAGATTCAGAGCCAGAACTTCTCAATTGTGTATACCGTACATATTTAATATAGTAATACAGTACACTTAACTTATTTTTTTTTATATTCAGGATTGAGGAATCATGTTGAATATATATTTTTGATATATGAAACCCTCATACTCACAATTACAATTACAAATATGTTACATCAAAAATACAGTGCTGACAATACAGTAGTAAATAAACTATTTTTTCCCTACAAACACAAAAAAAAAAGTATTTTAAGGAATGTCGTTGTGTAAACCTACTAACCAGCCGGATTTCCTACAACAAGACCCAGTCATGCATAGTCTTATGGTATTCTCACGCCTATAATGCCTCCTAATGTTTTTAAATACAAGTCAGATTTTTTGAGTAAATTGTTTGAAAGTGTTCAGCATCAAAGAGAGTAAAAAAAAAAAAAAGACCTACCAATATCTCGAATGTCCAAATAGCAGTGATGTCCGGACTCACAAGTGCTCTTTTTTCACCCCCCCACATATAGTACAGAGAGGAAGAGGAGGATGAGGAGAGAGGATGACAGAACTGGACAGGACAGGCGGAGGACAAGCATGTGGTAAGGGAGAGAGTCAATATGACGTCCTTTGAGTTTTTGCGCCATTCAGAAAGTTTTAAGAGCAATAATGAGGAACTGGACAAGATAGTTTTGAATGTAAACTTTAGTCATGTTGCATCTCAAATTGTGTTATAATAGTAATCTAGTGGGAGTATGGTTATTCTTCTCGGTCTCATCCATACTGGTCACACTCACTGGACCGCTTGTGAATATTCATCAGTGGAGTGACACTGCTTTTTAAAAGCTTGTTAGCATACTGAACGTTCAGCAATAGTGTGCATTAACATTCAGATTAAGCATATGAGCATGTTTGTTTTTTGTGCGTGTGTCTCACTACATAAGCTCCCTGATATTGTCTATGTATAGACAATAGCTGCCTGATTTAGAAACTTAGGATGTGGTTTCTGCAGCAGTAAAGAGAGATCAAGTTCCGGACCCAGGCCCCGTTCACCTTGAAACACCAGAAATGTGCGAGAGATGCTGTACAGGCGGGAGGGTGAGGCAGAGAGAGAGGGAGAGGCGGAAGGTTGCACACAAAGTGGATTCAAGGATGAATTCAATCATTTTTGACAAAGGTTAAGGTCATTGCAGCTTCATAAAACATGACTAGGCTTTTTTTGGGGCAATCTTGGGAATACATTGAGGTATTCCTTCCAAAGTTGCAAGGCGAATATGGCAACAATGTCAACGAGGAATAAAAACTGACGTCACTGGAGATTCTTTTGTACATGTACTCCACTGCAAAGAAAAAGGCTATTATAATATGAGACAGACATTTGTAGAGTTGTGTATTCATATGACCAAATGCATATACTGTACAATGTACAGTTTAAGCATGAGTCTAGGTGTACATGTACAGTGTGTACATGTACACTTAGACTCAGGCTTGAAATTTAAATGCAGAAAATAATTTGCTAGAAATGTGCTAATACAAAATCAGTTTGTCCTTGTTGCAAATGTGGATGAGTTTACGTATAAAATTATACCTATTTCAAATATGGAACATATTTTACGAGAAATGTACTAATAAAATATATGAATAGAGAGAATTTGTATGTAAGTCAGTGCAGACTAACACTAGCAAACTCTAACAAGTAACACTAGCCACAGATGTGTTCGTTAACGTGAAATGTAATGTAACGTCGTAGCCTATGTCCGGAAACTGAGGACCTGCTAGAGAGCTTAATTTGACTGCAATTCATACCGCCACACGCTACGCGGCAGTAGCGTCTTTTGATCGGCATTGCGTATGCGTATTTACAAAAGAAGAAGACCCGTCTCCAGGATACAAATGGAAGCGTCCTTGTTTGGATTCCGCAATGGTGAGTTATATGTTTATTAATTATTTCCTTAAATATTATCGCCTGCGTGTGGTTCTTTGACTCGATACGACAGCCAAAGAAACTAAATAAGACGGCTGAATCGCTATTTGTCGTCAGTTTAGCAATGAGATAGCTAGGAGATGCTAGTCTGTCGATGCAAAGATTTGGTTGAGTGATACTTTATAACAGTAGTGGGCAAACTCGGTCCTCAAGGGCCGGCGTCCTGCAAGTTTTGGATGTTTCTCTGCTGAAACGCAGATGATTCCAATCAACAGGATCGTTGCCAAGCTTATGCAGAGCTTGCTGATGACCTGATCATGAATCAGCTGTGTTGGCGAAGGGAAACATCCAAAACCTGCAGGACTCCAGCCCTTGAGGACCGAGTGTGCCCACCCCTGCTTTTTAACGATTAGCGCTTGTAGCACGGGTTCCTAATGTAATGTCCATTGAGTGTATTTCGTCATTTTAACATTAAGTATAAATGACATGTTCGGGAGGACAACATAAAGCTACACAATAGCTTCATCATAAGAACCCTGAAGAAAGAATTTTGTCCTTGTGAGCACAGTGCTTCCCTTTGTTGCGTTTGCCAAAAATATTTACATTTTGTATTTTATATTTCCAGGCTAAGAAGTGCGAACATAATATATTTATTTTACAAATTACCATCAGGCATTCTTCTTTTCTAGTGATTTGTAATGCCACCACCAGTGCAGCACCTCCACCAGAAACATGTCCTGCAAACAGTGTGCGCGCTGGAGGCTGTGGTCCTGCGCACCTTTGGCCCCGAGGGAGGACAGGTGCTTTTCACCCGAGACAACGGTCATGCGATGTTGAGCCGCAGCGGGACACAAATTCTCACGGTGCTACGACTTGAGAACCCGCTCGCCAGGTAACTAGAATGACTCAGCTTCTAGTAGTTAGATAATTAGGTGCGTGATTAAGCCAGCATCTAGTGTGACATAGAAAATACTTTTGTGACAACAATGCATTTAAGGTGTGTGTTCAATGTCCAGCCTGTGATATTAGTTATTATTATTATTATTATTATTATTATATTATCAATAGTGGAAAATTATTGGGTTATCCCCCCCGCATTTATTATGTGTTCGTGCTGTTTTAAATGCATAACTGTGACCTGGAAAAAAGGTGTGGAAAAGCTGTTCATTCGAACTTGTGTAAAAGGTCAAATGCATTTAATGTGTCTTTAAAAATAATAATAATAGTTTCTTTACAAATTAACAGATGTATTAAAAATCCAAATGAATAGACACATTGGTCGGCGTTGCCTCATTAATACATCTTTAGATGGCACCATTAGTTGCACTAAAATCATTAAGATTCTTGCCATGTTCGCTTTTGCATAGCCTTGTCAATTGTGGCAATGTCATCATCAGTGATCTTTTGCTTCAAATCATTGACGTCCTGTATCTGTGCGCGATGTGCATCTTTAATATAACCCCATAGAAATAATTCCAGGGAAGCCACATAAAGTGAACAATTTAGCCATGGGAATGGCAATTTAAATTGTAAAGACATTTTGCAAATACCCTGTATTTGTTTCTCGTTCATTATAGGATGATGGTTGAGTGCGTCTGGAAGCACAGCGGCAATACAGGGGATGGCTCCAAATCCTTTATCCTTCTTTTGGCGTCGTTGTTACGCACCATTTACACAGCAGCTTCTAAGGAGCCAAATGTATCTCGCGTCTATAACTCAAGGGAAGCAGCCGAGTCCGCCACTGCCAGGCGCTTGGCTGACCAAATGCTGGCTTTTGCGTTGGAGAAGCTGGATGATCTGATTACGGTTGCATTGGCTCCTTATGGATTCCGTCTGTCAGCGGAGGATTTGACCACAAGCGTGCAATCGGCATCGAACTCAGATGAGATTCACGTTGAACTGTTGATGACATCTTTCTTTCGTACTCGTTTGGGATGTGCCCACTGTGACTTCATGGGAAAGCTCGTTTTCAAACTGCTCTGCAACTGGAACTGTAAAAATAACAAATGTCCCGCATCAGACAAGATCAGGAGTTTTCAAGGTAGTGTGGATGTAAACTCAAATAGCTCAAAATCAGATTTATGTTCTTGGCCACTCCAGTTCCTAAATGACAATTTCCCTGCTCTGCATACATCGGCGTCTGGCTTTCCTGTTAGTTGTTCACGTTTGATTGAGGGACAAGTCATCCACAGGGACTTTGCGACATACTTCCATGGCAATCACCAGCATCCAGTCAAGGCGGTGGTTTTTACCATATCCCTGCAACCCAAATGGCTCGACGCAAGTGACATGCTGGAGATCGGGAATGGAACACACGGCAAGAGCATCATGCACTTTAGCGCCTGGATGGAAAGCTCACTGGAGCAGATTTTTGCCACCCTTCAGACACTTGGAGTCTCCATCCTGCTGTCTGCCGTCAAGCAGTCTGAAGCTGTCCTGACTTTAGCGACACAGGCGGAGATGTGCGTCGTGGAGTGCGTCGACGAAGATGAACTTGCGCTCTTCCTCCACCTGAGCGGGGTCTCTGCTGTCTCAGACTGTCAGGGGATCCAACCAGAACATATTGCTTCTTTGGCATTTTGTCGACCAATTCTTCTGGGAGCCCATAGGTGAGAATGCAATATTGATGCTGCTCTCAGGTGGTTTGATGCTCACAATTCTACTTTTTTTTTTCTCTTTCGCAGATACGTTCACGTGGCTTTTCCAGATACCAGAGAAGAGAAACCCTGTAGTATCATCATCTGTGGCTTGGGCGAAGGGCAAACGGAGCAATATGCAGCTGCCGTTCAGGATGTTTTCCGGATGCTGCGAACAACATGGGAGCCACTGGGAGCAACTGTTAAAGATCCATCCTCTATTGTGCCAGGCTGCGTCATACCCGCTGGTGGTACTTTTGAGATTCTCTTACACCACGCCCTCCTACAACATGGCCGCTCTCATGCCTGTTCTAAAGACATACCTGTTGTTTACCGGCTCTTGGCAGACGCATTATTGTATTTTGCCCGACATATTCACTCCAACAATCCAAGACGTTTCTTACAGATTCAATCACGAGTCTGCAGCTTTTATCGGAATCCTTTCCATACTGATGGAGTGTTATGTGAGCCAGAGATTAGCCGAGCAAATCATGGTGAGAAAAGTTCTCAAGGAGTCACTAAACCAAGTATGAATTTGTTATCAGGACTTGAATCTGTTTCCTGTAAATATCATCTCATTTTGTCTGTGCTGCAGTGTGTCAAAAGCCTCCTTCGAGTGGACACTGTACTGCACATTTCTACCGAATTGCACCCAAAATCACTCAAAGTTAATAATTCCTCTGAGGATGAAGACTGAGGTGTTTTTTTAAACTAATATGATAGTTGAAATCATGTTTTTTCATCTTCTATTTAGGTGTGAGTTCCAGAATATCACACTTAATCACGTTTTCCGTTTTGTCTCTGTTTCTTAAAGCAATTTGTTAACATTTTACTAGTTATCTACTTGAGGGAACACTTATGAATGCTGTTACAGTCATAATTCCCCCCCACAAATAAATATTAATTGAAATACCTCATTCATACATATTTTCCAATAATTTTTTATACGTATTTTATAAATAATAGAGAACAGCTACTGGACAATAATATATCATAGTCTTCAATTAATTGTGGGTCAATGTTGAAATGTTTTGCAGCATTTTGTCTTTGAACTCGACCGTATTCAGTTTTACCCACGTCATATCTGTGCTATATTAGTCTAGTATCTACCACGAGACACGGTAATTACAGCGGGTAATTTCAACAAAGAATCTAGTTGCGGTATGGTGTTTATTTTTTCAAGTTTATACATGAATGGATGGATGATTGTTATTAATTAGGGCTTCATTTGCGTGGAGGACACGATTTGGCCAGGAATTGGAATTTATTTTATTTTTTTTGTCAAACTTAATGTGACATGATTGTGACTATTTTTTATTTGGACAGGGTATGTTCAAGGCAAACGTCAAACACTTGTAAATTTCCAGTTTTACCAGCAGTTTTTCAGATTTGATCTAATCGGTTCCTGAGCAATCTGATGAGCAAAACAATAATCCAATAATATTAAAAGATATTTCTGAAAATGTCGGGCCTTTTCCGGACTAAAACTAAATTTGTGCTAAATAAACCGCCTAACGTAGGAGGCTTGTACAAGCATAGATAACATTTCAGATGTAATTTTACACTTAGCCAAATGTTACACTATTTGTGTCACCACACATCATCAGGATTATTCTTAAAACGTAAAATGCTTCTAGCCATAGTGTTTATTCTGACCTCCTACCATGACTTCTCTTCTTTTTTTTCAGCACTTCTCTTTCTTAACTCATTTTTCCTTGTTCTCTTCCCTCGGCCACCGCAAAGCAAATACAAGAACAACACATACTCATAAATTAACACACATTCCTTTTTATAATCAGTGTTATCTTTAGCAGTGGTCTAAGGGTGGAGGTCTGGCTGTCAACAAGCAAATCACTGTGCACTTCCCTGTTCTCTAATCACACCCTCACCAGGTCTATTCATCACGGTGAGTTAGTTAATATAAAGTGGAGTCATGAGTTTTTCCAAGTTGAGTAGAAGATAAGCACAAAAACAAGTTCTTAGCTTCAAGCTTGTTCTTAACATAAGTCACATGGCAGTGAAAAATGAAACCAATCTTCCTGTTCCCTACATCCTTCCCTGAAGTGGTACCTTGATTTACTGGTTTTGTTTGTTCTGTAACAATCACTTAAATTACTTTTACTCAATCACTGTAATTGATAACTTAAATCTCTGAAAAACGGGTGCTATCTTCAATCAAGGTATTACTTTATTATGAAAAACTGACTTTTTAATTTGTTGTATTACTTTGGTCTCTGCAGTATCTGTCCACTCAAGTGTAAAATTACACAACCAGGTAAATGTTTTGTTAGGTACGTTATCCAAATCTGTCTGTAAATAGGGGCATGCATAGTGGGATGTTGGGGAGCTAGCAGCCGCGCTTTGCATACCACTATCTGAAAGCGAGCCGGATTGTGACGGCACTTTATGGATAATTTCACTGAGGCTCAAAAAGGTTGTTAGTCAGTGTTACCATATAAGATAAAAGTCAAGATTCAACTCCATTTTTGTTTATTTGACTCTTGAATCGTATGAATCAACCAAGTTCAATAAAAATGAAAAAGTATTTTGAAAATACATACAGTAACATTACATGTGCATATCTAAAGAGGACTGAAAAGACAAAATGTGACAACAACAAAAACGGCATTTCGAAAGAGCCAACAAAACGTCACAACGAATAACACTTGAGTCTAAATTACAAAAAGAGTTTACAGCTGAGAATCCTGTTAATTCAAATCAATTCGTCCATTCATTTGGCAGCTGACGCATTCTGCTGAAGAAGCATGGGACTTTTATGGCCACGGTCCACAACTCCTTCTGCCAATAGGTGAGAGGCTTCAATGGAGTAGTGATCGATAAACAACAAGCTGATCTTTTAAGATCATTTGCACAAGCACTAAATTCATTCGTGTGATCTCAATGCGGTACATTTCCCACTCAAGAACAGATGGCACCCATTTTATAGCTGGGCCTGACAACCACATAGACGTAGGGTTTGATACCCCCCCCCATTGAACGAGCAGTGTTTCAAGTGGCAGTGGGGAGCCATGTGACTCTGGGAATGGCATCATGCAACATTAACAAGGACTCCATCATGCGTGGGCGGGCGGGTGTCACACCACCTCCCGAGACTTCCTGATGGCGCAGCACAGGAGCATGCTAAAGATCATCCCAAACACCTGCCAAGAAAGATGAACTGAGTTACATATGTTCTCATTTGAGTGGCATGACCAGGCTAAAAATGCCTTACCATAATGACCCCTATAGTGATGCCCACTCCTCCTATGATGTGCAGCTTGGAGTCAAACACTTCATCAATGGCGTCGGGGCAGCTCTGTAACACAGGATACAAGATACAAGATTCATTTGGGCTTTTCCAGGACCTATATGAAACGACTTAGAGGGTGCACAAGTGCTCTAGTAAAACCATTGTTGCCATAGAAACCACAGCAAGAAGGCTGAAGGAATGTCTGCAATGGAAAACTGACAGCCCACACCATCATTATGTGTTTTTGACATGTAATTACACCGTCGCTCGCTCCTCTTTTAAGCAGGACCCATCAAGTAAGTCCCATCAGTTTTGTTTTTTTTAAGCCCATCAAGCATTATCATCAGTCTTGGAATAGTCATTGCATTATTATTTTATTTTTTATTTTTTTTGTAATTACTGTTGAAAAAACGATCCTTAAGTTTTCCGCGTGTTCGTAATGTTGATTTTCTGAAATCAGACTGGAGCTCGGTGAACAGGACCTTCGAAGGATTTATTTTACAGAATATTCTGGACACCGCAAGTTACAGACAAATGGCTGCAGTTCTCTCGCTCAGTGTGTCTTTACAGCCAACTCCCAGCATCTTATACTATCTTGAAGAGCAGTATCATAAAACCCCCAAATCTTTAAGCCCCCCCCCCCAAGAAACAGCCCCCAGTCCTTAAGCCCCCCCACCCCCTGCCCCCATCCACCAGCCCTATCATTCAATACACATTGACAAATGGCCCTTTGATGTGGAAACAGACGAGGCCCCCTCCCCAGACCTCATTCAATACACTCACCAATCTCTACTGAGGAAATCTAAAACAGTTATGACTAAATCTAAACAGTTATAACTAAATCAAAACAGTTATAATTAAATTGAAACATTGAATGTCAACATTACTATACTGAAAATGACATCACTGTTGCTCAGGGTACAGGTAACGACCAATCTCCGCTCAGCTTAAGAACAGAGGTGAGCCATGATTGGTTATTACATGACCCCTGAGCTACTGTGATGTCATTTTCAGTCGACAGCAAGTGGCAAAATGGCCGTCCCCTGAGATGGATAAAAACGGATGGATCTTGCTGCTTTATTCATATTCCATAAACACAATATTAATCAGAATAATGTGTTTAGATGTGGGGCTGCATAGAACATATTATTGTCAAGAAAACTTCTGGGTTGACTTTAAGCGTATTTCACATTTTCTGTCTCTTGATTAAATCAAAGTGTTGCGATCTTACCTTGGTGATGAGCTCCTCAAGTAGCTCTCCTGGAGGACAGGTGTCTTTGGCACCATCAAACACAGTACCAGTTGGACCGCAACAGTTTAGCTGGAACAATACAACACAAGAGCCCCTTAAACAACTGTTTTTTTCCCCCTTCCCCTGAGAAACTTCTCACTGGTGTTGCCAGGCAACACATTTTTTTTGACTGCATGCATACAAATCATATGCT
The DNA here is from genome assembly GCF_051991255.1 of Vanacampus margaritifer. Taxonomy (NCBI): domain Eukaryota; kingdom Metazoa; phylum Chordata; class Actinopteri; order Syngnathiformes; family Syngnathidae; genus Vanacampus; species Vanacampus margaritifer. Next base: position 17,053,412 of record NC_135437.1, on the reverse strand, counting down.
TGTTGATAATGGGATTTATAGCCGTAAGTGTCTATTTACGGCCTATTGAAACGAGATTACCCCCCGCTTTCAAGCTTCATGCTATGCTAGTCTGATTAGCTCCCAAACCAACATTTAAACCTCTTTTACACAGACACACAGAAATTCACGACATTGCAGAATTCCTTTAGCCTACATGTCTGTCAGCCTGTTGTAAAGGAATGTTTAGAATTGAATTGGTTAGAGACATTAATCCTATCATTACATATGAATGGAAAATCAGTTTATGAGCACAAGTCTTTCACTAACAGACTTATATTTGTGTTTTTGCCAGGCTGCATGTGCCGCGTTCGCAGGGCTGTACCCAATCAAAACTAAGATAAATCATACATCCATGTAGCCTACCGGGTAATTATCTTTATTTTATTTGAATATTCTTATATACTCACTAAATCAAATATAGATGCTTTGTCGACACTTGGATAACTGGAGCAATTAGAAAGATAATATGTCATTTACAGTAGCGTGACGTCCTTCCAGCAGTCAACAAATATTTTTTGTTTTGTTTGATGCTGTCATTGTTATCGCTATGTGTTAGCCTAGCGACCGGAAGTTAGAACGTCATCTTAACCCAAATGCAGAAATGGTGTGTGTAGTGTATAGATGCCATTGTGTGTGTGTGTGGGGGGGGGGGGGGAGAAGCATAATTTCTCTTACCTTTAAATACTTATTTACAAGATTGACAAGCAAGCACCACAAGATATTTCATCATAATAGAAAACTCACGCCAGTTTGAATCACACGCAGTGTCTCTCTGAGACGCTCATCCTTTGTGTTCTTGTAGTTGTTGTAGGTCTGGATGTAGAATGTGGTAATGTCTTCCACCACCTGCCATGCAAGCAAAAAAAAATTATTTACTTTTTCCTTCTGCTAGAACTTGTTTGTTGTGTTTGGCAAGTAAGACTTTATAGTTAGTGAGTTACCTTGCTCTGGTTGGAAAATCCCCAGATGCCAGCGGCGACTTCAATGGCAAAGATGATAAGCAGGAAGAAGAAAAACTATGGCAAGGAAAAGGGAGTTGGAATGCTGTGTGCGCATGTCTGTTGGCATGCACAAACAAGTCAGGTCATCTGAGCGGAACTGAACTTGATTTACATAGACCCCTCCTACTGGGAGATTTAGTACAAGACGATTAAGGCCAGATGGGAGTCGACGAGAGAGCCACACAGGAAGTGAACAGTAGCAACATCTAAGTCTGCTGGCTGGCTTCGGCCTTTTTCAGTAAACGCTGATTAAAAACAGTTATTTCAAAGGCTCAAGGTCAATTCACATTCCACTCAGGTTAACAATACAATGTACCGAAAGGAAGTGTTGGCATGATGCAAAACTGAATAAAATGAGGAAGCAGGATGAATGATACATTGGGCGAGTCGCTTTGTATTCCTGCCCAAGTACTGACCACACCTGACCATTTTTACTGTTAGTTTTGCAGATCCTTCAAGATCACGTGTTCTCAGTCGTGTGGGCACAGCTTTACTCACAAATGTACTAAACACAAGAGCATTTAATTGCTAAGTTTGTCATACTTTTGTAGATATATACTATTTGTAGTAAATAAGTAATATTATCCAGACAGTGATTGAGAATTACTGTAAGTGATACATACCAATCCCAGCATACAAGGAGACTCCTGGATGGCACCACAACATCCAAGAAATCCCACGACCATCATTAGCGCCCCAGCGCCGATCAAAATGTACACACCTGTCAACAAAAAAATCTAGTAACACTGCCTTTTGAGCCAAATCAGTACAATTTATGCTGATAGAAATTGCACATCTGATTTCGTTGATTTGGAAGGTAACGAACCAAATGGTAAATTAACTTTTTATATTCCTTTGCAAATGGTCGGGTCTCTGGCATGCCTGCCTACCATCTCATGTGAAACTAAACTGAGTAAATCTAGTTCTAAAATTGTGCCTTTAACAAGCCCTTCTGATTTTTGTGTTTGCCGATCGCACAGCTGTTTTAGATTTAAAAAAAAAAAGCACATTATTTCTCCTTTAAATTAAAAATTATGCAACAAAGCTCACAGTAAGGCAGTGAAACCTTGTGTTTCCTTCCAGACAACCAAAAACAGTTTTGTAATGTACTACAATAATTTTCTGGGGTTTGAATGTTCAATTGAAATGCCTATTACATTTTTGAGCATCAACAATAATTGTACTAATAGTGCCTCAATCCCAACTATTATCGGCACTTGACATTCCCTTTCAACACACACTGAAGCTTTTGAATATGCCAGTGTCACTCGTAGTGGATGTAAACAAGACAAATAAAGCAGTGTCTCTACATTAAACATGATGCACTCAAAAGGAAACTGACTTGCAACCATTGTTTTGAATGCGTCGCTTGTGCTGAAAAGCCTCTTACCGGTGTAAAACACATATGGAGAGTCTGGTCCTTCAAACAGGCCTTTGGTCTTGGGGTCTAATCTCAACCACAGGCCGATGGCAAAGACAGCAGTGCCTGCAAGCTGAAGCAGTAGCATACAAGATTTGAGTTCATTTGGTGTAATCACAGGCATAGGACACTTCATTAGGTACACATGCTGAATCTAATTTAGTGTTTCCTCATTTATTGACCTTAGGCACAGAGGTATATACACACAGTGTACCCCCATTAATATAAGCTATATTGGGACTCAAATAGGGGGAAAAAGCCTAAATGTGAGTAATTGACACCCCCACACCCTTAAAAGGTTTTAAATTTCCTATAGATGTCACAAAATGGCAGCTACTTAACTCTCGTCAACATAGTTCCTTGGCACTTAAATACTATGGCTCACTTAACTTAGCTCACTTAAATATAGTGCCTTGGTCCCAAAATGCCACCTATCACATTGGCTACTGGAACACCAAAACAGCGAAAAAGGTGGGTTTTCTGTAAATAACTGAAGATGGGTTACCCCAAAAAATTGTGACTAGGTGAATTTGCGAATGCTAATCTAACCCTATCCCTAATCTTGTACTGAAATAATGATTGCTTCTCAATTTACTCGTAAATTTACTTTGGTTGTGAAATCTGGATGTTTAGTTGAACTCAAGGCTATTCTGACGTATGACTACACAGGTTACTGTTGCCTTCTGCCATTTAATATAAGATTGTGTTCTGGCTTACTGTACTGTATATCCCTGTCATAGACATTTGATAAACTTATTGTATTGGGAGGGTTATGTACTGGCATACTCTACTTACTACTTAATACTTTTAGCAGATTTGTGTATGCGGTTGCCAAAATTCTTCCACTTGACAGTCATCTACGCACGAAGCCATTTTGTTTTGAGCACACATGCTTGAACATGACTGTTGAACTTTACATTCACTGATTGCGGAGTGCATGCCATAAATATAACCACACGCCTCGTTACTGCGTGTTTTCAATCATTCCTGGCACACAAAGATAAAAACGTCAAAGAATCCACACCTCGTTCTCTCATACTGTCCAAGCACACACACAACACACAACAGGAAAAATGAAGCACACCTACCCAGAAGAAAGAGTTGAATATAAACATGAGATATTTGACGCACTTGATCCCCCCAACGACAGCCATGCTGACGGGTTTGTTGACAAACTTTATATTCCTGAGTGGAAGCAGTGTTAGCGTGAGCTAAAAAAAAAAAGTGAGGCGTTACAAAGTGAAAGCGTTATGAAAACGCCACGCCTTTTAGTCGCCTGTATGCACACTTGGAGTGGGAGTGGCGACAACATCAGGGCCTACTCAACAAACTGGCCTACCATTCGAAAGCCTGCCCATCTTCCTTCCTCTGTTTCTTCAACGCTTGCATAGATTGTGGCTACGACTGCTATGTGAGAAACTGCAGGCAGTCAGCCGAGATATAGCAACACATCTGATAGCAACATGTTGAGACTGAATGTCTTATTTACCTCACCTGCTGTCCCAACCGTGCACTACGCCTCTTAATTAATCGAGCAGTTGGACAGACTTGGATTGATTTTTTTATATGTGAGAAACCCCACACATGATGAGGAGTGTGGTCTTACTGCTCTTAAAGCAGTGATGTCCATGTTTTTCCTTCCGAGGGCCGCTTACAGAAAAATCAAAGTATGGTGTTCTTTGACTTCAGTTGATTTACGCACACTAAAATCAATCCATTGAACAATTAAAAAAAATATATATATAGTATAGTTATTTTTGAAAAACTGCTATGATAAGGCAAATACTTAAGTATTGTTTTGTATTTTGGGGTGGCCGCTGCCCTGTATCCCGCTAGAACAGATCCACCCCTGGAGACGTAGTCGAATCACAATTTCAGAATTACTTAGCCCAACTCAGTGTTAACCAGACACATAAGAATCATCTAGTGTAAATATTGAGCATGTTTAACATTTACGACAGTCGGTCCAGTGTGTTTCCCAGCAGATTAGGTGAAAAAAAAAAAAACACTCTAAAATTAGGAATTTAGTCAATTCTCCAGCTGTAACTAGTGGTAGCTAGTAGCAATGGCCTTTATAATGGTCACCCCGATCAGCCTCTTATTTTTTTATTTATATTTATTTTTTTATTTTTTAATCAACAAATATTTAATCTCAAACATATGGCCCAAGCATACAGTATATCGGCTAATGAGTTTATCGTTTTTAAATTAACTACTGAAATAAATTGTGTTTTCTACATATTCTAGTTAGTATAATGAGATGCACCTGAATATTCTTAGCCATGTTTATTTCCACAGTGTAATTCCCCATTCACACACACAAGCTATGCTCCATCCCCCTTGTGATACATTGTTGTGCTCTGTTCTGTATACAGCTACAAAACATAAAATCACCATAAAAGGCCAAAACATCCTTGAGAAACCCCTCACACACTTACACACACAGTTTAACATATACAGTTATAGATAAACAAACACCCATTTGGGACACACCCCGCGGGCTTACTGGGACTGTGAGACATAAATAGCGCGCATGAGATCTTCAGTTGTCACACACAAAACAGGCACGCACACATCGACTCCCTGACATGCGCACCACTACTCTCCACGTGACCACGCACAACTATTTGCAATCAATAATTGACGGGCTTGCTCAATATTTATTTATTTTTACACAACCATTTTAAAATGCAGTACGCGAAAATTCGTCAGCGTGTTCCGAGGAACTGGGTCACTTGGCCATTGGGGATGATTACAAGCAGCAGTAGCAGCCCCGCTGAGCCTCCACATGCGCCGGGACAATAGTAGCGGTTCGGTGAAAATTAATATAAGTGCATCAATAAATCTCAACCTAGTTCGAACACACTGCGGCAATATATGGCGGTTTGCACCGGGTTATTTCCACTCGCGACACACGCTTCACAGTCGTCAATACGCACAGCCAAATATAGATTTTCGTTTGTAACCGCACTCACCCAGAAGACCAGGTTGAAGGCGAACATCAGATACTTGACGCACATCTCTCCGCCGGATAGCGCCGCCATGACGTCGACGACGAATCTCGTGTAGTAGCTGTCTTGAGACGATTCGAACCTGTGTGTTCGTCCAGTGAGACGCTTCAATCTCCACGCGTGGCGCTGCTGTTGCGCGCGGCTTGTGGTGGTCCCTGCCCCCTCTCGGCTGCAAAACCCAACCAAGCGTAAAAAGCAGGATATGCCCACGGTGCTGCATTAAATCCGCATAGTTTGGGGTTTTATGTGCTTGTCAATTAGGCCTAATGAATATGCGTCGCAAATCAAATTCAAAGTGTACAGGGCGACCCACAGTGCGATGACGTAATTGTCAGACTTGTCCCTGATTGAAATCGGTGGCACAACGTGATGACGTCACTATCCCGACTAAAGCGCTTGCAAGGTCGCTGACTAGCCCGGTGTACGGCTACACTAGTATACTGCGCGTGAACGAGCCTTTCTTTCCCTCATGGAGAAGGATAAATTATTCATCCATCCATTCATCCATCCATCCATTTTTTAGTACTATAGGGTGAGCTGCTGGAGTCCATTCATGTTTATTTTGGGGACATCCTGGACTGACTGCCAGTCATTCGAAGGGAATGAACATTGACTCTCAAATTCAAACATATGGACAATTTTTTATATTTGAATTAACTTTACATGCATGTTTTTGCAACGAGGAAGAACTACCCTTTTTTTTGTTTTTTTGTTCTTTTTTTCTTTCAACGGGCTAGCTGGTATACAACTCTGTAATTCATGGCCTCACTAAAAATATTAGAATTGCTTATGTTAACCAGATGTAAATATAGCAGAAACTATGATCCCACTTAAATATAATTTCAAACTCATTTTACAGTTACCCATAAATGGATTGCAGATTATTTGACTTTTAAAAAAATTGCACGTGGTAACGACTTTTGTAACTTATTCTGCTGAGAACCCACCCTATACTTAGCTCCTCCTCATTTTACAAAGCTTGTCTGTCACTCGACCATTATCACTACCCCCCACCCGCAATTACTACTTTCCTGTCAGTGACTACACATTTACATGCAGTCAATATTCAGGTTAACGTCAAAATTACCGTTTTTAAAATGTTTGCATGTGTGAGATAGAGTTACTCCCGTACGCATAGCCATTGTGACGTCATTATGCAAATAGACGTCATTTCTGCTTTTCATTTCCTACTGTTAAGCAAAATACATTATATTCATGTTACTCACCACACTAATGAAGTAGTGGATTTACTTCTCACTTACTCCAAAAGTGTGGTTCTTTACTGTGTCGTCATGTTTGTTTACCTCTGGTTGTGTATTTCCGGAGGGTAGCGCGCCAGACGCACTGACATATATTCACGTCTATATTGTGTGTCTCGATACGCCGTAGAGACTAGAGACAGAAAATAAATTGAAAACACAGCAGAGAATTCAAGTTAGGCTCATTTAGTGAGTGGGGCGGCAACATATTATAGTTCTTGTCCTCAAACAATTCCTTGCAAATAGAGCATGTTCAGAACATTAAAAAATGCCTCATTAAATCGAGGTATTCCGATCACATTAATATGATTAAATATTCACGTTAGAAAGTTGTAAATCTGTGAAAATAGTGAACCACCACAAATATGCAGGGGATAGTTGTTTAATTGAAATCTTTCATTTCTGTTCAGTCAATCAAAAAATACTTTTTGGGATTACCAGGAAATGTTTTTTGATTCCCACCAGGCTCCTGATTATTTCCCCAGCTGATTTTTTTTTCATCATTTCCAAAGAACCTCGTTCCCATTGTTTTCATGCAATTTTTGGCATAATTTAGTCATATGTTTTTGCTTGCGACTATCAAACCCTCAGTTCTTGCGTGAGATATCTTCCCGGACAGTGTGTTTTGTTGCTCAGTTGTTTGGGTTGGCACAGACGCAGGTTTGTACCAGCAGGCTAATCACTCAGCCAGACCATCAGTGGGCATATCCTGGTATTGTCTCACTGAGGCCGTCTGATGGTGTCGCGCTACATGTACGGACTGATAGTCTGGCCTTCTTGACATAACCTGATGTAGGGGGAGGGATGTTAAGGCCACGATAACAGGGTGGGAAGGGTTTTCCTTTATATAAATGAAGAACTTTTGAGTTAGGCTTTTTAATTTTTTGACCCCATTCTCAGTTCAGCCTGTTATGTGACGCATAGCGACACCCCGTTCCACCATGTAAAACCTGGAAGTGCAGCATTTTTGGACATTGTAAGAGTCTTTTTTTTTTTTTGTGCAAGATTTGTGGATTAGCCGAGTGTAGCGACATGGAGGTACAGTACTTATGTTTTAGGAAGTCAGTTTAAGAGGATCATGGGATTGAAGCATGTTGTTTGTGTTTCAGTTATGCGCGGGCCGTTGTTTGAGAGGCATTTGGCTTCTGATGCATCTGACAGGTGGGTGGAAAAAAAATCCCATTATTAACTTCTTGAATCCTTGAATGTGTGTGTAAATGCTTAGTTGTCTACTTGTGCCCTGTGAATGACTGGCAAACAGTCCAGCGTGAAAGGCTCCATCTTACCTGCAAACACAAGGCTACAAAAGATGGATGGATGGTTTGTATATCTAATAGATCTGGGATGGGCAATTTACTACACGATGGAGAGGGCCACAATTTTTTTTATTAGTGCTACTGGGGGGCCACATAGGACCACACACTTCCTAACCAGATGTATGCCAAAAATGCCATTTTAATTATGGACAAAGCACGTGCCAGCCTGTCGATAGCGAAAATCTGCGTATTATTGACGCTAATTGAAATGCATTGGGAAATGTGGGGCCGGGGACTTTTTTTTTTTTATTAACTCCCCAAAAGTTTTGAGAAATCGTGATAAACCTCCAATTTTCATTGTCTGAGCAGCAAACAAACACATAAAAACCATTAAAGAAATAAAAAACATGCACAAATAGGTACATTTATGGGTGCTGAACCGCAGGTATGAGTGGGTTCAGTGTAGTAGAGGACATATAATTTATTAAAAAAAGGGGGGGGGGGGGTAAAATTAATTGAGGGTAGAGACAGTTGCTCATGCTGTTACAGATCATAGCTAACTAATTTTTCATTTTTGAAAATGCACTTTTTCACATCCTCTTATACATAAGATAAATATGTCCACCCAATTTTGTGCTCACTCTTAAAACTGCTGAGTCAAAAATAAATATATTTTTAAAAAAGGATAAAAAATGGACCGGACCACTACTTGGGTTTCTTTGACCCAAAGTACAACAACATAAAAAGTACGTTTAAATTTTCCGGCATGTTGAGGCATCCCAAAAGGCTTTTTTAATTCAAGCCACCACAGAGACGTCATACAGACATTTTTTTCATTGTTAAACTCTAAAATGGGCTATTTTTAAACATAGCATGATGTTTTTGTAACACTTTTAGTGTTCATAACAGTGTTGTGAATGTGTGTGGGTGTGCAGCATGCGTGGCAGGAATGACAGGACGATGCAGCCTCTTTGGTCGGCACTACGTTCACACCTTTGATGGGGTTTTGTACGAGTTTCCCGGCGACTGCAGCTACCTGCTGGCTGGGGACTGCAAACGTCGCTCCTTCACGCTGCTGGGTGGGTGAGCCAAGTATGGCAAGAAGGCTACATACAACCCTTGCCAGTCTTTTACTCTGGCCTACAAAGTATTAACATTATCCCCTGTAATATATTGATTTTCGTACATGTTTTGCTAACTGAGGAGCTAAATATTAGCTGCAGTGCGGTTCTACATTGTTGCAAACCACAAACACATTGCCAAACAGACATTTATTGTTTACTGAATACCACTTTGACAGTGTCAATCAAAAGTAAATAGATGTTGTTTGTCTCAGTGAAATTTGTTTTTGGTGTGGCAGAAGTCAAACAATATACACTGTGATTCACCTGCAGGAGATTTTGTTGGGGGCAAAAGAACCGGAGTCACGCTGTTTCTCGGGGACGTCTTTGAGCTGCATCTGTCTGTCGACGGAAGATTATCACAGGGAGAAAACAGGTAAAACTAAACCTAAAAAAGAAAAGATCAGAAAGTGTTGACGCACCATCTGTGAGCCAAAAAGGAAGATTATTTGCAGCCAGGTCGGAGTGTCTATTCACCCATGAAGTGAGAAAAATCTTTCCTGTTCCTGAAAATGTGGCTGGGAATGAGCCGTTCTGCGGTTCCGCACCATGGCAACATCGCAGTCACTGAGTTTGAAGATGAGTGAGGACAGGACGCACAACCACTTTTATGAGATGGCCGAAGTCTTTGGATAACCCTTGAGTGGTGTGCGGTGTATCTCTGTGCAGAGGCAGATTAGACCCAATGTTGGTAATTTTGCAGACAAGTTCAAGCCAACGGATCTGCGCGAGGGAAGGCTGCGCCACTCTGGGAGTGAAAATAGACAATTTTAGTCATGGCCAATTAAAGCTTCTCATTTCCTTGAAATGTGACGTGCTAGTCACACACAATCAGCTGTCACTAGATAGTTAGAAGTCTGCTTGGAAAACACTTGTTTGCAAGTTTTGCACTGATAAGAAAATCAGGATCCACTGCTTATAGATACACCGTTTACAATGACAGAGCTCTAAATCTTAATCCCACAAAGTCTCCTGTCAAATTGTATAATCCAAAACTCCTCCAAGCATGCCTTTGTAGACCTTACTTTGTGTACTAGGCCAAACCTATGTTGATTCATTGATTGATTTTTACTAGGGTTGTCAAAATTAGTGCGTTCATTTTAAGTTAAGTTAAAGTTCCTTTAACATCACTAACTTTTTTAGCGCGCAATTATGATCACCCCTTACTTGGAAACTCTGTACTGGTGGAATTCCAGTTGCAACGCAGTAGACACGTCCATGTCTAAATTTAGCAGTAATAATTGTAATGAGAATGCATATATTTGTGGAGACTGGGGTCAAGTTGTATTTTACAATTTTAAAAATGTGCAGAATTTCACAAGTGACTTCATGTTTAAGACTAAATAGCTCTTAATATGAAAAGGAAAAATGCACTGAGCTGTCACCAATGTCTTACAAATGCAATTATGCCATCTAGTGGCAGAAAAATGACCTTAACACGAATCAATATCACACTCATTTTTTTTACAGTACATCTTTTTAATTTTAACTCAATTTTATGAATTATTATGAAATTATGTATCAATGACTAAAAGATGCAGCCACATTTCTATTAGTTTAACATTTTTTTCCCCACTTTTATGTTAAGAGTATAGAACTTAAATAATATTTTATTGTACATTTTATTGTACATTTGGAAAAGATACAACATTTGCAATTAATCGTGAGTTAACTGTTGAAGCCATGTGATAAATTACGATTAAAAAATATAATCGCCCGACACCCCTAATGTATTCATTCTGGTACTTTTGTGCCAGTATAAAACTGCAATCAAAGAATCTCATTAAAGACTCTTTGCGTGTCACCTTGTAGACTTTCTCTGCCGTACGCTTCACACACCGTGTTTGCTGGCCAAGAATTGGGCTTCTACAAGCTGTGGAGCGAAGAGTTTGGCTTCACGGTGACCATTGACACCGCGGCTAACGTGGCGCTGACACTCACCAAACAACACGCCAACCACACCTGTGGGCTCTGTGGTAACTTCAATGCAGCGGCGGCTGATGAATACACCGCTCAAGAAGGTATGTGACGGTGTATCTTTTGTGTGAGGCCACCCATGTTGTGTGTTCAGTGTTAAACCGGGTATGCACATACCAACTTTTTTTCCTGTGAATTTCGGAAACGGTTTGAGTCACCAGGGCTCAGAAACAGGAAGAGAAACTATTCCATACAGGAAAAGATAACGGGTTAAAGGAAAAAAATCTAAACAAAACAAAGAGCAGCGGCAGCATGTGATTAATGAAGAAGCTGTCAGCGTCTTTATGTGTTGTGCGTCATTTCAGGATTTCTCACAGAGGATAACTATGATTTTGCAAATTCATGGGCGGTGAAGGGGGCAGGTCAAGCCTGCAGACGTGTCTCTACTCCCAGTCTGTCCTGCAACAGTTCCAAAGGCACTTCAGAGGTCAGCCGCACACACACGCACACAGGCACACACAAAAGGCAAAACAGTGCTTAGAAAAACTTGAACATCCTTGACTGAGAATGAAAAATGACTCACACACAAAGAAAATCAAAGCATAACTTCTCTCTATTGTGAAAATTCTTACGACTGAGATAGGCTGCAAAGCAGAAAAAAACTTTTTTTTGGTCAATAGTGCGTCAATCAATTTATTTTGCTATAGAAGAAATATAATGCATTTTTTTCCCAATATTTTAGACACTTTCCAGGTGTCTCAATAACATGTCTGTGACATGTATTTGTCAATATATCTCAAGAATCAATAATTATAATTAAGCGCTCTTTCACCCTCAATTAACACTTGGATAGCTTATTTTGAGGGCGGTGAACCTGTCTCATGAAAATGTGCCGCTGCTCACCCCAGTCACATTTGCAGCAGAGCAAACGGCAGGCACGGGTTTTCGTCACCGTGACGACCCAGCGCGGAACTAGGGAGTTGCAGCGATGCAAGCAAGTACCTGTTCTCAGGGAACCCAAAGTCTGAAAAGTGAAACATGCCCCGTAAAGACAGTAAATTTACACTTGACAATCAGTGGAGCAGATTTGTACCTATTTCCAGGCAAAGTAATACACACAGAGAACAAACTATTTATATGCAAGCAGTTCAAATGTAAATGTTCTAAATGTCCATGGATTACTTTTACAATTCCCAGACCTTTGCAACCTTACGCAGAGGTAATGATAAGGTGTAAGCAGTGATAATATATCTTGTTTTTGTAGATTCTGTCCAGCTGCAGCGTGTTGCAAACATCCGCCGTGTTCCTACACTGCGCCCACTTGGTATCTCCCGAGGCCTTCCTGTCCCTGTGCCAGGAGGAGGCGTGCCACTGCGGCCAGGGTGACAGCGAAGACTGTTACTGTCCAGTCCTTCTTGAGTATGCCCGCACGTGTCATGCCCATGGGATGCTTTTACGAGGGTGGCAGCAGGAGAGTGAATGCTGTAAGTCGGCAAAATGTCATTAATTAATGTGAGATAAGCGGGTGGCAGAAATACTCACACTTTGCACTTTGGGGGGAAGTACAGATACATGTGTAAAAAATAAAAATAAATAATTAACAGGTAGAAGTAGATGTACTGATTCAATTCCTTTGCCTATCTAAAAGTAAAAAAAAAAGGACAGACTGAAATGTACGGTATACAAAACTAAAAATGAATTTTACTAATGCAGTGAACCGAGTAGTAAAAAACGCTAACTAGCAACAGCAAAAAAAAAAAAAAAAAAAACATACACATTGTATGTTTTTTTTCTTCCTTTTCCAGATTAGACTGTTAATTATTTGAATGCTGGTGGGGGATTTTGCTGGTACAAGGCAGCACAATTGCCACAATTCATTTTTGAGGTGATAGTTTAACGTTCCTTCCTGGTGCTGCTGTTTTCAACTTCCTGGTGTCACAGGGTTTTTTTTTTCATCTGCCTTCTAAGACCTCAATCAGTCAGACCACCTCTCTATTTACATATTTTTTACATTGTGTTATCATCTGCAGAGATTGAAAAGAAAATAGTAATCCTTTTTTGATAAAGTAGAGAGTAGAAAGTACAAATAACTTTTTTTCATGTGTGCGGTCAAAGTAAAATGACGTATGTAAAATACACACTCAAGTAAAGATACTGGAAAACTAATGGCTGTAAGTAAAGAAATAAGTAAGTAACAAAGTAAAATAAAATAAGTGTTTGTGCTTTTTTATTTCACACACTAAAAATAAGTGCGCGTGTGTGTGTGTACATGTATGTGTGTGAAAACAGTCCCCAAATGTCCCATTGGAATGCACTACAGCGAATGCACCAAGTCCTGCTCCACAACCTGCCATAGTCTCAACATCCAGGAGGTCTGCAAGGAAGACTGTGTGGATGGATGCACATGCCCTGGTAACTCCCCCAGCTACTGGTTTCACACCGCCTCAGCATCTAGTCTTAATGTGTGAGAATTTGCATGTGGTTTTCAGCGGGTAAAGTGTTGGACGGAAAACGCTGTGTGGAGGTGTCCCAGTGTTCCTGCGTGCACATGGGCCGGCACTTCCCTCCGGGCTCCACCATCTCTCAGGACTGCAACACCTGGTGAGTGGATGTACACATCTGCACAATGTGTGAACTAATAGCCACATTTATATTGTATTTATTTATTTATTTACCCATAGTGTGTGTCGACATGGGTCATGGGAATGCACAAATGAAGGCTGCCCCGGTGAGTGACATGAACATTGCATGGAAGTGGCACAATTCATTTTTTGCTCTCAATTGGCACAGTTTGGAATTGTATACATCTGAGGTATGCCAATCATTAAATAAGCAAAGTATTTGCAGAAAATGGCCAGAGGAGTAGGGTGGATGTTACCCTCGTTTTTTGTTTTGTTTTCTGGAGAGCTCAGTATTGTTCATTCGGTAATTTTACCGATTTGACATGTCATCATCATTGCTCCCCCCATGCCGCCCCCCCAAAAAAAAGTAAATGAAAAGTCCACCTAGACCAGATGAACAATATGTGACCTCAGTATGTGTCATTTGAAATGTTCATGGAAATAGTCAGTCCAAATAAATCCGATCTAGGCATTACATTGAAATTGTGTATTTGGATCTGCAGACTTAATAGAGCCACAAAATTAGGTACAATTGAGCAATTAAGTAAGATCTATAATAAACAATAGATTTATTATTGTGGACTGCATCACACTGAGAATTGTTGCTGTCCTCATGGTCCTAAATGTGATAACTAAATAGTCAAAAAACATTGGTCTGTATGATGCAGTTCTTCTCATTATGCAAATATACCTAACAATTCCTTTGCCTCCTGTGGCTGCAGGTGAATGCCTGGTGGTGGGTCAGTCCCACTTCAAGACCTTTGACAACAAATTTTTTACTTTCACCGGCCCGTGTCTGTACCTGCTGGCCAGAGACTGTGAAGAGCAGGACTTCTCTGTCATTATTGAAAATGTGCAGGTAACGGACACACTCAGTCAGTAATAATGTGTTGTAAAATGGGGGAAAGTCATGACTGTCATTTTTATGGGTAACAAAGCGGTGCATACAGTACAACGGCAGCACCCTTGTACATGTAGTTTGCATCTGTTAGTTTGGGGAAAATTTAGGCTTTAAGCTTTTAATATAGGATATTGATTATTGATTTTTTTCATCTATTATTCACCCAAAAAAAATTCACTATGGGAATTCACTCCTGTGCATAGCGAGGGTTCAATGCATTACAAAATGGTCCACAGAATATCTCACCCTGGTGGTAAATCCTCCAAAAGATCCCTAAGCAGGTCTGGACAACTTTCAAAACATGATGGCTAAGATATTATGTAAGAACTCGCATAGCAGCTTGGACAGGATAATAACTCAGCATTTTCTTTCTGTCACTCTTTGCGTGCATGTCTGACAGCTTATTATTGGACTGTCTTTCAGTGCGCAGATGATCAGGAGGCTGTGTGTACGCGTTCCGTGACCCTCAGTCTGTCTTCTCTGGAGGACATGACAGTGAAGCTGAAGCACGGAGGGATGGTTTCTGTCAACGGAATGGACATCCAGACCCCAATGCACCACGGTACGGCATTTTGATGGGGCGCAGCTGCCTTTTGTGACTCAAAGACTGTGACAGGCAAGAGTGTAATATGAGAACTCAGAGAGCACAGACCTCTGTCAAGGCTTAAGCATTCAAATCAGTGCAATGACTATAACAAACCAATATCTCTCTATATATAAATGCTGCGGTAATTAAACCTTAACCATCAATACTTCTCAATTTCCAGGCCGCTTGCATATCCAAAGATCTATCCAATCCTCTGTGCACCTAAAGTATGGCGATAACCTGCGTCTTGACTGGGATGGGAGGGGCCGGGTGCTCTTAAAGGTACATTGAGTCACTTATGGCGCATTTGAGTTGATTCATGTAAAAGGCTTGTTAATCACCTTTTCATAGCTGGGCCCACGCTGGGCAGGGCGGACTTGCGGCCTGTGCGGTAACTACAACGGTAACCAAGGCGATGACTTCTTGTCCACATCCGGGTTGGTTGAGGCGGGCCCGCTGGCGTTTGGTCAGTCCTGGAGAATCAACGATGACTGCAAGTCCACTCACAAAGCCGCGGCCGATCCCTGTGCCATCAACCCAAAAAGAGGTGAACACACACACGTCGTCAACTCGACAGTGAACCCTTACTATTCTCAGGTTTTCGGGATCAAGACGTACTGCATATACAGGGTTGGGGAATCCAAGTCCAGAAAGAATTTGACCCAATTTATTAGGCTAAATAACTCAAAAAGTTGTTTCATTAAGTTTTGACCAAACAATTGGGTAATGAGAACTACACTCTAAAAACAGTTATGTCAAAAGTAACCCAATTATGGATCAAAAATGGACCGATCCACTTTAGTGGTCAGTTTGACCCAACTTTCTGGGTTGTTTTATACAAAATGAACAATTTTTTGACCCAAGTAAAGGATCTGACCAATATTTATGAGTTGTTTTACACTTAAAGACCCATTTCTTGACTCAAAGTTGGGTTAAATTGACCCAAGTAGAGGATCGGTCTATTTTTTAACCATAGTTGGGTTATTTTTGACCCAACTGTTTTTAGAATGCACTAACTCCAAAATCTGGGTCAAACGAATTACCCAAAAATTCTTTTATTAATTTAATTTGAGGTCAAATCACTACTTTTTGGGCTAAATAACTCAAAAAGTTGGGTTGGTTGATTTTTTTTATCCAACTGTTTTAGATTGTACAAAGAGTAACATACATCCTTTACCCTTTGGTTCAATCTTGTGGCATCTTAGCCCTAAAGCCTCAAGTAGGTGCATTTTTTTTCAGCGACTACTTTAGGTAGGTATCACAGAAATTAATGTGATAAGAGGTGGTTTACTGTATACGTAATCTCCAATCTGCCCTGTTCTCTTTCTTCAGTTCGTTTTGCAGAAGAAGGCTGCTCAATGATGACGTCAGACGTTTTTGGACCGTGCCACTTCCTGGTCAATCCGGCTCCTTTCCAGCGGTTTTGTCGTTATGACGTGTGTTCATGTGTGGACGGCGAGGAGTGCCTCTGCTCCGCCCTGGCCTCCTATGCATCTGCCTGCGCCGCCAAAGGGGTGCTGCTCCACTGGCGTTCTCCCTCGCTCTGCCGTAAAAACACTCCTCATTTCTATTTACACTACTCACAAAAAGTTAGGGTTTGCACTTGAAATTTCTGGATGAACCTAAAATGGGTCATAACCTTTTAAAGTGGACTTAAATTGACCACTGAACTTTACAATACACTTGGCCAACTGTTCAATATTTCAGTATTGTTTGACACAACTTGCTTTTCTCTAAAACGTTTTGTAAGTATCTGAACGCTAACCAGTGCTTTCAATCCTCAGAGATGGAGTGCACCAGAGGCCAGGTGTACGAGGCCTGCGGGAGCGTGTGCGACCGCACCTGCCGCTCCCTGTCCGGAGCCGAGGGTGGATGTGGAGGGGAAAGAGTGTGCGAGGAAGGTTGTTTTTGCCCAGCGGGAAAATACCTGAGTGACTCTGGAGAGTGTGTGACGGCAGACAAGTGCACGTGCCTGCATGACGGACAGCTGTACCAGCCCAATGACGTCTACGCCGATCACAACAGCATCTGGTCTGTGGGCGTAATGTGACATGTTGGACATTTTGTCGAATGCAATTTTATTCAGTCAAGGCAAATAATTAACATTAGGAAATTCCAGCCCATGACACACAGTTGTCTGTTTTATAGATTTTTTTTGTGTGTCTGTTTTATAGATGGTAACAGGTAAATATTTTTGAAATTGTTTTGCCTATCATTTTATGTTGCTATACATTATTTGTTCTAAACAAAATGAGAACACTTTAAAAATGTTTTGTATTGACTAAAGGGGAAATCTTATGTATGTTTTTATTTACAGTTACTGTGAGAATGGATCCATGCGCTGCAGCTCTGCAGAAATGAGCACTTTACTGTCTGATCTCTTCTACGATGATGACCTGGCGCCCTCCAGAGGTGAAATCTAAAATTTATTTTTATAATGTGATTGGCGATACCCCGCGATCGAGATGTAGTGACCATATTAAAAAATGTATGTAGTTTTACCCACCTCAACACATGCTTTAAACACACTTAAACGTATCACACACTGCACTAAGTATTCCTTATGGCCTGTTGTCACTCTTGCTGACAAGAAATAGGAGATTATCGTATAACGGGAAGAAGTCACTGTCACTGGCAAAGTTCTCAAAGCTCAACAACGAACTATATGTGACACCCTTCCTTGTTGGTGTTGGTACTTGCAGAGAGGCGCTCTACAACATGTCACCCTCCGCTGGTCCATGCAAAATGTGGCACGGGGGAAAAAGGCCTGGAATGTGCCAGAAATTGCCAAAATGCGGACCTCCCCTGTGTCTCACTTGCCTGTTTCCCCGGCTGCCTCTGTCCAAACGGCACAGTAGGTAGTGGTAGCTTCATGCATGCAATTCATATTCTTTTAATTGTACTTTAGAAATGAGGTCCTGGATGACAGAATTTTGTACAGCTAAACCAGAATAAATCTGGGAAGTTTAAATTACTGGCCCTGGAGATGAACAACTTTTTTCAATCCCATCAGGCAAATTAAACCGAGATGTTACCTTTGCCATTATTGGGTTTTTACCAACTCCCTCTGGGGTAAACCATTACCAAGATATGGCTTGTGACAAAAATTTGTTTGATATCCCTTTGTATAGTTATATTTTATCCTTGCTCTATTTGGCCCATATGGCTGAAGCAATTGGGTGTCCGAGACTGTGGGAGGCTGGGAGGGATTTGTTTTATCTTATTTCTGTAAGGCACTCTTGTTGCTTTTTTTAAGTGTAAAAGGTGCTATACAAATAAAATGATGACTCAAATTTCTGGGAGCCAAGGATATGAAACCAAGCTTGTTGACTGATGTTTCAGGTACGCCACCACGGAGGTTGCATTGTGCCAGAGCAGTGCCCTTGTTACCATAACAACAAGCCTTTTGCGTCAGGACAAAGCATACAAGTTGACTGCAACACTTGGTAAACAGTTTTTTGACAATCTTCTTCTTGGCGTTTGACCAATAGGCATGACCTATTGTTTATTTTGCAGCGTATGCGAGAACAGGAAGTGGCGCTGCACTGACAAGTTTTGTGACGGCGTGTGCCGCACGGTGGGGGAGGCCCACTACATCACCTTTGATGGACTTAAGTATTCCTTTCCTGGTCTCTGCCAGTATGTCTTGGTCCAGGTAAGATCAGTTCAAATAAATAACTAATAAATACTGTATATATGGATCTCTTTGTCCATTCTTTTTACCTTCACTGCACACAGGACATGTGTAATGGAGAAGAGGGGACCTTCAGAGTGCTTGTGGAGAATGAAGCCTGTGGCATTGTGGGACATCGCTGTGCCAAGTCTGTCTCTGTCTACTATCAAGGAGGATTTATTGTCATGCAAAATGGCGAGGTATTTTTCGGAAATCGTTATTTTTGTTCTTGAAATAAAAATGTTATAACAATAATAATAGCTTAGATTTATATACAGTAAGCATCTACCCATTAATGTTGTTCACAAATTCACATATTTGCGTTTTTTTTCAGTGGCTAACATTTGCTCCTCCCCAACATAGAAAGAGCTTCGTCTCTCAGTCAAGTATCACTTAACAATATTTCCTTTTAGGCGGGGCTCTGTTTTTTTTTCTGGAGTTTTTCAATAGCTGAGGCTAGGTTCCAAGTGGATTTGTAAATATCAAACATTAGGTGTTACTTGTTAGAGTTAAAAGTCAAATTGTTAATTCAAAGTCAGCGTACCCATGTATCACCGAGTCAAACACGTAAAAACACACCAGCGTCCTCATTTTTGCTATGTTTTGATTTCATTGACATGATTTGGTCATTCAGGTGAAAATGAAGGCGCCAGTACCCCACAACGCGCAGGTGGAGATCATCCGATCAGGTCAATTCTACACCCTACTGCTGGGGAAACACATTTCCCTTAGCTGGGACAAGGGAACACACCTCCTGGTCCACATATCGGCAGAATACAGGGTATATACATCATGTACTAATACAGTTTTTTCTTTGTCACTATTGCCTTTTTTATGTAATTTTCCCATGTGTAGAGTCGGGTGTGTGGTCTGTGCGGTAACTTTGACGGGAACGTGAATAATGACCTAGTCAGCAGTAACAATCAGCTGGAGGTGGACTCTTTGCACTTTGGGAACTCGTGGAAGGTTGCTCCCAGCTGTGCTGATGTCACACAGGTAATGTTTGTATGTAATATGGCTAAGAGAAGGGTTAGGAACTCATTTAAATCTATGGAGGACAGTTTCAGATTCAAGTGGAAAATGTAATTTATGCAAACTAAGTTTGGGGCTACTTTCTATATTTTTTACACAAGATTGTTGCACCACATTTTTTTGCTTACAGGTACTTGCTCCGTGTGCTGACAACATCGTCCGACTGGTAACAGTTGAGCAGTCATGCCGCGTGCTCACTGGTCGCCTCTTTAAAGAGTGCAACAGTCAGGTAAATATAGCTCCAGAAACCCAAAGAGTCAACAGCATCAACATTAAGTACACTGAAATCTGAAAAGAAAGCCAATGCTAGAGTTTCATGTTTTTAGAACCATATTTTATCACACATAGCTAGCCATAATGTAACCAAAAAAAACTAAACTACCAAAACCTGAACATTTAAAATAATTAAAGCTGCAATGAACGGGCCCCTCATACTCCCTTTTTATGGTGAATCCTCAAAATGATGTCCACAATTTAACACCGTAATCCAACCACATTAGTTTCCGTGGGCGAAAATCATGGCAATTTAGTTTTGGCCATCTTTTTGGGATACCTGCTTTCTTTTTCTTTTCTTTTTTTATACCTGCTTTCGATTCAGGATCATTTGGGCAAATTCCCGGTAGGAGTTCCTCAAAGTGCCATGGAATTTGCCCAAAATAGCCCCCTCAAACCAAAATGGCTGACTTCTTTTTTTAATTTTAGGCATTGATTCTTTAGAGTTTTATTGCATTTTGTTATGATAAAGATGTCGAACAAATTTAATGTCAATTGGCGAAACTGGTAAAGGGCGTTCATTTCTTTGTAATTTCGTTTCTGGCGCTGTTGAGGCCCTTAAAAAGCAGAGTAATAATAATAAATAGTGATTCCAACAGGAGTTTTTGCACTAGCTGGTACCCTCTGACATAATCCCCCCAAAAATTAATAATAATAATAAATAATAAATAAATAATAATTTGCAAATATAAGAAAAAAAAAGGTCACAATATTGTAAAAAAAAGAATGTGCTCATGCTAAAAAAAACACAATATTGTGCTTTTGTACATTACAGCAATGCATATAAACAGCCTCCATTCTCTAATAACACGTTCTATTGTGGCACTTACTTGCTAATGCAAACACACATTGAGTTCCTCCACATATTGACTCGGTTCAAAAGCATATTACATGCCCCTCCATCTGTGAATTTTAAACATACAAGGGCCAAAAGATGTCTTGTGAAAATTAAACTGCACTAAAAAAATAGCCACCAGAGGGTGTTATAACTGCACGAATGTAAATCAACCTGACTTTTTCAGCAGATGCGCTGCTTTTAATATCAGGACATGACGACGATATATTGAGGCAATTTTAATATCGACATATCACGTTACATCCCTAATACAGTACATACAGTAGTAAGTGGTCAGTGTTGTTTCTTCTTTTTATATATCTCTTTATAGGTGGATGCAGAGCCATATGTAGAGATGTGCGTGGAAGCGGCATGCACATGTCCCTCAGTGGGCGACTGTGCTTGTTTTTGTGATGTCATTGCAGCCTACGCTCAAGCTTGTTCACAAACGGGTGTATCTGTCAACTGGAGATCCAATGAGCTTTGCCGTGAGTGTGAAGACTACCGCTTTGGTCCTTTATGGCAGTGGTCCCCGACCTTTTTTGCATCACAAACCGGTTTCACGTGAGATTTGTATTACTTATATGGACCGGGATTTTAGAAAGTTGTTGTTGTAATTAATGTGAGCCAGTCCAGTAATTTTGTTTTGGTGGGCATTATTTAAAAAAAAAAAATAAATCCCCTTTCGCACAGATAGATTAGAAATGGAAGTGACTTTCTTTGGCACATTTCTCTGTACAGTCCTGTATAAAATGGGCCTGTGGTTGACGCACCGCTGCTTTATAGGATGTGTATCCAAACAAATGATTTAATGCAGCAGCCAAAATGAGAGTAAAACCTTTCGTCTCCATAGCGATGAGCTGTGAGGAGTTGAACCCGAAGAGTCTGGCTACAGGGGAGGAGCTATGCCAGTGGAGGTACAACACTTGTGGCCCTGCCTGTCCCGTCACCTGCCAGCACCCTGATCCCCTCCAATGCACCCTCACATGCGTGGAAGGATGTCATGCTTACTGTCCACCAGGTATCTAACACATTCCCATACCATAAATTAAACATCCTAAGGGAGACATTTTGAAATTTGACAAATTGTGACATCACAGTGTCTGTAAAATTCAGTAAAATTATCTATATTAAGTATTCTTATTTTTATTTTTATATTATTTTTTTTTTCAGACGTATTCTTAGATGTAGGCCCCTTTACATAAATTTGACTTGATTTTGTCATTTCACACAATAAAAACTCATTGACCTCTGTAGAACAGGGTTAGCAATGGATCATTTGAAAGAGTTAAAACCACTCCCCCAAACAAAATAATTTAATCCAGAGTGTTATAAATGGATGTTAAGTTATTTTTGGTGAATGAATGTCAGAGACCTTTTATTGAGACTAAAAGTGTCAGGCGATTATTATTTTTTTAATTTGTAATTAATCACATGACTTCAATAGTTAACTCACGATTAATCACAACTTTCATATCTGTTCTAAATGTACAATAAAATGTACAAGAAAAAAATTAAAGTTTTCATACCCTTGTTAACATAGAAATTTAAAAAAAAAAGTGTTAAACTAATAGCAATATGGCTGCATCTTTTAGTCATTAATTCATTAATTTCATAATAATTCATAAAATTTAGTTAAAATTAAAAAGGTAATTTTTCTGCCACTAGATGGCATAATTGCATTTGTAAGACGCTGAAAGTTTTGTGCATTTTTCTTTTCATATTAAGAGCTATCTAATATTTAACAAGAAGTAACTTGTGAAAATCTGCACATTTTTAAAATTGAAAAAAAAAACATAACCCCAGTCTCCACAAATACATGCATTATTATTATTAAATGTATCACTGCTAAATTTAGGCATGGATGTGTACAAGTAAGGGGCGGTCATTATTCGCAAAGGAACTTTAAATTAACTCTAAATTTAACACACAAATTTTGACATTTCAGAACTGTTTTAAATTGTGTCTCGTTGTTCACAATGTTCTTAGGTCAACTGTTGGATGAGGTGGCCATGAAGTGTGTTGAGCCCACTCACTGTCAGGTATGCATCCATGAGGGTCAAAGAATCTCCCATGGCAACAAAGTCATCATCAGTCGCCATGACCCCGCCCACTGCAAAATATGGTAAGAGTAGCTACTCTGGTGCTCCAAAAAAATAATCCAAATGAGATGAGTGTACCGACGTAAAGTTCAATGTTGAGCTTTACTATTAATTCATTTACAAACCATGATTTATTTTTTTGTTTTCTTTATGATTTATTCCCAAGTCACTGCGAAAACAACACGCTAACCTGCGAGGCTTGCACCACTTTGTCCACCGCCGCACCAACCCTTGCCTCCGTCACTTTTACAACCATGCCCATGACCACCATGATGCCCGAGGGCACGTGCGATCGCGCTATGGATCTGGTTTTCCTGCTGGATGGCTCTACCGCCTTGAGCGAAACCGAGTTTCAGACCACCAAAGAGTTTATAGTGGGAGTGGTGGAGCGCTTCCGCTTGGGCTCCGCTCACACTCGAGCCGCAGTGCTGCTTTACTACTCCGGAGTCAAAACGTATAATTTACAGGTTGGTAGACCATGGGATTATATTTTCACTCAATGAGGCAGCACTTCATATCGTACTATTCGTCGTACATATGTGCTGCTTATCAGAAGCTAATGCAACAAAACTCAATGCTGCTCTGCTTACCTTTGGATTTTGACTTGATAATGTTTCAGACAGTGCAGCTGTTGCTTGAAAGTGTCAGAACTTCACCCATCTTACCTGCCGAGTTATGGACTGTGAAACTCCATGTGGGGGCAGTATTATGTAAATTAGCCTCAATGTAGCATCCCTAGCTCCAGCACAGACACAATTTTGGGAAATCTAACAAAATGTTTATCTGGTTGTTTAATTTCACATTTGCTAGGTGGGAGGGTAGGTACATCAGGGCTTATTTGTAAACAAGCTTAAAAAAAGTCATTTTTCCATATGTCATCTTTAAAGGTTTGAAAGTCAACCGCAAACATTTCGTGATAATTATATGTCAACTCACTAATCTAAACACTCCATTCTGATTAATATTACATTTGTGGAACGACCAATCACAGCTCACCTGTTTTCTGAAGCTGAGCTGTGATTGGTTGTTACCTGAGCAACTAAGATGTCATTTTCGCTCGATAGCAAGTGGCAAAATGGCCGCCTTTTGATAACGATAAAAACTGCTGGATTTTGTTGCTTAACTCATATTCCACTGATGCAATATTAACCAAAATACCGTATTTATACTAGTGGGGCTGCATAGAACGTATAATTAGAGGTTAGACCTCACCTTAAAATTTAAATTGCTGCCAATTTGTTGCTGATATTTGATATCATTGTAAAATTACAGCTTCACCTCCTTTTAACTTTAATTATTCCAGACTAAATCCATTCACTCAAATTATTCCAGCTGACAATTGTGTGCTCCTCCCACTCTTTTACTTTGCGTGCAGGTTCAGAAGTGGCTGTTTAAGAAGACCGTGCACGAGCTGCACTACACCGGAGGTGACGCCGCCTTTTTGGACGAGGCCATTAAATATCTCTCTTACAACATCTATGACAAGAACAAACGAGAGCACGCCGGCCGCGTCGCCGTCATCCTGACGGCCAGCACCAACCCTCGGCCCATGCGCCCGTTCATCAACATGCTCCGGAGGAAGAGCATCACCACGCTGACCGTGGCCCTCGGTCCCGGTGTGAACATGGGGCAGATTAATGACATCACAAAGGCCAACAAGGATAACAGGGCCTACGTGCTGAGTAGCACGGCCGAGCTGCCTGATCGCCTTTTAGAATTAACCGACTATCTTTGCACTTTGGGGCTAGAGCCAAAGTCCAGCACGACCACCACGACTCGTTCTCCTCGACCAGAAACAATCCCTACTAAACACCTCACCACCACTTCTACCATCCCTTCTGTCCTGTCTCCAATCACCACCACACCGCCCTCTTCTCTACCGCCAACCAAGGAAGTGACGTTCATCATTGAAGGCTCTGATTCAGTGGGGGAGGCCAACTTTAACAAATCCCTCCTGTTCCTGGAGGAAGTTGTCACACAGATGTCTGAAAAGGAGGAGTACATCCGCATCACGGTGATCCAGTACTCAGTCACGGTGACTGTGGAAATCCGCCGCTGGGATCTGAGGTACCAGAGGATGCTCCTGCTACAACGTCTCAGAGAGATTCGTTGGCGGGGTGGAAGCAAGACAAACACCGGCGCTGCCGTGGCAACTATCTACCAGGACACTGCCACCGTCCCGCCTTCACGCGGTCCCGCCCCTCCCCAGCTGGTCTTCCTGGTGACGGAGAACCCGCCTACAGACACGGTGACGCGACCGCCGTCCACAACTACCCAAACACACGTGTATCCCATTGGGGTCGGCTCCAAAGTGCGGGAGGTGGACTTGTTCCCCTTCAGCTCGCCGCAGCGTCCGATGATGGTGGAGGACTACATGCATCTCAACAAACTAGTCCATCGTGTTGTCAATATCACACGCACCACAGTCACGCCGCGCTTTCCCACCCTGGTACCCGTGGTCCACCCAACGCTCGCCAGCCTCCCGCCTACAGGTAAAGGCAGCACGCTGCCATCAGTTTACATGCACAGTGAACCTTCATTACTGTAGATATATAGTAAATATTGATGTACTGATAACCAAACATCACAATACGATAAATATCCTGATATGAACCTAATGATACGATAATTATCACGATATTGTGGGGAGCTTGGCAATATAAAAAAAAAGCTCATGATGTGTAAAAAAACTCACGATATTGTAAATATATATATATATATATAAAAAATGAAAAGCTCATATTGTGTTTTTGTGCATAATAACAGCAGTGATGGAGAAATAGGTTTGGCCATGTCATATGCTCCTATTGACTCAGTGGCGCATAGGATCATAGTCTACGTAGTTCAGAATGTTGTGTTTGGTGGTCCAAAAGTAATGTTTTTTTTTATGGAGATGTTAAAAAATATTTGCTGGTATGACTGATCTATGGGAGTGATAACCGCCGCAATGGCCAAAACATTCCTAATAAAAATTTAACTGCACTAATAAATTAACCACCAGAGGGTGCTAGAACTGCACAAATGGAATACAACCTTGCCTTTTTAATGTGCTGCTTTTAATATCATGACTTGACGACGATGATATTGCTGCACTTTTAATATCGCAATATCACAACATTGCCATTATCGTTACATCCCTAAAAGTAGATATGGATATCGTGAATAGCACCGGAAAACTGGAATAGACGCCCCTCTAAAAATGTTTATAACTGCCAATAGTTTTAACCATAAATGTACCATAAACTACTAAAAATTACGAGTAGGTGATTGCAACTGGTGATTGGTAAAATGACGAGGGTTCAATCAATGTAATTTACCGCCACCGGTATTGATGTGAATATACAGTTTTCTATCATGTTCCCACAGTGCCTTGTACGACACCCGTGGACGTGCTTTTCCTGCTTAAGTCTGGAGAGCAGTTTGATGACATGAAGACTTTTGTGAAAGCCTTCATCAACACAGCGGATGTAGGTAGGTTGAAAAAAGACTGGAAGACACATTGTTAAGAGATTCATCCATCCATTTGCTATAGTGCTTGTCCTCAATTGGATTGTGGTTGAGTTGGAGCTTATTTGACTTTGGGCAAGAGGCAGGTTAAACCCTTGATTTTTTTCCAGCCAATCACAGGGCAAATATAAACAAATAACCTTTCACACTCAAATTCACACTTCAGTAGCATGAGCAATCATGTTTGTGTTTAGGAAATCAGGCCCTAGTTCTTCAAGAAATGAAAATGTATATTCATATTTTCCCGTTTCGTCTGCGTGCAGGTCCAAATGGCACTCAAGTGAGTGTGATACAGTACGGCGACACCATCACCATGGAATTCCCCTGGGGGGGTCAACAGATCAAGCCGCACCTCCTCAACTTGGTGGACAACATTCCCAGAAGGAGAACAGCGGCCCCTGCACTCGGTTTGGGATACAAAAACATATAAAGCGCACACATCATTGACTCATTGGAGCTCACGCTGTGTCTCCGGCACAGGCTCGGTGCTGCGGTACGCCGTCCGAGCGGCCATTAAAGGAGGGAGAGTCGGCGTGGTCAAGGCTGTGGTGATGATAGTGACTGACAAGTCAACTGATCAGGTCCAAGAAGCAGCAAATGAGGCACTGGCAGCAGGCAAGTAACACAGTTCCTTTATTAGAGTGGTAATTCTCAAAATAGGCTCTTTGGATCCTTGCAAATGTTGTTCTATTTTTGAGAGGGTAAAGAGATATTTTGTTGTTGATGATTTTCTTTTGCTTTAATATCATATTTTAATGTTATCTTGAAAAATCCTGACAAATGATGTGCTGTATTTGTTTTTGTAAATATGATTTTTTTTTCTGCCTCCTCAAAAATACCAGTGTGTTTCTGTAACATCAACTTTTTGATTGATTACAAAAAACATTTTAATGGAATTTAGGGGTACATGTAGTCAGTATGTTTAATTGATGTTGGTATTATGGAGTCCTTGGGGAAAAAAATGTTCCCGAGCCCCAAAACTTTTGAGAACCCCTGCGTCAACTATTCGTACCTCTCATATACTCCATTGCTTGGATTGCCTTGTCCCCAAGGTGTGTCGGTGTTGCCCATCGGCGTGGGTCCAGACTACAACCAGAACGAGCTGGCCACTGTGGGCCACAAACAGGACAACATCTTGTACTTAAAGAATATGGATCAGTTACGGATGCTGCTGACGTTGGACCGCAGTTACGCAGAAAGAATCTGCAGAGGTGCCTGTCCTCGCATACACTTGGACACAGCCGATAATAACTTAAGTCGTGGCAGCATTGTTGTCGTTTTTATAATATCAGTGATTATGACGGTAGTTGTTAGCTGTGATTTGCTTTGGCTCACAGCTAGTCCGCCAGGAGTGTGCGTTGATGACAGTGGCGCAGAGAGGAAAGTGAGTCGCAGGCACAGTAACAACAACAACAACAACAAAAAGCGGTGCATAACTCTACGATGATAAATGTTTCGGGGGGGTTTCCAACTTAGCCTGGAGAGTCGTGGCTACTGGAGGACGGCTGCCATTCGGTGCTGTGCCATCCCAGCGGTGCCGTAACCATGCAGAACCACAAAGTCAGCTGTGATAGACTGGAGCCGCCGGCGTGTAGGAACAACATGCTGCCCGTGAAAGTCCAAGAGGCTTGCAGCTGCCATTGGGAATGCCCGTGTACGTACACCCATAGGATTACGCTTGTTCTGATTTGCACCTCTGTATTATGTAAACAATAAGATTGCATTTAGAATGCACTATTGAGTTTATTTCTAACCTCATATCCCTGGCTCTCTTCCTGCTGCCTGCGCATGTGGATGTTGACAGGCATTTGCATGGGCAGCTCCACCAATCACGTGGTGAGATTTGACAGCTTGCCACTCAGGCTGGACGCAGAGGGCCTGTGCTCCTACACCCTCCTCACTGTCAGCGAAGGTTCGGAGGTCACGCTCCACAACGGGCCCTGTCAGGACCCGGCACAGTACAGCCACGTCTGCATGAAAGCCATCGAGGTGACGCACGGGTCCCGTAAACTCCTACTGAAGGATGATATGACGGTAAGTCGATTTTTTATGTATGCGGCACTGTGAGAGAAAAAAATATTTTTTTACACAATTTGTGCAGGCGTTAATTGGACAAGAGGAGGTTTCGCTACCATGGAGGCAAGCAGGTCTGGAGCTGGTGCGATACGGAGGAGTGATGCTGCAGCTCAAGACTGACCACGGCTACGTTTTGACGTTCACACCGCAGAGCAACGAGTTCACCATAACGTTGCTCAATACCAGCATCAGCGGCCACACTGCTGGACTCTGTGGTAACGCCAGTGTAGTAGATAACACATATGCCTCACAGGCAAGAGGTTCTGGGTTCAAACCTTGCATATGACCTTCCTTGGCGCTGATGTGATGTCGTCTTTTCCCCATATCGTCCTTCGCAGGCGCCTGCGGGGATGAATCCGTCAACGTTCTGTCCTTGCGTAACGGCAGCCCAACCTCCAACCAGATGACCTTCATCTCCGACTGGACGACAGCCGGTGACAGGGGTGTGTGCGTGCCCAGAAGTAAGGTAGTGTGCGCCTCCGGGGCAGCCATGGGATGCCAGGCCCTGCGCTCGCAGGTGTTTGAGGCCTGTCACGCGCACATCCCTGTCCTGATGTTCCTCACCAAATGCGAGGAGCTGGCGTGCGAGGAGTCGGACGTGTGCGAGCTCATTTCTGCATACGCACTCCTGTGTAGACAGAGGGGTGTGTGTATAGACTGGAGAAGCCCCCATATATGCCGTAAGTCTGATGTGTGGAATTTATAGATATTCCGCCACTTTCTTGTTTTTCTAAGACTTTTGTCAACTGGTTTAGTCCACGTCAAAATATTCCGCTCATCAAAACATTTAGGCATCAATTTTACATTGTGGCCCCAAATTAATATAGGCCTAATCACCTTCAATCTTTCTCTACATCAATTATTACTCAAACCATGACAACTTCCAATGTTCAGCTTATCCGTGATATCCATGGTACTTGTTTTTTTTTTAAGCATTCTCAGTTTTTCAGTATTATATATTTTCCATGACAGAACTCCTAAATTAAAGTAGAAATGGTAGAATTGTTTTAGCTTAATCCTTCCACATATTTCAACCAATTCAAAAAATTCCAGTGCTCATTGAGTTCAATGGACACCTTTTTTTTATTATTATTTGCAAAATTTCCAGTTTTCCATCTTTTTCAACAACAAAAAAAATCTAATTTAACTTAATGAAGAAATTTTCTGATTTAACTCATCTTTCCATAATTCTCAATTTATTCAATTGCACAATATATACATTTTACAAATGTACACATTTCTCTACCGATTCAAACCCTTCCAATTTCAAAATGTTCAGCTCATTCGTGACATATTGGAAACTATTTTTCACATACCTCAATCTCCCACTTTTTAGTACAGTATTCCACATTGTTCAATACAAAATCCTCAAATTAATGCAGAATTTTAAAAACTATTTTCCATTCCACATTTTTTAACCAATTCAAACTATTCCAATTAAAAAATATTTAGCTCATTACTGCGTGTACACCTGTAGTTCCATTTTTCGCATGTCTTCATTTTCCAAGACAAAATTCCCTAAATTGGTGCAAAAAGACAATTTATACCTAATCTTTCTACATCCATCCACCGCTTCAAATCCTTGCAGCTTAAAAAAAATATTCATTTCATTCATGACATTGTGGGAACTCTTTTTTTCCACACTAAAAGTCCCAAATTCAGGAAGATGTTACGTTTACCTACTCTATTCTCATTTCTCAACCAATTTAAAACATTCCAAATTCCTATTGTTCAGCTTATTCGGGACATCTGCTTTCATGCTCTTAGCACTGTGAGCAATTCTTATTAGAAAGATTACATTTACAGTGCAACATGTTGAATTCTTATTGAGCTCATAAATTTTCATTCAATCATTCTAGAAGTACTATAACTCAGTATTTTAAAAAATTCACATTCCCAGCATTTCACATAATTCTTCAGCATTTCAGTTAAAGTCAGCTCCTCAGCATTCACACACAATTTCTAGAGAAATTCTCTCGTTCCATTTCAAACTTCCACCTAAACTCCGCCCCTTGCAGCCCGACAGTGCCCCGCCACCATGGAATACCACGCGTGCCGCACGGGCTGCGTAGAGGACTGTGACAGCGCACAGCCACTGCGGGGTGACTGGTCGGTTGCCACGGTTAACGGGTCGTCATGCACAGACACACCCACTGAGGGCTGTTTCTGTCCGAGTGGGACGGTTCTGCATCAGGGAGTGTGTGTGTCGCCAGAGAAGTGCAAGCAGTGTGTGGACCGTCGTGGACGTGCATATCAGGTTAGACAATAAGGCAAAATGAAATGAATTCAACCAGGATCAGTTAGAGAAGTGTTGGTCAAACGTCTGGCAAGTTCAATGGCTCTCCAAAACTGTTTTGGATTGTACCGCCAGTGTTTGTAATTTAACACAAGCGTGTGTGTGTACTTGTGTTGTGCGTGCGCAGTATCTGCAGACTTGGGTACCAGATGACAACCCGTGTTTGATTTGCTTGTGTTTGGACCGACAACACATCAACTGCACCGCTCGACCGTGCAACGACGTGAAAGGCGAGTATGCTCTATTTAACTTTTATTTAACGTTTCTTATGACAGCCACTCACTATAACAGATTTTTTTTGGGGGGTGTAGCACCGGTGTGCGGATCCTGTGAGGTGCTGAAGGAGAAGACAGAATCCAAGTGCTGCCCAGAGTATGAATGTGGTATGTATAAAATAATGCTAACTCATTCACTCCCAGGTTGCAGCAATTAGCATTAGAATATAGCTATCATTATCATTTATCATTATTCACAAATCTTTTTAAAACTGTGGGTAAATGAGCTTGTTTGATTGCTGGTTGATCTCTTATACTCTGCTCCCACCTGCTGGTCGTTTTTGTTATTACTACCATTGCTTCACCCGTTCTCTGCAGTTCAGAGGCTGCATCAAAGCCTTCTTTCTGTATGCTCTAGCATAAAAAAAACATAAAAAAATAAATAAAAAAAGTATAAATACATCTTTGGGACACTTAAAACATTTAAAATAGAATGTATGTATACATATTTGGGAGCAAATGAGTTAAAAGGCAAGTATACCCCCCAGAAAATGTTTTGCCAATAATATGTTCTATGCAGCCCCACTAGTCTAAATAAGTTATTTTGTTTAATATTCCATTAGTGGAGTATGAGTTAAGAAGCAAAATCCAGTCGTCTTTATCCATCTCAGGTGGAGGCTATTTTGCCACTAGCTGTCAACTGCAGATGACATCAATGTTGCTCAGGTCTCAGGTAACTGAGCAGCATTGATGTCATCTTCAGTCGACAGCAAGTGGCAAAATGGCCACTTACCTGAGACCTAAGCAACATTGATGTCATCTTCAGTTGACAGCTAATGGCAAAATGGCCGCCACCTGAGATGGATAAAAACGTCTGGAACGGCTTCTTAACTTATATTCCAAAAATGTAATATATATCAGAATGTCATGTTTAGAATAGTGAGGTCACATATAACATATTATTGGCAACAAATGTTTAAGGTTGAATTCCATTTTACTGTAAAATAATCCCCTTGATTTAAAAGCGCCCCCATTCACGAGTTTAAGTGAATGGTAACCAACTTTTTACTTTCACGATGTATTTAAAGCATTTTAACAACATATAGCCTTTTGACAACAACCACTGCTGTAAAAAAAGAAGCAGCACATATTCTGTAATTCTTGATCTTTGGGGTATTTTGATTTTTAGAAAATCCACACGTTAATCAGATATCTGCAACTGGTTAAATTATGAAAAAGCCAGAATATGACTCCGTTAACACTTTTAGTTTTTTACCTGAGACTTCAGTGTCCATGTAGCTCATTTTCTCCCTCTGTGACTTTTCAGTGTGTGATCTGTCAAGTTGTGACGTTCCCGAGGCGCCCCGCTGTGAGGATGGTGAGGCGCTGGCTCTGCAGAACCCAGGAGAGTGTCGAGCCATACACGAGTGCGGTAAGGCACAATCTCATCCACCGTACCCTGAAATCACACACCTGACATGACTCTCACATGGCTTCATCTCTTTTCCACCACCCAGTTTGCAAGAAGGAGGAATGCGCTCTTATTCCTACCCCAGTGTGTGGAGGCCATCGCCAATTGACGGTCAAAAAGACAAAGTGCTGCGATGTGTTTGAGTGCTCGTGTAGCTGCCAAAACGTCACTCGCACTTGTCCGGCGGGCTTCATCACGGCCTCCAAGACGGACGACTGCGGCTGCACTGAGATAAGCTGCCTGCCGGACAAAGTAAATGTTTTTCTCTGTTCTCTTATTTATACACAAATTTGGAGTTATATATATATTAAACAGAAACATTAAAAAATGACTACTAATAATCATGCTGTTCATTTGGGGCAGCTCTGGCATAAACTTTACACTATAGGTACTGGTCTAATACATTTGTTAAAGAGGAAGTCAAGCCAAATTAGTCTAAACAGTATTCTGATTAATATTGCGTTAAATATGAATAATACAACAAAATCCATTTTGTAATTTGCTGTTGACTGGAAATTACATCACAGTTGCTCAAGGCTCAGCTAACAACCAATCACGGCTCAGCTTTGGAACGTCACATGACCAAACTCAGAAAACAGGTAAACCATGATTGGTTGTTACCTGAGCAACTCTAATGTCATTTTCACTCTACAGCAAGTAACAAAATGGCCGCCGCTTGAGATGGATAAAAACGCGTGGATTTTTCTTCTTAATTCATATTCCACAAATGGAATATTGATCAGAAGACGAATAGTTTGGACTAATAGGGTCGCATACAACATAGTTATTGTTAAGAAAACGTTTGGGTTTACTCATTTAATTACTAATTAATCCGTCCAGGGAGTACCCCGCCTCTCGCCCGAAATCAACTACGACAGGCTAGAAAAAGGATGGACAAATGGATCTTGTCCTAATGTTTTTGGATTACATTTTTAAATATGCTCATCCAACAGGTGTGTGTTGTGGGGGACGTGGTCCACGCGGTGGGCAGCAAGTGGGATGAGGGATGCGAGAAGTGCAGCTGCAGCCAATTACAGGACAAGGACACGTCACTGCACATTGCTCACTGTTCGACGCCAGTGTGCCAACGGAACTGCCCACTGGTGAGACAGACAAAATAATCTATTTGAATGACATTCTGTCTGTTACCAAAATCAATAAACAACTATTTCTATTGATTTAGACTGTTTTTTTTTTTGGGTAAATGAGCAATTGTACATATACATCACAGGGTTCAACATACACACTGTCCAGTGGAGAATGCTGCGGAAAGTGCAGAGCAACGAGTTGTGTGGAGTCAGATGGTGAAATGCGAGGGGACGCACTGATTGGAGGAACTCTTAGACAGGTTTAGAACTCACACTGCTCTTAATAATTAAGACACCAATTCTGCCAAATTAAATGTATTCAATTTGTGTTTGTAGATTGGAGAGCAGTGGCAATCTTCTCGCGACAAATGTGTCATGTTCAAGTGTGTGAGGGTGAAGGACGAGGTGTTCACCTCTTCTACTAACATCAGCTGCTCCGCAATGGAAACGCCGTCCTGCCCGCTGGGCTCCGAGTTACGCTGCGATACGCTGGACTGCTGCCCCCGCTGCCATTGTGGTAAACGTCACATACAACGCTACTAGCTTGGCTAATTGTGTGAAAGGCGAACACAGGGTGACATAGTCACAATTACAGGTGATAATTTGTATTAAAAACACTTCTAGTCCTTATGTAAAGTGAACTGTTGCTATTGGCAGGAGTAAGGGACCAAGCCTAGTTGCAAATAGTGAAAATTTGTGAGCGATGAATGCTAATGCCATATTTTTAAACTGATGTATTAATTAATCCGTAAATCCCACACATATTTGCATATGCAGTTTCAGTGTCTTTCCAGCAGAGGTCGTATTTATACCAGCTCATGTTGGCTTGACCTGACAGTACAGTTGATGATAATGTATTTCTCCATCACAGCTCCTTTAGATGTTTGTGTCCTGAACCACACGCTCATTGGAGTAAGCAATCTTTTTTTTTTTAATGATGACTGATATCACTTTGATATTAAAAGGGACATATAATGAGAAATGTATACAAATATTGTGATTAAAAAATATTTTTTTTTTTTTACATGCATAGGCAGGAGAGATGTTGATGGCAGACGTGTGCACACGATGCGAGTGCATCATAGAGGGCGGCCTCATCAAGAAACATCGGCTCTCCTGCAGGAGAACCACCTGTGCTCCTTGTCCCATGGTATTTCTTATGTTTTATATGTTGTATTTAATTTGTAAAGTGAAGGTCTGTTCTGTTAGTATGTGTATGCGCATGAACTAAAGTGTATTGTTCACCACAGGGATACACAGAGCAGAAAGTGGAAGGTGCTTGCTGTGGTCGCTGTGTTGCCACTACATGCTTTTTAAAAATGCCTGATGGGAGGCAAATAATTCTGCAGGTATTTACACACATACATCACAGTGTTATGTATTTTTACCCATGCTATAAGCTTCTTTTTTTTTTTTCAAGTACTTTAATTTCAAAAAATAACTAAAAGGAAATTGACCTTATTTGCACAAAGGAGTTTTCCGCCTGAACGTGACTATACTATACTATACTATATTTCCAGGTGAACACCACAAAGGAGGACGGCTGCAATCAGTACGCTTGCGGCGTCAACAGCGAAGGAGACCTGGCCCTGCAGATCCGTACGACCACCTGCCCGCCTTTCAACCGCCAATCGTGCCTCCAACACGGGGTGCGGGTGCCTCATGCAACCCTCCTGCCCATACATATTCACACACAAGCTTCAGCACTGTTTTTACTGACGGAACTCTTAATTCTCAGGGGACTGTGAGCCAGATTGGAACAACATGCTGTGAGATGTGTGAGTAGCGCTATTATTAGTTATTTCATTTGTTGCAAGTCTGTTTTTAATTAAAGTAGTGTGTACACGTGTTCGTGAGAAGGTACAGAGTCAGAATGCCGGAGGACGGCAGGAACACTCAACTATGTCAAAGTGGACGACTGCCAATCAGAGCAGGAGATTGAATTGCACTATTGTGAGGTAAGGGGACACACAGTCGCACATTAATTTGACGATCCAGCAAACATCCCCAAAACTAACTGTCTCATCATTTGATCCTCTCTGTCTCTGTGTGTGTCAGGGTAAATGTCGCAGTAAGTCCATGTACTCCCTGCAGAGGGCTGCGGTGGAGCAGGAGTGTGTGTGTTGCGTCGCCACGGAGACAGAGCCAGTCAGCGTTCCCGTCCTGTGTGCCAATGGAACCCGCAGCCACCACACTGTCCTGTCTGTTACCGCATGCAACTGTCAGACCAAACATTGCACTTAGAGGCCAGCAGAAGTTAGTTATTATAATTTTGTTGACCTCTATATCCAAGACAAATGTACACGTATTACAATTTACAATAAAACAACACGGTCAAGTGTTTCCATTCTGTTTTGTAAATCATTCATATGTTCTCAGAGGTGGGTAATTCAGGTCGAGAAAGTAAAAACCCTGCCACAGTTTGGCTTTAGTTGAGTAGAAGCACCTGTGGCTATAGCCAAACTGTGGCAGAGATTTTACTTTCTGGACCTTGATTACCCACCACTGTGCAGCCTACATGTTACACTAGTAAAATTTGCTGTATGTTAAGAGTACAATAGCAGGGCCAGCAAGGACACTTTTGGCCGAAATACTATCAGAAGCACTAAACAACATTTACATTAACTCTGATATTAGAATTTTATTAATATATTTATTTGTTAATCCATCTAATCTGCCCATCCCATAACCTTCAGAATCAGTAGTGCTTCGTGATGTTATTTAAACTATATTATCAAATGGGACTGTTTCTTTAACCAATCAGATTTCTTAAGCATTTTTCTGTCATCTCATTGGTTGGACAGAGCAAAACTTGTAAGAGTTAGAGCCAACTTCGACATCCAAAAGATCTACACACATTAACACACTTACTAATAAGTATGGCTGATATGTTTTTTTTTTTTTAAATATATATTTGTTTTTACCACGTTGATGAATAACTCCACTTCAACAATGATGATGATGTTCCACTATAGTCCTCTGGGGGTGCTAGTCCTCACTAAAACGTGTTTTATTTTATAATCGAAGAAGAAACAATGTGGCCGCTAATTTACGTGAAACTTCGGTGAAATTTCCTTGAGTCATTAAAGAAATTATACTTATGCCTAAATGTAATGGTATTTCTCTTTAACGTCAGTCTTTTGGGAAAAATGAACTGTTGAAGTTTTAAGTTAACTTAAATGGTTATAAATGCGTAAACTCCCGGACATCATTAGCTATGCGGAACAGGCTGTCAAACGTTGTTGTGTTTTTGTTTTTGCCGTTGTTTGTTTTATTTTCTGCCACTATTTTTTTCCTAATATTTAGCGTTTAGTTTTAAAAACAACAAGATGTCCGGTATGTCACTAGGACTCAAGAGGAATTAGCGGGCTGGCGTGCGCGCGCCGAGCTAAAACCAGTGGGTGTCGGGAGCGTGTGCGGATTGTCCACCATCTCGGGCCCACGCCAATGCGCACTTCGCGCGTCTTATTATCATCATTTTCATTGTCATCCATCTCCACGGGGCAGCCAGCTGATCCTCCACGAACACTAGTGAGTATCCAGTCTTTTCTTTCTTGTGATTGTGGAATAATAAAACTGCCTGTTGAGCACGTTTAACTAATAGGTTGTGCGTCATGTGCGCACTTTTACGCGCACATTTGGCCTCTATCTGCTTCTGTTGTGAACAAACTACTTACATTACTTTTCTTTTCTTTTTTTTTATGTACTATGAACAGTCGATATCACTGTTGTGTTTTAGCGTGTGTGTCGAGGAGCGAAGCTTCTTTCGCCCGATCTGACCATCTGGATGCGCACAACTGTTGAATTAAACACATTGACTATTTCCACATTGGCTTCATAATCTAATTAAATTAAATCAATTATTATTATCGTTGTCATTACTTAAATTATGTAGACCATGTATACACCGTGCAAGCTCATATGCAGTGAAAGAAATGCACAAATGTCACAGCCTTTGTATAATGTTTTTAATCTCTTTTTCAGACTCATCTTTATCGTGCTTTTTTAAAATTCATTTTTATTGTGTTTTATATCTACTGTATATAGTCACTTTGTTTTGCTTGCTTAAATTTCTCAGTAATTTTATTTTGTTCATTGACTGTTTTAAAGTGACACCTGTTTACTATAATTTGAAACAATGTAAATATACTTTTTATAGTGTTAAAAGAAAGAAAGAAAGAAAGAAAAGTCCTGTCTCAGAGTGTGTCCTGCCTCAAGTCAGCTGGGACACGCTCCAGCACACCTGCGACCCTAATAGAGAGCAGTATAGAAGATGGATAGATAGTGTTTAAAATTAGCACTAATGTTTAATCTGTTGGAACGTCGTTAATACATCGACCCCTCAGTTACCCAGTACCCTCTACCCCTTTGTATGAGGGTGCATTTGTTGACCTTTCCGCATTCAGTGTTGTTGAGCTGTCAGCAGAGCTTACAGGTCGGTAAGCCTGACAGACATGCGCATGTGCCCTACTGCTGGGTTCGTTCCAACATAACAATGTCTCTATTAGTGCACAGGTTACATGGTAGAACGTGTATTATAGATTGCATATATTACCATAGGAAACAATGGAAATTATCTGTTCTAAGCATATTTTAACATGATTTTCACCTATAATGGGGAGGGTGTGGATGTTGCCCATGATAAATGTGGGTTCACATATAAATAGGCACCATACTTATGGCAGCGATTGACACTGATTTTCTACCTGGCTCCTTTGTTGTCATGGAACACAATATTAACCCTGGAGAACCCAAGAACCCTTTCCTTCTTTGGAAAATTATGAATTATACATTAAATGACTGCTATAAGTTCACTGAACACCAAAATATATGTTTTTTCAATTTTAACTCTTTTTTTTAACTAGCTCAGAGTTGCTAATTTATCAAAATATATATATAAAACATACTCCTAGGCATTCTGCCACATGATATGAAATAGATTAACAAAACAAACACAATTTTACCATCTGATGGTTTGCTGAGAAGATGGTTTTGTTTGGATTGATTTCCAGCTCAACGAAACAGCATGTTGCCAGCCATCTTGTCACCACCACTCTGGCTCATGTAAGTGCAATATTCATCCACTAGATGGCCCCATGCAGGGGTCCGAAGTGGCACTCTGGACTTTTGAAGTTAAATTTGTAAAAAAAAAAGAAGAAAAAAAGGTCTTTGTTATTTGAGTAGCAGAATTTATAGGGGCCAAATTTGACCCCGTGGGTTCTCCAGAGTAAAAAGTCACTGGCGGGATTGAAAATGTTGCTAAATTTGAAGCACTGGCGCCACTTTTGCACAGTAGCTTCACTCTATTTGCAGCCTTGTTGTTAGTGCAAGTCATGTCAGCAGGGATGAATCGCCAAGCCCTACTATAATGATAAAAAAACAAATCAAATACTGTAGCTATACAAAAATCAAAACATGGATACAAACATCTACAGGGATTTATTAATGATAACACGTAGCTGGCAGGGATAGATGAACAAAAATCGGCTGACCTCTGGCGCTATGTAGCGCATAACGACAGCCTGGCTTCTGATGTCCATCTTTGGACCTAATATGCTCAGTTTACATCTCAGTAGTCTGTTTACTAACACGCGGTAAACTGGGATTATCGCTGCAAGCGTGTCTATACGTTCAATGAAGTTGACTAGCTTATGTGGAGATGAGCGTACACACATCTTAGGTGTAAACAAGACCAAATGAGACGCTTAAAATTACGCTTAAAGAACCACAACCACCAACCTTCAAACACTGGACCGACCGGGCCAGTAGACTTAAAAAAAATAATAATTCAGCTGCCAAAAGTACATTTTAGGTTTCGGACGGACAGATTTATATGGCTGAACCGGGCCACTACATCTTGGCCTGGTGGATTTTTTGCCATGCACACAAGCCAGGAAAATCTTTTTGTATTACTACTAGCATCTGTATTGAGTACTGACGTTATTGTTGGATTCTATTTATTTCAAGACATGATTTTACCAATCTTACATTCATTAGCTTTAGCCTCTGAACTTGCACTTCCGTCCCGCCACTTTAACACCCTTTTTTCCATCATGAATGTCAAGATTAAAGTGAAAAAAGGTCATAGATAAAAAAAAAAAAAAATCAATCAAATCCCAACGAATGAAGCCCAGCGACCAAATTACCCCAGCAGATTGTGTAAATGACACCCGGTCACTCAGAGCTTAATCCAAGCCTACATCTTCAATTGGGGCACAAAAAGTGGAGAGACAGATTTGGCTTTAATTCTTGATCCGTCACTTTAAAATGTCACATGATACTGGAAAGTCAAATCAACCTCAGAACTCTTTGCAACAAATGCTCTAAGTCAGAGGTGGGCAATCTCGGTCCTCGAGGACCGGAGTCCTGCAGGTTTTAGAGGTTTCTCACTTCCAACACAAGCTGATTCCAATCAGCAGGATCGTTATCAGGCTTATGCAGAGCTTGCTGATGAGCTGATCATATATCAGCTGTGTTGAAGAAGGGCAACATGCAAAACCTGCAGTACTCCGGCCCTCGATGCCCACCTCTGCTCTAAGTGGTAACCACTCTTAGGGGTAACCAACACCTCCCCCAAACTCACAATGTAGCATCCCCTGGAAAGTTCAAAACAGTTATCCCCTGAAACCAGTTCAGGATGAGCGAAAAACTGTCCTCTAGGACTCATGTTGAAATTGAACAGGAAGTTGGAAAATGACAGTAAAGTTTGGCTGACACAAAATTGGGTGGACAATGGATATTTCTATTAAAACAGGACGCATGAAAAGAGCTTATTACCCACAGCCGAAATTGAACTGGAAGTCAGACATTGTGGATTGTAGCAGCCATTTTGTATGAATTTCAGTGTGTTTATTGAACAAACTCCAACTAGGGTATTCACCCCGATTGGAAGCAGGTATCGTATACCGATGGGCTACATGAAATTGGCATGATTTGTTGTTTTTTTTAGATTATAGTTGAAATATACTAGGTGTACAATTTTACATTGTATCATTCTTGATGGGGTAGACAAATTCTACTTATTAATTTGCATTCAGAGTAAAATATGGGCCTGAATAAAAAAAAACTGCTTTTACAGGGATAAAAGTAAAAAAAAAAATTTAAAAAAAAAAGGGGTTTGAGTGGCATGATATATAATATATGTATGTCTTTGTGATTTTTAACTACCTTATACTGACAGATGTTTTTAAAATGTTGACGCTGTTGAGAACAGTTTAGTTTTTTTCTTAACTCCTGCTTTTTCTCCTGCCTTCAGAGGGATGAAACGAAAAAGGCCGCATGTCCGCCGTCAGAGCAATGAGTGAGTCGTCGTCCGTTCACTCTGCAAAGCTCGTCTCGTTGGCCCGCTCGCTCTCCGGACTTGGGCTCGACGCCACCAACGGAGTCCCTCCCGCTGTTGGCCTGCCTGACAACAACGAGCCTCCTCCTCCGGTACTGAGTCGGGGTATCGGGGTGGAAAAACGTTTTTTGCTCAAGCATTTGATTTTTAAAAGGGACAGATAGACCAAGTCAATTGTAGATGAAGTTTAAAAATGGCTTCATCCGTTCTTCTTCTTCATACAGGTGTCCGGCATCGACCTCGGCCCAGGGCTCTTTTTCGCTGACGGCAAAAGGAAGGTGGATTATGTGCTTTGCTACAAATACAAAAAAAGGCAGGCATCCAAGGGACGCCTCTCCATCGTGTCCAACGGCAGCATTCCCATACCCATACCGGGCTTATGGGAAATGGACCCGGACTCCGGCGAGGCGGGAGGAGGAGCTGCTTCGGGAGACGCAGAGGAATCAAAACTGACCGAAGAGGAAAAGGCTGTCATGAGGGAGGAGTTTGAATCCGGGTTGCTCGATGCTGGATTGCAGATAGAACGCGATAAGGAGGTGCGTAATGTTCTTATCGGGCTTTCAACTATATGGAATTGCTGTATTTATTCTTCTTCCAATGATCGTATTTTTCGGACTATAGGCTATGTCACACTTTTTTTTTTATAGTTTGGCTGTTCCTGCGACTTAAACTCAGGTGCAACTTTATACATTATATTAAAATAAGAGCTCGAACTGACTGTTCTCTAATCGTTTTGATGGCAGCCAACGTGTTCCGGTTGGATTCTAAACTTCTGCATGCAATTGTGGAAAAGCATTTCTTATTACTTTAAAATGGCTTACCTTAACTAGAATCCTGCATCGCATTGAGGCCTAAGGTAGAATCCTGGTTGGTTATTTCGCCAATCTTTTATTTTTAAAATTTATTTTTTAGTACATTCACTCACACATACAAACAAGGTCTCCCGGGTGGGGAAGCAAACTCACACCGCCTGCATCGAAGGCAAGCGAAGGTACCACTCCGCCACCCGCTAATCTTTGTTGTGTGCCACATGCTAAGCGATACATCACACAAAACTCAGTGCTACCTCATCTTCATCTACTTCTTCCTCTTCATCCATTTCTATATCTTCTTCTTCCATTTCTTCTTCTGCTTCTTCCATTTCTGCTTCCATTTAAAACAGTTTATTCACAGATGTAGATTTATTAAGTGTCGACCTTTGTTTTTGATTTATGTAAGGAAATTGAAGGGTTTGGAAGGACATTGAGGAGGGTTAAGATGAAGCAAGACTTGTCGGTATTTAATAACTTGAAAATTTTCTGATTAGATCTGTCTTATTAGACCTTTTGGTTTTGTTGGTTTTGCGTGTTTTCTTTTTCTTGTGTCTTGTTTGACAGCATCGTTCCGGTTTGTGTGCTCAGTTTGAATTGGATGTTGGACTTATGAATTATAAAAAAAGCAAAAAATAAAAATTCTGCTTCCATTTCTTCTTCCATTTCTTCTTCTTGTTCTTTTTCCAGTTCTTCTTCTTCAAAAAAAATAACTTTCCCATAGTTAGAAGTGGAATTATCAAATCCAACCTGAACTCGTTTGCTGCCACGAACATGATTAGAGAACGGGGATTTGGGGTGCAAGTCCAAACTGGTTTGCCATGTCTATAATAACAGGACAGATAAAAAAAAGCCTAAATACCTAAGCAATACAGAAGAGGAAGTTGGCCTTTTTGGGGGAATATCATGGCCGTGTACCTTGATGAACAGGTATTTGGGAATTCGGCCAAATGGTTCCCAAACGAACGCAGGTAGACGGACGCCTAATCGCAAAGCCCTTTTGCGGGCAGTACTTATCGTCAAACTTCATGATTATCATGTCGATGCCTTGCCTTTTCATTGCTGCTTTTATATTTTTGGACCGACAAATTTGGGTCACACTTAAGGAAAGTGAACACAAGTCCTGTTACTGGATGGCTGCCAAACAGGTTAAGGATGACTC
Organism: Vanacampus margaritifer; assembly: GCF_051991255.1. Classification (NCBI taxonomy): domain Eukaryota; kingdom Metazoa; phylum Chordata; class Actinopteri; order Syngnathiformes; family Syngnathidae; genus Vanacampus; species Vanacampus margaritifer. The sequence continues at coordinate 17,010,420 of NC_135437.1, read as the reverse complement.
AGAGTCTGAAGCTAAGGCGTGCCATGTTCGTTGTATCCGCTTGCGTGGCATTGGATTTTGACCTGCTCGTACACCTTGTACATTTCTAGGATTTTTTTGTTTTTTAGAAGGACAAGTGTAATAGTATTATTTAAAAGGTGTTCATCAATTTTTGAAGCATGCATCATGGGCCAAATTTGTACTCCTTTAAAACTGACACACGGTATTATTAATAACTTGTTTTTTTTGCCTGCCCACCCATCAAGTGTAAGATTTAACAACCAAGTACATCTTTTGTGTTTCTGTGAGCAAGCTGTTATAATGATAGCCAAATTGTTGATGTCACCGTTATTTACGAAAGCCATACAGTGTATTGTCCTAGCAGAAACACACACACAAAGGAAAAATATTGTGTGACAGTGACAGTTCGTAACTGTATTGGGAAAACAATCGGAGGATGACCAGCGGAATACCTTGCGGTCATCTGTTCCTCGTTTGAGAGAGAACATAATGTCTGCACGGTTTGACAACATAAGCATCCTGCTTATTTTAGACGCAATGTTGCATGTGTGTGTTTTGTATGCACGTTGCGAGGCGCTAGAGTGTGTTATCAGCTGCTGTTTTGGTTGAGGATTAAGACCACTGACCACCAGTGTGAAGCCAAAGGCCAGATTATAGGGCCTTATTAGAGAGTGATCCACTACTCAGAAGTGTTTGTGCTGGCGCGAGAGAGACGTATGGCCGGCCGGGGTGGGTGGGGGGGCTTCGCTTTGATTGCATGAGTAGGCGCGTGTCGTCACTGCCGACCATCTGTCAGTGACCCAAGTTTTTTTAGGAAAGTCGACCGGGTGCGGAGTTCAAGATTATTTGTGGGCGGACGCTGCTGATATTGTAAATTTGTGAAGGTTTTGATACAGATCTTGGGATTTCATTAGATTATGCAGGTGTATAGGGAAGAGTATAACATTTGGGATAGATTTTTCGTCATCTCACAATGCAGCTGGAACAGGTGCCGCAATAATACTCGGCATCCCGGCATGAAGGTCATTGCTGTAATTAAATCATCTATGATTCAGTGGTGCAGTTTATTGTTTTTAATATCATTATCATCACCAGATTGCTTCTCTTTTGGGTCATTCCTTAAGTAATTCAAGAGTAAATATGGAAAATTGATTTACATTGCTTGTCTACAAAGAGTTGGGTTGCCTGCCGACTAGGGCTGGGTTTAAAAAATCGATATATCGATATTGAATCGGTATTCCTTTTCGTAGCCCAATATCTATTCATAAAACCATGAATCAATACATTTAATACAAAACATAAATTAATGTACCTTCTCGTGTCACGGGGAAATTTATTTTACAAAAAAATTATACCATGGAAATATGCCTGAGGCTGCACGCACTCTGTTCAAAAAGTCATTGTTCGAACGTTGTTTTATTTTGTTTATGTGCTTTTTTTAAATGAAGCTGTTGTGGGAACTTGTGTTTGTACGCAGAGGGCAAATGGCATCAGCTTCATCCGGCTGCACATCCCATGGACAATACTCAGTCGAGAGGCTGAACTTCAGAAGATTAAAGTTGCTGTCAAAAAGGTAGCTTACTCTCACTCACCTCTTTTTCCAATTCTGGGGAGGGGGAACATCTGTTCTCAAGGACCACATTTTATTTTATTTTTTATTTTAATTTTTTTATGGATAGATGGGCCAGGTTATTTGTAGATGAGGTAAAAAATTATAATAATTTAAATGTGGATGTAAAATACTTTATCGAAGTAGTATAATTATTTTAGTTATAATTAATTAACAATTATTGAATCAAATAAAATTATTTATTTGGCCTTTATTTAATTTGTATTAAATGTACAATCTCATTACATAATCTATTAACTTGCAAATATTTTATATAATTATAAATTTTTGGTATTGGTATACTACATATATCCAATAATTTTTTTAATGAATTAATAAGTAGATTGTTTATTGTATGACCAATAAATTACAAATTATTTAATTAAATAAACAAATAAAAATTATATTAAAATGTTTTAACCAATTTTAGGACTAAAAATTTGTGATCAAATGATTTGTGATACAAGTGTACATTTTTATTTTTTTTACTGAGCAGAAATGTGAGCTGCGGAAAAGGGCGGGCATTGCGGGAACGTGGGACTCCTTCGCCGGAAAAATGAACGCGCCGTTCCAGCCGGACGTCCCCGATTTCGATGTCCAGCGGGACCCGCAGACGCACGTCCATTTCAAGACGCTCAAACACCCTTTTATCAGAGACAAGCTCCACCTGTAAGTACCAACCCACTCACAAATTGTAAGGGGCAGGCGCCTCTCAGTAATGTTCACAGCCAGAGTTTGTGTAAAACTAACAATCAAGGACGTTTTTGGTTGAACTAGAACAAAGATTGCGAGAGTACTTTTTATGAGTAAACTAAACATATGTTCAATGTGTTGAACGCAACAGATTTTTTTTGTTTAGTTTTTTGAGGCCGAGGAGTCACGTATGAAGTGAACATTGTCTTCCATTTTCACATGTTCCATTTAGTGTCTTTTCCACAATAATAAAAAACCTGGCAGAGGTTTATGTCTGATTTGGTTGTTCTCCTTGCAGGTATGACATCACATCAACAGAAACTGTCTTTGATAATGCGACACGGAGCAGAATAGTAAGTGGAGAACTTTACATTTGGCCTAATCTTATCCACAAGAGGGCAAGGGAAAAAAACAAAAAAACAACAACAGGGTTATACAATATTAACTAGAATAGTGCGAGAGTCTATTTAATGAGTTGAAATGCTGCAAGAAGACCAGGCCGATGCAGAAATCTCCATAGCAACAATTCCGAGGTGGTGGTCTGCTTCAGGTCTTGTCCCAGTCAAAGAAGACCATATGGATTCATTATAGATGAGATTTACAATCAAAATGTTTTCTAATTTGTTTATTTGTGTTGTTTCAGTAGACACCCATGTATATAAGTACGTACCAAACTGGTGTATTTCAAAAGAGGCATATTTTATTCACATTTGGAAGAAATCTGCTTCCGATCTCAAAATATTCAATTACATGTGGGGGGGTTTTCTCCCCTGCTTTACGTTACCACGATGCGTGTCTCAATTGTGCCACCGGAGAGCAAAAACAATTGGAATGGTGTCACATGAACCATGGAGTGTAAATCCAAACCTTGTTTCATAACCCGCTTACTGTGTTTGTGTGCAGGTTGCAGAGATTATTTCACGCACAATCTGCAGACACTCCTGCCAAACCACCGGTGAGAACCACATTGCCCCCTGTGGCTACTATTTTAACTAATTCACTGCCATTGACGGCTATAGACGTCAAAAATTCATTGGAACTATTTCTATTAGTTTAAGTTAACAAGAGTATGAAAACCTAGAAAATTCCAAAATTTTATCACCTGATGCCCCTAATTTTTGATAATCTTTTCTTTTTTTAAATTAAAATCTTTAATTGTAATAAATCACATGATTTTAATAGTTAACTCATGATTAATCACATATTTTATATCTGTTCTAAATGTACAATAAAACATTTTTTCTAGGTTTTCATACTCTAGTTAACAAAAGTGTTGTTGTTTTTTTTTTAAATAATAGAAATAGTTCAAATGAATTTTTGACATCTATAACTGTCAATGGCAGTGAATGAGTTCATTCTTTAGATGAGTCATGATATCCTGAATGCTGTCTATTTACTACAGGCATCATGTCCTTATTGGCTCGGGGGGTCTACATCTCTGCCTTCCCTTTGCATGATGTGAGCGTCCTCAGATAAAGTTGCATGGAGTCTATTTCATTGCTATGAATGGAAATGTTATACACAAGTGCTTATTTTGGGATACAGGGCCCGTTTTCCAGGAGAGGAGGTAAAGATCAGCGAAATGACAGACAGGTGAGCCCCGTTTATCATGTCATTGCACGGTTAACATCACAAAGACATTTATTTGTGGCGGAATCTTTGGTTGTCTCTCAGGTCCTTCATGAAGAATGGGCCAACTACGGAGTCATGCTCAAGTACCAGCCTGTGGACCTGATAAGGTTGCTCTTTTACTCTCATCCTTTTTCTTTAGAGCAAGTCAAGTCAAGTTTATTCATATAGCCCTTAATCACACAAGAGTCTCATATACACCGTATACACTAGACCAGGGGTCGGCAACTTTAAATACGATGTATAAAATGGATGTATAAAAGAAGACAGAAAGCAGCACGTTCCAACAGTCAAGATGTAACAATAAAAAAAAGCCTTCCTTATACAGTATGTTACTTCTAATTGGACAGGAACTACTTTGGAGAGCAGATTGGCTTGTACTTTGCCTGGCTTGGTGTCTACACTCAGCTCCTCATCCCTCCATCCGTACTAGGCATCATTGTCTTCCTGTATGGCATCTTCACTGTGGACACCAACATGCCAAGGTAGGCACATATGCTAAATCTTAACTCATTCACTGCCATTGACGGTTATAGACGTCAAATATTCATTTTAACTATTTCTATTAGATTAACATTTTTTCTCCATTTTTGTTAATAAGAGTATAAAAACCTAGATTTTTTTATTGTACATTTAGAACAGATATAAAATGTGTGATTAATCGTGAGTTAACTCGTGAAGTCATGCAATTAATTACGATTAAAAAATGTAATTGCCTGACCCTCCTAATTTTTAATAATCTTTTCTTTACTTTAGTCACGTCAGGCAATTACATGTTTTAATTGTAATTAATCGCATTACTTTAATAGTTAACTCTTAATGAATCATACATTTTCTATCTGTTTTAAATGTACAATAAAAAAATTATAGCTTTTCATACTGTTGTTAACAAAAGTGGAAAAAAAATGTTAAACTAATAGAAATAGTTCAAATGAATTTTTGACTTCAATAGCCGTCAATGGCAGTGAATGAGTTAATGTGTACTTTCAAAAATATCAGTAACGTTTTATTCAACGGCCCTGCAGTCAGGAGACGTGCGACGACAACCTGAACATCACCATGTGTCCGCTGTGTGACGGAGTGTGTGACTACTGGCAGCTGAGTACGGTGTGCTCACTAGCCAAAGCGTCCTACCTGTTTGACAACGGAATCACGGTTCTATTTGCCATCTTCATGTCTCTATGGGGTAACTATCATGTTACTTTTTGTCTCATTCATTTCATTGTGTCTTTTTTTTTTTACTTATTTGTTGTTTTGGTTTGAAAATGTGAATGATTGAAGTGTGACAGGGACTTAAATATTTAACCTTTACTTAACCAGGTTACAATGCCGACCTGATTGCAGGCAATAAGGCAAAACAAAGCGAAAATACAGTAAAATCAAGTACAAAAAAAGTACAAAAACAACAGGTATAATGTGTGATGTACAGTATATCTTATTTCATATTGAACACAATTGTTTGTGTGTCATCTTCTAGCTGCTTGCTTCCTGGAGCACTGGAAACGGCGACAGATGTGTCTGAAACACACATGGGATCTGACCAGCTTGGAGGATGAGGAGGTACTGTACACGTCAGCCACATGCAGCAACTTGTTTATTTATCACCATTTTGAGCATGTTGCTTCTAAAGCCGTCACATAGTCTAAATGTCTAATCCTAAAGCAGCCGACCTGAGAGGGTTAAACCTCACAGGCTCGGGGTCAACTGCGGTGTGACCTCACACATGCACGCATGCACACACTCAGACGTAAATATGCGCGCACGGGAATTGGCATGACTCTTTCACACACGCCTTAATGAGATTGGTCCCTTCTTAAATGGGGCAAACTTGCTTGAGAAGATGACCATAAATACTTACTTGCCTGTAACAATTGTCAACTTTTTTTATTGCGTGCTTGTTTGTCCTTTACATTTGCTGGCCAAAGGAGCGAGTCCAGGTGAGCATGTCTCTGTTGACATTTGATGCATCTATAGGAAGCTAGGGCTGGGTGATTAAAATAAAATCTCTGTCTTTTTTTTTTCCCTACAGAAAAGTGATTTCTAATTTTTAATCAGTTTTGACAATATTCAAAGCAAGTTCAGGTCCTCTTCCAGGATTCTTCTGATTCCAATTAATGAAAAAAAAAAAAAATCCTGAGCAATAATAAAATAAAATAAATAAATAATAAAATTATCAGAAGAAATTAATGAATCAATCAGACCCATAAGAAGCGACAAGTTCGTTGTTCAGGGGTTGGAGTAATACACACCAAAAAAAGCAACAATGGCAGATGGTAGAATAATTACAAATGCAGGATTAGAAACCAATTTTCTGGATTTCTATAATGTCTCACGGGGCATTTTTTAACTTTTGCGTTCTTTTATGCAGGCAAAGTATGGCCAATGGACCTCATACGGCCCACTTTATTTTTTAATCCAGCCCACTGAGCATTTAGATTATCAAGAGTTCTGTTCGGTTCTATTTGTTGCATTAATTTAGCTTTTAAAAAAAATATTAAAATGTAAATTAATTCAGTGGAAATAATAAAGTCCAAAAAAATTGATACAATTAACATGTTTATTGTATTTCTGTAAAAAAAAAATTGAGTGTGCTTAGTTGGCAAGTTAGTAAGAGAAAAAAATTGCCCCCCCCCCCCCAAAAAAAAAGTAACATGTCCTCATGCAATGCCTTCATACTGCGAGTGTGTTTGTGTTTTGTAGGAAGAGCTGAGGCCCGAGTATGAAGAGGCATTACAGGAGAAAAAAAACAAAATGAAAGCAAAGTGGAAAAAGAAGGTGAAGGTGCCATACATATCTGATTGTCGTGACTAAGGGTGGTAAATGCATTTAAAATCACATCCAAACTGTGTTGTGTTGCAGTTGACTCAAAGTGGGGACGGAGTGGACGGAGAGAGGGACCAGATGCTTTCCTACCAGGTAGCGCTTGTTGATAAATGGGGGGAGGGGGCGGGGTTGCTGCACTAAGGTGATTTAAACCTCGCCTGGGAGCTAACGTTTATCCTAATCTCATTTGTTCGGCAGTGCTACTCATGCACTAAAATCCACAAATATTGTTATGCAAACATCTCAAATGGCCTTTGCTGAATAATTACAATTCAAACACGGCAGCATGTGTGTTATTTTATATATATATAAAAGCGCAGAGGAAGAATTCTCAACCCTATCCAACTTCTGTGAACGGTTGAGTCCAAAGCTGCTTACCTGCCTGAGATTAGCCCAGATTACTGATGCAGAGAGAAAGGCAGGAGGGAGGCCATGTTTATCTGGCAAACACACACCTGCCAGGTGGAAAACATAACACACAATGTGTGTGAGGGAATGTTGGGAACTAACAGTGGCACTCTGTTATTGCCATAACTGAACTGTGTGTACTAAACAAATCATGTGTTATAGCTGCACATGTCAAATACCAAACACTTATTTAAATTAAACAATTTAGTTTTGCAGAGAATAATAATCTGTGAGTAACATAACCTAAAGTTGTATTTTGCAACTTCATCTATCATTTTAACTTCCTCTTCATGCCTACATTCCCTTTACACACACACTTGGATTTACAACGTTAAACACGTTGCCAGTCATTGCTTTGTTAGCTGTTGATATTTGCAGACTGAGTTGTGATCATCATTTTAGCTGACGATTGTTGTGTAAACTTTGGAAAATAGCGGAAAGTTCCTCTTTAAATTTGTGTTGGTTGTCTTGGAGCTTTTTCACTGTAAACACCAGAGTAGCATGATTTTGTTAAGCCATGTATGGCCATGGAGAGTTGCAAAATGTCGTTTTAGGCCAGATAGGTACAGTAGTTCATAACAAACGGAAGAAATGCTGAGACGTTCACCACAGTAAGGTTTAGAACTGTGTGGGGAAATTATGTGATCATAAAAGTAACTCTATTACCTGTTGGAAATAAATGAATGCAATTTCAGTTTTGTAAATATAGGTCAGTGCTTCTGATCGTGTTTAGGTCAGCAGAGAAGGCCTTGCTCACACTAAAGACTACCAGTGGAAATTGATAACAACCATTTTTATTGCCATTCTTTTCACAGCTAGAGCCAGAATCCCTGGACATCGAGGATCACCTGCCAGGTTACCTCATCAACGTGTCCACACTACTGCTACTGGTACACCTGTGTTATTGATTCCTGTAAAAAAAAAATAAAAAAAAATATATATATATATATATATATATATATAAGAATACATGGATCCAGCTCTCATGTTGAATGCATGTGTACCTGAAGTGTCCAACGAGTGGACATTGCCCAATGACAAAATGCAAAATGAACTGTACAACATACATGGGTAATGAAAAGAAAATGTTGATTAGGAAAAAAAAATGACGTGTAACTTGACTAGTAATTTTGTCATGTGCATGTACATTTAAACAAGAAATTGCGGTAAACATTGTATGTGTGTGTCTGTGTCCAGGTTTTTGTTACTTTCTCGGCCGTGTTTGGGGTAGCCGTGTATCGCATCTGCATGTTAAGCGTGTGGTCCATGAATCCCGACCATGATGCCAAAGCCAGCGTGAGGATGACGGTCACCACAACGGGCATCATCCTCAACATGTTGGTGGTGCTGGTGTTGGAGGAAGTCTATGGAGCCATTGCGGTGTGGCTGACTGAGCTGGGTATGCATCAACAAAAAAATATTTTCAAACTATATATAGAATTTGCCTCTTATCAGAATCTAACTCTAAAGCTACCTCCAGCAATACTGCAGCTCTGCACCTCGTTTGTCTTTCAGTTTGATCATGTTTCTGTGTAATCCGACCATTGCTTGAGATTAAATAGAATATAAAAGATTTAGCATTTAACCCGTGGGCAGTATTTTATTTTGAAATGGCTTGGTCAGAACCAACAAAAAGCCAAAAACGGGTCACAATAACGCCTAGGGGTTAATGCATCATGATGAATTGATTGCAGCTCCTTCTGGTGTTCATGACTTGGCCACTGGTGGGCAGTATGGTTTAGTCATATTGGCTTAAAAAAAGAAGAGTATCACAACTACTGTATGTGACTCAGTAAGATGTAGTAATTTTAGTAGTTTCCTAAAAGCGTTATAATGCTGCCACTTAGATGCTATTTGTTAGCCCATCTATGGCATTTCCTATTATGTATTAGCATTAAGCTAGCAGACTTAAACGCAAAGTTATTTGGCGGTTTTAAATACACATTTAATTCTCTTCTTTTTTGTTTAGTTTAGCCTATTTTTGGAAGATTTATTCATTGTGGATTCTCAGATTTTTGCTCACAAGTCAATTCAAAACATCTACATTGTTAAAAAAAAAAAATGTCTATGTCGGGTCACTCGTGTCTCAAGTCAACGCTATATTTGAATATGTCAATTTCCCATATGTGGGTGGGCAAGTACTTACAATGTAATCTGATTGTGTGTGTTTGTTTCGTCCAATCAGAGCTCCCAAAGACACAGGAAGAGTTTGAAGAGCGTTTGATCTTCAAGTCTTTCTTTCTCAAATCCATGAACGCCTTTGCACCTATTTTCTACGTGGCCTTCTTCAAGGGCAGGTGAGCGTCTATTCACATCCGTCACTCATTTCCTCTTTTTTTCCTGAACCTTTGTTGTCGTCTTTCAGGTTTTCCGGTCGGCCCGGAGACTATGTTTACGTCTTCGGCGACTATCGCATGGAGGAGGTGCGGCCTCACGTCTCCTTGTGTGTACTGTGAAATCATTTTAAACGTGCTTTTTTTTTTATGCCATCTCTAGTGTGCGCCTCCAGGCTGCCTCATCGAGCTGTGCATCCAGCTCAGCATGATCATGCTCGGAAAACAGCTCATTCAAAACAATGTGTTTGAAGTTCTCATCCCGTACGTTCGCCTGCTCACAGCTTACATTCCTGACAAACATCAAAGCTTACAAGTCATAGTGAACATTGTTTGTGGTGTTCTTTCTAGTAAGTTGAGGAAGATGTACAGAACCCTGCAGGAGCAAAAAGGCAAAGATAGAGGCGGTGAGGACGAGATGGACGAAGCCGACGAGAAAAGATCCAAGCAGCAATTCCACAAAGATTTTACCCTGGAGCCTTTTGAGGGCGTGAGCCCGGAATACATGGAGATGAGTGAGTGTCTTTTCCTCCAACACGTTCACGCGCTCTGCCCGCACGCAATTCCAAACGGGCGTTGTTCTCTCCGCAGTCATCCAGTACGGCTTTGTATCTCTGTTTGTGGCTTCCTTCCCGCTGGCGCCCGCGTTTGCTCTGCTCAACAACGTCATCGAGATCCGCCTTGACGCGGCCAAGTTTGTGACCGAGATCCGGCGGCCGGATGCCGTAAGGTGTAAAGACATAGGTACACTGAATACGCACGCACATGATAGCATGACTGCTAATCTATGACTCTTCAGGATCTTGTAATCACTTTCTTCTCCTTTGCTGTCCCTCATGCACACACAAACGGTCTTCCGCTTCCCTCTCCCCTTCTTTCTCCTTTTTTTTTTCTTCCTCGTACATGCCACCTTCAGGAATATGGTACAACATTCTCTGTGGAATCAGCAAGTTTTCTGTCATTACCAATGTAAGTGTGTGCGTGTGCTTTGTGTCCATGCATGTAATATTGATTTATCAGCGGACCTGCTATCTTGGTACTCGTGAAAAGTACCTCCTCAATGGAGTTGTTGCTATGAAACTATAATTTATCATTTTAAAGGCCGGTGATGAGTGTGCTCACAAGTTTGCAACAAATGATTGACACCTCGTAAGTCATACCCTTTGACTCTGGTTGTATTTGCCCTATAGGGTGTGACCCCCCATAGATTTGCATTTTTGATTTTTTTTTCCAACATTTTTGATTTTTTGAGGGGGGATTTCCCTGTTTATCTGAATGTTTATTGGCATTTTTTGAAGAATTTGTAGAGGTTATTTTTTTTCTTCCCATCAATGCATTTTAAATGGACATCAATTACCGTACTCACTCCACGCAATTTTTTTTATATTTGGTCCCTATCCCCCCCCCCTTCTTCTTTCATAACGGGGATCAACTGTATATCAAATTAGTGACTCAAGATGGGCCAGAAACGGCCAACTAATTTTTTTTCGCAGATAATTTTTATCATATGATTTTTTTTATCATATGATTTTTTTTTTTTGCAATTACGACAGACGGAAAGGGACTCTCTTTTATTGCGAACTTCCCCTTTAAACTGTGGCTGTATAAAAAAAATTAAATACGCAACAATTTCACGTATGGCGTGTTGTGTGTGACAATTTGAAGATCAAAATAATAATTTACTCAATTTTGGTGTGACAATTTGAAGATAAAAATAATATTTTACTCAGTTTTAGTATAAGCCTGCAACATATTACTTTCAGGATATGTGCCCTGTCTTTGACTGGCAACCTGTCCAGTTGACCCAAATAGGACAAACACTATTAAAAAATGCATGGTTGGTATCGTTGACTAATGTTTTTCAATTGTGGTTTGTCTCCTCAGGCGTTCGTTATCTCCTTCACGTCGGAGTTTGTGCCTCGCATGATGTACCAATACATTTACAGCGGCAACGGCACCATGAACGGCTACACTGAGCACTCCCTGTCCTACTTCAATGTCACCAACTTCCCGCCAGGCACCGCACCCAACACAACGTTATCCATGTGCAGGTGGCGAAGATTCCTTTAAAGTTTAAACCTTCGCCTATTTGGTTTTCCCTTAAGAGCAATGTGTCCCGCGGTGTATGCTAAATCTCACTTTGTGTTCATTAGGTATAAGGACTACAGGGATCCACCATGGGCACCAGATGCTTACACCTTCTCTAAACACTATTGGTCTGTTCTGGCTGCAAAACTGGTCTTTGTCATATTCTTCCAGGTACAGGTTTTTGGGTTTGTTTTTCTCAAAACCATGAAATTAATATTGATTTCAAGTACGGTGTTTGAACATATTTTGACCAATCGGGCCATTTAAGACACTTAAAGGCTGTTGTAAATTGTAAAGGTCTCCTTTAAGTCTTTTACCGCCAAAAACGTTTAATGACGTATAGTACAATCCAAATGAATCCTGCCAAAAACGTTAATTGACGTTTACGTGCTTTTTTTTTCTCAATGGGCAGTTAGTTCAACGTGTTGTGCAGCCTGTTTAATGGACTTGTGAAATCACAAACACCCACTAACTATGGCCAGCAGATGGCAGCATTGTATCTCTTTTCAATGGGCTCCCATTAGTATGGAATTACACTGGAACATGACCAATCTGATGAAATCGAACGTTTTCAAAGATGACGTGAATGATCAAAGCCTTTGTCACATTAAATCTAATTCACAGAGCGTCACTAAACAAAAAATATTAGTGTCAAAAAAGTTGTCCTTATGTTTCAATTTTCGCTCAATGTCACTCAAATTACCTATTTACAAATGGTGATTACTAAAGAACGGAATAAGGTACATACATACTTTTTTCTAATGAAAGAATGGAACGCGATCTTTTATTTGGTAGCCACCATGTGTATGTAGTCAAAGTACATAATATTCTGTTTGCCTTGAAAGATGAGTTAAAATGCTCAAAATCGGCTGGCACTGTCGGGGGTTGTTTTTTGGATAACGTGTGGCAGTAAAAGAGTTAATTACTCAATTTAAAAGAGTATCAGCATCTGTTAAGGTAATGCCATATATTGAGATAAGGCCTTAATTGGTTCAAATTTGTTTTTCTTCAATTACTACCTGGGAATAGTTTACTATACCCGAAACAGTCAGATGACGCCAGAGTTTAATTCCTTTCAGAACCTCGCCATGTTCCTCAGCATGCTGGTGGCCTGGTTGTTCCCCGATGTGCCTCGGTCACTGCGGGAACAGCTGAAGAAGGAGAACATGATGCTGATGGAGTTTCTACTCAATCAAGACCAGGAGGCTCACGCTAAGTCACTCTCCACCAAACCCTCCGTCTTCCCCTTCCCCGCCAACATAGACATTGTGGTGGAGCCACCATCGGAGGAGCACCAGGTCCAGAAGGAGGTGGAAGACGTCGAGGAGGAGGAGGTGTTGGAGGTGGAGGTTGACGAAGCTCAAGAGGAGCCCAGTCGGACTAGTGATAGTGACTCAGATGCTGGCAAGTCATCAGAGGATGTAGTTGGAATGGGAGATGAGGAACGAGGATGTGTGGAAGAAGAAAGGGGGGAAGAGGAAGCAGAAAAGTCAGAGGACGAGGAGGATGGAATAAAAGTAAGCGAAGAAGGTGAGCAAGACTACGAAGATGAAAATGAAAAAGCAGCAAATGAGGAAGACGATTCAATTGTGGATCTGGACGCCCTCATGATCCAGCTGGGCCTCACAGGTGAGAGATGAAGCCTTTTAAAGCATGTTTCCACCAAGCTGTACAGTTCAATACACATGGGACATTTTTGGATCAGATAAATCCTGATCATGAGGATTTGTAAAGGCGTGATTGGAAATAGTGTTGCATCATAATGACCACATGTATACTGCCAATTCTTCATTCGGGTCACAGGTGAGCTGCAGCCGATTCCAGCTGACTCACTGGGTGAGGGTAAACATTGGCAAACACGCACTCACGCTCACACCTATGGATAATTTAGAGCAGTTGTGGCCATACTTTTGCAGCTACATTTCATTTATAAAATTAACAGATCGTTCAAGTCATTCATAGATGAGATAAAAATAAATCAATATTTTTATAGTATTTATTATTGTTTATATTAGATTTAATTAAAGTTATTTTGTTAAATTATTGTAAATATTTTTAATGCCTAATTAAAATGAATGTTTTATTTCACTCAAATAAAAGTCACCAATTCATAAAATTAAAATTTATAGCAGCAACTTTGTAAATTAAAATTGAATTATCCTTCCATTACGAACCACATTATTTTTGTTGTTGCTGTTGATGTTGTTTTTAACCGAGTTCAAATATAAACTTGCGCACCGATTTGTACTGAACCGAGCTGTGCTCCTTAGTGGAAACAAGGCTTTTAGTTTATTTTGTTTTTTTTGTGTGCCATTGCGCCATGTTCAACCAAGTTTCAAGTCAGATTCTGTTTGTGTTTTCATTATTTTAATTTATTGATGGCAACATTCCAAAATACAAGTCTGCAACATTTTTATGTTGAAGTGCCAACCACATTGGCATGCACTCTTTTGGTACCATTCCACTGTAGTTGGTATGAGACACACTAGTCCAAGAGGGGTTGGTATTAAGACCCGACGGTCGGTTGATTATTGCCCTTCAAACATCAGCCAATTGGGCCAAATGAGCGATTATTTTCACCTTGAAACTTTATAATCAAAGAAAAGTGAAGTTTCCAACGCTGTGAGAGTAACCTGAATACACCATTTTGCTTGCATAGCATTAGCAACGAGCAAGTGTGTAGCGTATATTATTCTGTTGACCCTAAGCATCCTTTAAGCTGAAGTTTAATGACACCCCAGTTGGAGTTAACTGTAAAACTAAACACACAACAATAAGAATTGCATCCACTGTATATTTAAATACAAGACATGCTTCGTTTTTAAAGCATCACTAGCCTAGCGCTAATGCTAAAGTTAATGGCGGATCCCATTCAAACGCTAACGGGAAGTTAGCATCGACTTTGGGAGTAAATAACGAATATTGGTATGATTTTATTTTTTTTATGATAACATGATAATGATAACTTTTTTCCACAAAAGTTAGCATTTTCATTCCTAAGGCATCTAGCGGTCCAGACAAAACTGAGGGGATGCTTGGGAAAATGTCTCAAAATGTTTGAGAACCCTTGGTGTAAGTAAGTGACTTTCGCGTCTTCTCATAAATTCTAACATTCTCATACAGATGAAGACTCCACGTCAATCAAAGATAAAGAGATTCCGCAGTCAAGCTTTGAGCAAGAACTTCCATCCAAAAGAGCTTCCTGCCAGTCACTGAGCAGCTCCATGGCAGAAATGGCCCCCTCCCACACGGACGCAAGGCTCTTTGCGCCCATCGCTCCTCCGCCCCGAGAGCCGGGCGCCGGGGCAAAGGCCCGCTGCTCCACCCTGCCTTCACGCCACCGAGGGGCGGAGACGTGTTACAGCCTGCCGAGACCCAGCCACTCCAGCAGCCTCTCCAGGTTCAGTCAGCAGGCGTCTCTCGTGCCGTTGGTCCCCCTGGAACTTTCGCCGTCAGCCAAGCCCGAGACCGAATCCCCGCAGCAGCCCCCCGGCTCCTGCGAACTCTTCTCCCTTAAAGGCCCCCCGCCTCAGCAGCCTCGTTCCAGGGGCAAAGCCCGGTGCTCCACCCTGCCCTCCAGACAAAGAGCCCCTGGCTCCGAGGAGCGTCCCACCAAGCCGAGTCATTCGACCAGCTTCACAAAGCTGGGAGACCGAGTGCCCCCTTCCCCTAGTGAACTTAAACGCAACACACCGGTATGAGAGGGGGTTGGAGGCAGCAAAAAGAGATGCGGGGGGAATGAGGGAGACAATCCAGATTATTATCTTGTCTGTGCCTGGAGCCTCACCCACCCCCTTATTCCTAAATAATACTCCCCAGACCATTGTTATCCTTTTCAATTGTCACACGTTTATACAACAGAAAGACAATTCAAAGAAAGCAACCATATCATGGGAACTTTAAATCTTTTTATTTATTCTTGTTTTTACCCTCCAGACGCAGCTCAAATAGCCCACCCTCCTCTGTGACACTCATGTTACCCAATTTGTCTCATCACTGAGAAGTGTGGGAGCTATAGAAGAAGATAGCGAAGTAGATGAAGTATTTATTTTTAGAGGTTTTGATATATAAAATAAGGCAAAAATATATTAAAAGAACAACATATTTTTATGTCTGGTGTTTTCCTTTTGAAATCTGATTGGTAATCATTTTAGGTTCTTGACTCATTTGCTCCCAAAAACATATAAGAACGTTTTATTTTAAATATTGCCACGGTTCCAAAAACTCAGTTGTATGTTTTTAATGGGGGGGGGGGTTTATGCTAGGGCATACAGAAGGCTTTGATGCAGCCTCTGACTTGAAGAGGTCGCTTAAAGCAATGGTAGTTATTACAACAACAAAACGGTGGCAGCAGAGTATAAGAGATCAACCAGGGCCATTTTTTCCCCGGTGTTTTCAACAGGTTTGTGAATAATGATGAAATTTAGCTATATTCTAATGCTAATTACCTTTTTTCCTGATGAAAGAACAGATTCTAATCTTTCTTTTGGTAGGTTCCATGTTTTTATAGCAATAGAACTAAATATTCTGTGGGCATTGCAAAATCTGTCAAAATCCAGTAAAACAGCCGAGAGCGAAGGGAGTTGCTTCAGTGAAAATGGCTGTGGAGTGAATGAGTTAAAGGGAAGGTCAACCCCCCCAAAATATCTTGACAATAATATGTTCTATGCAGCCACACTAGTCTAAATATGTTATTTTGGTTAATATTGTGTTAGTGGAATATGAGTTAAACAGCAAAATCCAGCAGTTTTTATCAATATCAGAAGGCGGCCATTTTGCTACTTGCAGTCGAGTGAAAATGACATCACAGTTGCTCAGGTCTCAGGTAACAACCAATCACAGCTCAGCTTCAGAATACAGGTGCGCTGTGATTGGTCGTTGCCTGAGCCCTGAGCAAATGTGATGTCATCTTCAGCCGACAGCAAGTGGCAAAATGGCCGCCCCCTGAGATGGATAAAAACGGCTGGATTTTGCTTCATAACTCATATTCCACAAATATTAATATTTAATATTAATCAGAATGTCATGTTTAGACAAGTGAGGTCACATATAACATATTATTGTCAAGAAATGTTTAAGGTTGACTTCCCCTTTAATACCGGGAGTACTCTGTTTATGATATTTCACACATTGTGTGCGTGCGGTTCTTTATCATCTTGACAGTGTTTTGGCGTTGATGTGATGTGTTAACCAGGTAAGTTGCCCTCAATTCTTTTCTTTGACATTTCATCTTGCCAATAATAGGAGCCTCCCAACACTTGAATTGCACATGAACTTTGATACTAACCTGGCCGTCTGTTTACATGCACAGTGACTCTCCTAATGGGAAGGTTCGTGTTTCTCCTCCAAAAGCCTTGCATTAACTCCTCCTCCTCCTCTACTACAGAATGGGCCCTTTGTGGTGGTGGTGGGGGGGTCCCAGCATTCCAGAGGGAATACCTACAGGTAAGAGCACAGAAAGACAACTTTGCTTGGATGATGAATTCAAATTCTCATCTGATTCCTTTTTTGTTGTTTATTTTTTAACTAACTCAAATCTTTGCAACAACTCCGGAGAGTGTGATCAGCGCAGCAGGCCAAGAGGGGAGGGCACTATTTCAAGATTTCCACCCAGGTGAGCCGTCTCTCTCTTTGACCCTCTCGCTCTCTCTCTCTCTCTCTCTCTCTCTCTCTCTCTCTCTCTCTCTCTCTCTCTCTCTCTCTCTCTCTCTTGCCCTCTGTCTCCCACGCACACACACGGCAAACTAATGAAGGGAGTGATCGGGACATGAGTAAATATTGGTTTTGTATGAAGGTGTCTTCATAGAGGCAGGCAGTTAGAGAGGATCTGACAGCGTGTGCGTAAGCGGACTACATGACTTTGACACACTGCTTATACAGCTGCCTTGAAAAGCCACAAGGTGAGTGGGGGCTTTGGCCTAAATTTTCTAATGACATTTAAAAAAAAAAAAAAAGATGTTAATACTTTAAATGCTGTTATTAACCACACACGAGTACACGCCTTCTCCAATGTCCTTCCCTCCATTTGAACTGGCCTAGAAAAACATTGCCCGCAGCTATTCAAATGACTGCATGGCCTTGCTGACAAACTGACTCAACGGCTTCTCGTTCAACGACAACACCATTCCGTGTGTAAAACGGCAACATGGCGAACAAATATTAGTCATTTTTTGTGAACAAACTGTCCCGCATGGTTTATCTGCACGTATGGGCAGAGTCCACGACAGTCAAAGGGACTTTACTTCTTTGTAATCTTTTTATCGGTGAATTGCTCTTAACCTCCTTTTGTTTATCAGTATGACCCTTCTCTATTCTGCCGTCTTGAAAGTGCCCGCATTTTTAAAACCCGCTCTACTGTCATAGTGAACTATTTAGCAGGAAATAATACCCCAAAAATGAATTTGATTGCTTTAAGGGAGTATGTAAGCAAGTTAGGAGGTCACATGAAATAAAATCAACACCGCACAATGAAATAGTGGTAAGCTTGTCTACCTCACAGTCAAGAGGTCCCACTCTTCACATCCTGTGTGGAGTTTGCGTGTTCCTACTGTGCATTTCTGTGAGTCCTCTCACACTAGAAAAAATAAAGACTTAAATTAGTGGGTATATAGGATACGTGTGAATGTTTTTTTGTTTCCATGTGCCCAGCAATTGCCTGGCAACCTGTTCAGGATGTACACAGCTTCTCTTGCCAAAAAGTCCGTCCATGTTCAGTGGTACGGAGCCTATAGCAGCTGTTTTCAGAATTAAGTAGCACTGAATAGTTTTTCGGAGGGCGGATAATGTGTCACACTTGCATTCACACCTGTGCACAATTCAGTGTTTTCAATGAGCCAAATATGCAAAACTGGAGCTGGGGTGAACATGCAAACTTTACATAGGACAGCCAGAGTGCAGATTCGAACCCCCAACCTCAGAACTGTGAGGCAGATGCGCCACCCGGCCAAAACTCACTCTAAATCAAATCTAAAGACTCTAAATCACAGACCCAGCTCACCAACACCATTTTTGTGGCCCACAAAATAAAAATCACGTCTCTCTCTACTTAATGTTTCTTGACAAATTAAATTGTTTTGTCATTTTTAGCAGAAAAAAACAGTTTAAAAAAAAAGGGCGGGGCTCAATAATTACCTAATTTTACTAAATTTACAATACTATATTTATGTTAGGTACTTCGGTTATCACACCTTTCATGACTTCATTTTCACAGTCACAGCGCCCACCGCACCCCCCCCCCCCCCACCCCGACGAAAACTGTAACTACGATGTGGCCCGCAATTCTAAATCAACTCTAAAATCTAGTCGACTTTTGTCAACAGGGATGTGATTTTTCCGCTAATTCGCGGAATTCCGCTTTTTTTATCCCCCCCCCCCCCAAAAAAAAAATCGTTTTTTTTTTTGTTTTTTTTTTAGTAGTTCATTGTGTATGCACATGACTCCGACAGATAACATCTTCTGCTATAACAAAGACATTTGTGGTATGCTCTAATATGAGTTACTTTTCATTTGGTCATGATATAATTATTTGTTCATGCTTCCCCCCCCCCCCCCCCCACTGGGCACTGCCCTGGACCTAGCTGGGTCCCCGGCTAAATTTTCAGATAATTTCACTTTGGTCAAATCACATCCCTGTGTCAATTGCAATGTCAGCAGGGACAGACTTCAGCTCGCCTGCCACCCTATTGACATCTTGTCCTATTGAAAATGAATGGATAAGAAATGTCAAGTCTCAAATAATTAGCATGCGTTTAATTAGAAATCATTCTAAAACAGGCACTACATTGTCACATACAGTAATAATAATGATAATAATAATAATCTTCTCTATCCAACCACAATTCAATTTGATTGGTCCAAAAAAATTTTGTTTGCTTATTTGGTCGTCTATCTATGCCAACGACTAACAGGCTATCTACTTGAAATGTTTCCAATGTAAATATGTGCTTTGGCTGAATAAAAGGTTGGTCAACAATCTTCTAAATGACTACTAAAAGGATACTTGATGAGGTAAAGTTGTGTTATACAGTGCAACAGCGCTGTTAAACAGATTTGTGTGCACACGCTGTGTTTCCCCACAGCATGTTGCACACAGTCACCGAGTGGCTTTGGTGGGAGCGTTTGTGGCTGCCTGTGAACGTCTCATGGGCGGACCTGGAGGACCGCGAAGGCCGCGTTTACGCCAAAGCCTCCCACCTGTACGGCGTGCTGCCAGTCGCCCTGTGCCTCCTCTTCGTCAGGTTCCTTTTTGAGAGGTGAGTGGAGACGAAGAGTATGACATTGCACAAGGATTCTGGAGCAAAATTTGCAACGTATGTTTCTTTGCTACATCTTTGGTACACAGCTGCAAGTTTAGTCATAAATATAGCTTGTTAAAAATATATATATATATATATTATATAGTTATATTAAAATTAGTTGTCAAATGATTACATTTTTTAACCAGATTAATCACATCTTAGAATTTTGATTATTCACGATTAATCGCTTAATTAAAAACAAATTTAAAGAGCACCTGTTATGTGTTAATTCTTTTTTATTTAATATTATAAGGACGTCTTCTACATTTTTTTGATCCACTGCACACTCTCATCCTCCTATTTTTCTAATCAGTTTATTACTTGCAGAATTTAAAATGGGGGGGGGGGGGGGGTTGACCTCGATAGTTTGACATGAACAAATTTTCTGAATGTCATATGCAAACAGTTATTAAATGCTTTACTTTAATGCAAATAGTTATGTTTATTGCTCAAACACAACCTGTGCTACCTTTAACGTAACCATCCGCTGGCAGCTAAAGGATCATCTGCGGTCAAAATGAATAGTGTGATTATTTTTTGCATGCAATAATTTTTTGTGGTTAATAAATTAGTCAACGCTTTAACTTTGACAGCGCTAGTTAAAATTCATACTGGTCAGGTCCAAAGTATATATACACTTTTAATTTATGACATTTGCGCTTATTTTTAGCAATTTATTTATTAAACACAGTTTAATCTTGTAAGAACTAAAATGTTTAAACTTTTTCCGAACATTGCGACACAGAATATTATATGCATCTTTTTCAGTAAGTGTTGCCATTGTCACTGTATCAGCTTGTCAGATTAATGCTAACAAACAGTACAATGGTAATGCTAGCTGTTAGCATCACTAGCCTATGATTTTGGAAGCAAACGATTATATTTACTTCATTTTTTTATCAATCTAAAGTGTTGAAAATGGCTTGCTGTCTTTGACGATGATGGTTCCTGAAAAGTGATAATTTTAGAGACACAAGAATTCTGCCCGACACCAGCTGTGCTGTTGAAAAATAGGATTACAGCTTCTTTCTGCGCCTCTTATTGCAGTACTCGAAGTCTATTCATCTTATTTGTGTCTGCATGACTATGTTATACTGCCTCCTAGTGGCCAATGTGGGCACACCAGAAGGAGAAGCAAAATTAATCGACTTAGCACCAGCATTATGATTCACACTGTTTAATACATTATTTGGGTTCTATTATATCTAAAATCTGATGAATCTTGAAAAGTATTGTTTGATAACAATAAATATTGTTATTTGGGTTAAAATTGAATTTATTTAAGAAGTTCAGCTACTATGTTTAGAAGCTAGCTGGCTAGCTTTTAAAACATTACTGAATGATAATATGAAGACGTAAGTATGAATTTTTTTCTGCCTTTTCATGTTGCTCTGATGGTGTGCAGGTTGGTGGCTGCGCCGCTGGCCGACGTTTGCGGCGTTAAAGACAGACTACGTCGCACTGAAGAGCAAAATGCCGTCTTGGAAAAGTACTTCTGCACAAAAGCAAACGTTCCATCACAGGTAAGCTGATGTAAGACCGTATGTTGCAAGATCCTTATTCGTAGATAATTAAATAGTTTATTAGGGGCTTCAACATGCCCTAAATGTCACCAAATGTTATTGGCAAAGCGCATGTATTCTGGTGAAAATGAATTTATTTAAAGGAGACCCCAACATGTCTGATTTAAGCTCCCCATCATTTAGACTGCCAGTAACTGTCCTTCAAAATTGTCTTCAATGTGGTTTCACTGACCCTGCAAATGGCCTGATTTATGTTTGG
The DNA here is from genome assembly GCF_051991255.1 of Vanacampus margaritifer. Taxonomy (NCBI): domain Eukaryota; kingdom Metazoa; phylum Chordata; class Actinopteri; order Syngnathiformes; family Syngnathidae; genus Vanacampus; species Vanacampus margaritifer. The sequence goes on along the minus strand of NC_135437.1, from coordinate 16,988,758 downwards.
CAAAGTGACTGATTGTGTGCGTGTCAGGCGGACGTGAGGGCTCTGTGTAAAAAGACAAGCTGGACCGAGCGAAAAGTTCAACTGTGGTTCAGGAGGAGGCGGAACCATCAGCGTCCAGGTCTTCGCAAGAGATTCTGTGAGGCCAGGTGCGTGTGTGTCTTCACTCAAAAGATGTTTCTCAATTATTATTATTTTTTACATGTCTGTTTTTTTTATATATTTTCACAGCTGGAGATGTGTATTCTATTTTTTTGCATTTGTTGGCGGTATTGTCGCCCTCCATGATGTAAGTGGTTGTTTTTTCGCACCTCTGTCATTGTCTATTGATAGTGTTACCATGTCACTGTCGTATGTTGTCATTTATTTTAGAAACCCTGGTTTTACAGCCTGAAAGAGGTTTGGGCAGGCTTCCCTAAACAGGTAAGACAAAATTAGATCGTGAATAACTGAAAGGACATGACATGTGAAATAATGTCCTGTCATGTGTCCAGTCTTTGCTGCAATCCCAGTACTGGTATTACTTCCTGGAAATGGGCTTCTACCTTTCGTTGCTCCTCAGCCTCACGTTTGATGTGAAGCGGAAGGCAAGTGTGTATATTTGAATGTTTTGATTACACCTATTCAGCCAAGCAGAAGTTTCAAACAGGAAAAACTACTTTTAACTTTTAACTCATTCACTGCCATTGACGGTTATAGACGTCAAAAAATGCATTTGAACTATTTCTGTTAGTTTCACTTTTTTCCCCCACTTTTAACAAGAGTATGAAAACCTAGAAAAAAATTTTTTATTGTACATTTAGAACAGATATAAAATTTGTGATTAATCATTAGTTAACTATTGAAATCATGCGATTAATTACAATTAAAGATTTTAATTGCGATTTAAAAAATGAAAAGATTATTAAAAATTAGGGGCATCAGGCGATTACATTTTTTAATTTTCTAGGTTTTCATACTCTTGCTAACAAAAGTTGGAAAAAAACGTTAAACTAATAGAAATAGTTCAAATGAATTTTTGACGTCGATATCCGTCAATGGCAGTGAATGAGTTAAAAATTATATACAGTGGTACCTTGACATACAAATGCCCCAACCTAAGTTTTTAAGCCATTGCTGGTCAATGTTTCGCTTTATTATTCTGAAGTTCGGGGTTCAAATCTCAATTCATTGCCGGTTTGCCCGTCTTTCCCGCTGGTGCAGGACTTTAAAGAGCAGGTGATCCACCACATCGCTACGCTAACTTTGCTGGCGTTCTCGTGGATCTCCAACTACATCCGCGTCGGCACCATCGTGATGGCGCTCCACGACTCGTCCGACATCCTGCTCGAGGTCAGCACGCTCATCATGTGCGTCGATCTCTCCGTGTCAGATTGTGAGGAACAGAGCAAGCAGAGGATTTGTTTATGGACGCATTGTATGGATGTGCAAAGTCATGTTTTTGCATGTGTTCTGATAATTGAGTAAATCATGATACAATAATATCAAAATTGTATCATAATACATTCATTGTGCTACTGTATATTGGAAAAAAGGCATCTATTGTCACGTATTACAACAGTTTTTTGGGGGGTTTTGCAGGGCGCAAAGGTACTCAACTATGCTAAGTGGCATAAGACAGCGAACGTTGTGTTTGTGGTCTTCACCTTCCTTTTCATGCTGACCAGACTTGTGATCTTTCCTTTCTGGTGAGTATGTGCTATTCAATTCAATATTATTACCATACAAATAGTGGGAATGCATGTTCTTACTTTGCCATTGACATGGATGCCAACATAATGTAAGATACTAGTGCAAGTAGAAATAACAGAGAAAACAAAAAAGAATTACAGGCAGAATATTTGACTATATTAAAATACTTCACCCATTTCTTTTGAAGGGGAGGGGGGGTGTTTGAACATTGTTATTTTTCTCTCATGTTATATTGTGTTAATTTTTGTAAAAAAAAAAAAAAAAAAAAATTAAAATGCTTTTTTTTTTCTTTTTCTTTTTTAATAGAAAGCTAATATTGCCGGTTAAATTGATTGGCCCTTATTAACTCATTCACCGCCATTGACAGCAATAGACACAAAAAAAATAATTTTAACTATTTCTATTAGTTTCTTTCTCAATTTTTGTTAACAAGAGTATGAAAGCCTAGAATTTAGAACAGATATAAAATTTGTGATTAATCGTGAGTTAACTAGTGAAGTCATGCAATTAATTACGATTTCAAATTTTAATTGCCTGATGCCCCTAATTTTTAATAATCTTATCTTAAAAAAAATATGATTAAAAATTAAAAGAAAAGAAACGATTATTAAAAATTAGGGGCATCAGGCGGTTAAAAATGTTTTATCGTAATTAATCGCATGACTTCACTAGTTAACTCACGATTAATCACAAATTTTATATCTGTTCTAATACAATAAAAAAAAATCTAGGTTTTCATACTTGTTAACAAAAGTGGGAAAAAATGTTAAACTAATAGAAATAGCTCAAATTAATTTATTCTAAAGCCGTCAATGGCAGTGCATGAGTTAATACCAATATCAAACTAAGGTAATTTGAATACATTTGTTATTTCAGATATGTCTATCAAACACTGGTAGCCCTTTGCATTAAAGCTTCAAAAAGGTTGGTGAACCCTGGTATATATCAACTTGGGGAGGAAAATTGATCACATTAATGCATGTATATTTTATTTATATGTATAGTGTCTAGATAGTTTAGTGCTTAAGACGTGCAGCCCACATGTTTACATGTCATTTGATGAAACCTAAAAATTTGTCACAAGTTTATTTGCATTATTATTATAATTTGATTGATGACTTATTGACGTGTTTACACCACATTTTGTGGACTGTTTGGACGAAGTTGTCGTAATGAACGTCATGTTCCATTTGTCTTTATGTATGCCATAACTTATAAGACCAAAACATTTATGAATAACAAACCTGGTATTGTTTATTGTGATAGATTAATGTATAATTACTCACGTTTGTTAAAAATATATATATATATATAGAGAGAGACCTTGAAAAAATAATCACATATTAAATCGCAATATTAACTCATTCACTGCCATTGACGGCTATAGACGTCAAATATTCATTTTAACTATTTCTATTAGTTTAATTTTTTTTTACACTTTTGGTAACAAGAGTATGAAAACCTAGAGAGAGAAAATATTGTAGATTTAGAACAGATGCAAAATTTGTGATTAATCCTGAGTTAACTAGTGAAGTCATGCGATTAATTATGAATAAAAAATGTAACCGCCTGACGCCCCTAATTTTTAATAATCCTTTATTTTATTTTATTTAAAAAAAAAAATAGAAAAGAAAAAAAGATTATTAAAAATTAGGGGCATCAGGCGATTGCATTTTTAAATTGTAATTAATTGCATGACTTCACTAGTTAATTCATGATTAATCACACATTTTATATCTGTTCTAAATGTACAACAAAAACAATTCTAAGTTTTCATTCTCTTGTTCACAAAAGTGGGAAAAAATGTTTAACTTATAGAAATAGTTAAATTAATTTATGGCAGTGAATGAGTTAAGGGGAAACCCCCCCCCCGCCCCCAACATATAAATTGTACAACTCATGGCAACATTAACTAGAACCAAATAAATTACTCACAGGTAGTAAGTAAAAACAGTTTAGGAGTGGAAAATCCAAATGAATTGTGATCTCCGCAGGGTGATCCACTGCACGTGGGTGTACCCGCTGGAGAGGTACGCTGCGTTCTTCGGCTACTATTTCTTCAACGTCATGCTGCTGGTGCTCCAGATGCTGCACGTCTACTGGGCCCTGCTCATATCAAAGATGCTCTTCAAGTGTCTCTTCAGCAAGGTGCGTTTATTACAGCTGGGTCCTACCTTTTGTATGACACCCTTCACTTTACTTTGTTGTGCTTTTTGCATGTGCAGCTGGAAGGGGACGACAGGAGCGATGAAGAGGAGGATGACAGCGAGGAGGAGAGAAACTACAAGCGGTGTCACATGAACGGTGCCGGAATCCGGGGCCGGGCCAACGGTCACTGATGGGATAAGAATAGTGACTTGGACAAAATCCTTAGTAGACTGGATAGAAATGCATCTGGAAAGTATTCACCGCGATTCATTTTTTTCTACATTTTGTCTGTTACAGCCTGATTTCCAGCATTACCATAACTGGGGAATGCCCCAAATTTGAAATTTCAACACTGGTGTCTTCAGTACAAGCACTTGAGAAATGTTCTGGTGTGTCATTTCCCATTACTTGCTGAGATTGTAACCTATAGTGAACTTATGCCCTCTAGCGGCCAGGAAAAAAACAGGTGTTGTGAGTTGAATTTGGAGGATAAAAAGGATTTTATTGTATCTAAAATGTAGAATAGGTGAACCGTTGTGAATACTTCCAAGATGCACAGTGCTATGTGAGTAGATTATTATAATTTTTTTTAAAGAACTGTGAAGGATAAGCCATGACCTGATATGAAGCTACATATCGGCGAAGCTTAAATAAAACACTCTTCCACTCTTTTCAATTCATTTTTATATTTCTTAATCACAAAACCCTATGAGGGCTTTACAGCAATTCACACAAAAATATAATTTAGCATCACAAGCATGCAGTTCAGAGGTAAAGCTGCTTTCATCTGATGATATCACATGGTCTAAAGTAGCCCCATCGGGGGCAAGGAAAAACTGCTGGAAAATCAATTTGGGGAAACTAGGAAGATACCTTGCGAAGGAAACGCAGATGAGAGGATTCCCCTTCCAGGATGATGACAGCTCACAGTGGATGTCACACTTGTTGAACATTTGAAATTATACACAAAATTACTGTAAACTATACTGACTGAACAGTATGGGTTCAGTGCAAGAGAGTCCATTTGATAATACTCTTCATGTTCTGTCCTGTTCGGTCAATGCAGAATTCTGGCTATATTTAATATTAGCCTTAACATAACGGTTCTCCTCTCACCGATAATTAAAAATTGTGTCTTGTTTTATTTCATCGGATCATTTATTTTCTACTGTTTGCCCAAAACAAGTCTTTGGTTTTAACCAATTAGTAATCAAAAGTGAGGGGGAAAAAAATCACAAAATTTCTCATGAAAAGGTCATGAAAATTAATACTGATTATGCAAGTTTGACAATGCATTCTACCAATTAAAAAAAAGAAGTGTTATTAGACATAGTAGCTGGTAATTACTCATAGTGAATGTCATCGTTCATTACAGTCATTATTTTATGGTCAATCTCTTATTTTTTTTTAAACTATGTACCCTATATAGTACTAAGTACAGTCACATAAACACTAACGTATGTAGGAGCATGTGTACTTTTGACGACTTTAATGTTTGCAATATGCTATTTATTTTACAATAAATGTGAAAAGGTAAAATACAGTAATAACAGCATGCAATTTTCATGAAATGTTTACATAATTTAACTAACCACAACAAGCCGGTTATGCTCAATAAAAGTTGGAGTGAAACGGCAGTTACATTGTGATAAATATTACAACAGCGACAGCTACTTCCGAGTCTACAGGGACTCCTTGACGTCACATCACAGCGCGACACGACCGACACTCCGTTGACGTAATTTCTACATCAAAGTTTGACACGCTCTTTATACGCATGCGTAAAGTAACATCACTTGGTTTACGTTAGACATGTGTCGTGTTTTTGATGCCCTCTAGCGGCGGTGTGAGCTTTGGGTTGGATAAACGTTCCCATAGAAACCGCCACGCTAGCCATTTCGCTTGAAATTGTCCTCCAAGCAAACGCCAACATGGCTAACAAAATGACCTCCATGCCCGAGTTTAAAACCTACCGCACGAGCGTGAAAATTGGAAACTGGAACGAAGAGCAGCACCTGGAAGAGGTTTGTGGTGAAATGACGCTTTTGACATTTGGTTTTGTAGAGTGTTTTAGCTAGGTTTGGCTAGCTTCAATACAGACACCGAACTCGAAAAGTACGACGGGGGGGGGGGGGGGATGTTTCCCTCTCAGTTGTGTACAGAACATTTAATGTATTTCCATTTGATCTATCTATCTATCTATCTATCTATCTATCTATCTATCTATCTCTTATACCTATTTATCTATCTCTTATACCCATCTATCTATCTATGGGTAGATATATCTACCCATATATCTACCAAGTCTTCATCTACCTGTTCATCCATCTATCCACATTTCTTTAGTAGACAAATACCATTTACTGTAAATACTTGATGTGTGTTTTTACTACAGCATGTGAGGAACAAGTACCTAGATAGAAGGGAAAACGGCGAACTGATTGCCCAGAGAGTCGACTTACTCAAGAACAACATCCTCAATCCGGTACCATCATACACATAGATGATGATGATGATGATGATGATGATGATGATGATGATGATGATGATGATGACGATGACGATGATGATGCCCACGTGTGTACAGGTGGAGCTGAGCACGACCACGGACGGTGCACTGCACTTTGGAGATGTTGTGATGTTGGTGAACATCGGTGAACAGGGGCAGTGTTTAGTGCTGGGCGTCAACGCGTACATTGATCACATGACCAAGAATGCTCCTCCCTGCATTAGAGGTCCGTGTGGAGTCAGTGCTGGGAGAACCATTCAACCCTGTGTGCGCACAGCATTTGTTATTACCAGGTATGCACACACACACACACACATGCATGCACGCACTCTTTTATTGCATTGGCGGAATCTTGTCATGTTGATTGTGTGACAACAGTGTGGATGGCACCCCTGAAGGAGCAACTCTGCATTATGAGCAAAGTTTTGCCCTGAAAACAACAAGTGACTTTACTGGTGGAGTAAGTGATCCCACCACACCCCTCTCAAATATATATATATTTTTTAAACTCACACACATTCCTAATACATTGCTTTGTTTGGTTTGTTTTCAGTTTCCTCTCTTTTGCAATTTAAAAATATTAAAATATTCTATTGCAATAAACAGTTTTATGTTAATTGCATTTTATTTAAAAATGTAATTACAAATATATTTTTAAATTATTTAGTTCATTATTATTTTTAATGTAACTAGGAATATTTAAATTTAACATTTCTACAGCAATACATCAGCACCAATATTTTTTAATTACATAAAAATACACAAATAATATATATGAGAAATGGGAAAAATTATAATTCTATTGCAATAAATAAAGGCAGTTTTTATTAAAATGTTGACATATTTTAACTGAAATACAAATTAAAAAAATTATTATAATAAAAAATTTACAGTGCAAAACTGTTTATAAAATATAATGACTTTTTTATTATTAAACTAAAAATCAGCAAACAGTTATCAATATAATTAAAATGTTTACATTTTTTGTAATTAATTTGAAATTCAATGTAAAAAAATTACAATAAAAAAATTAATCCGCAACACATAAATTATCCTTTCTAAAAAATATATTTTTTTTTTTTTAAATATGTATGCTATTTTATATTCAAAATAATGTCTACTCAATGCATAGTTTTATTAAAAAAATATAAAATTTAATTAAATATAAAAAATTATAAAATAATTAAAAAAATAATAATAATAATATATATATATATTTTTTTTTAAAATGTATTCATTTTTCCCCTTGGGCTGCCTTTGTTGTAGATGTGACAAAAAACCAAAAAAATTTCCTCTCTCAGCTGTACCTGACGAGTGACGCGCAGACATTCCGGAAGTGCGCGCTGAGGTCTCGCCTCCAGGAGGTCAATTTGGACGAGAACGAATGCTTCCTCGCCTGGTGGAAGGTGGTGCACTTTGACCCCCAGGAGAGGCTCGAGCACGAGGGTCTTCCCGTACCCGTGAGTGTCTTTGCCTCCGCGGTTCTACATTTCATCCACACCAGCGTTTTCAGCATTTTCCACCAATGCTTTGTAGCATCATCTTTGCTTCTTGGTCTCACAGGCCAACGTCAACGTGGTCATCCTCCACTGCAAGACACACCAGGCTCTGGCTGTTATGGAACGTCTTATCCTTGGGTACTGTAATCCCTTGCGTATTAGCGGTTCACAAATTTATTTGCACTTTTTTCCCGTTTATCCCTTAAATTGTGTTAATTACAATGTTTATTATGGTTGTCAAAATTAGTGTGTTAATTTTGAGTTATTTTAAAGGCACTATTTTTTTTAACGAGCGATTAATGACTTGGAAAGCCTGTCTGGGGGAATTCCAGTCGCAACGCACGTCAAAATTTAGCAGTAATAAATTTAATAATAATGCATATATTTATGGAGACTGGGGTCAAGTTGTATTTTACCATTTTAAAAATTTCACAAGTTACTTCAAGTTAAAGATTAGATAGCTCTTAATAGAGAAGAAAAATGCACTGAGCTGTCACCAATGTCTTGCAAATGCAATTATGCCATCTAGTGGCAGAAAAATGACTTAAAAACAAATCAACATCGCACTCGTTTTTTAGTGCAGTACATCTTATTAATTTTAACAAAATTTTATGAATTATTATGAAATTACTGTACTAATGACTAAAAGATGCAGCTATATTTCTATTAGTTTAACTTTTCATTTCCACTTATGTGTTAAGAAGAGCATGGAAATTTTGGAAAAAATATTTTATTGTACATTCAGAACAGATATAAAATGTGTGATTAATTGTTAGTTAACTATTGAAGTCATGCAATTAATTACGATTAAAATTTTAATCACCTGACACTCATATTTACATTTATTTAATAAAATTTAATTGGATGTTTTTTGTTTGTTTTTTTATAAATAGCTGATTAGTTGCAAGTAAGTATAAAGCTAAGAAAGCCATTCCATAATTAGTTATAAATAATAATATTCCCCAAAAATGAATGACCTGGCCCTTATTTTGTCAGCTTTAAAAAAAACACACACAAAAAAATGCATCTCTTTATATAGTAGTTTTTTAGGGCCACCGTATTTCTTTTCTTTTTTATATATATGCATATAATAGCATGACTACTACTAATGTAATCAAGATTTGTTTTCATGTCTTCTAATAATCCGAGTGCAATATTTTTAGCACCCATCCAATTTCTGTGATTCCTTCTCGTCCCCATGGCAGGACCTCATACGGCAATGAATACGAGGTGACCGCTCATACTTTCTTGGATGTCCACAAAGCAGAAAAGTCTAACAACCACTGGATCGTGTGCACCTCTGACCCAGCCGGGGAGGGCCTCCTGCTTCTCAATCGGCTGAAATCGGAGGGCAACTGCGTATCGTTGCTGCGGGAAAACCCAGACGATCCATCGGAGTTTATCAGATGTAGTGTGTGTAATTATAGTGAAGACAGGTAATTTATTTACTTGGAACAAAAGGAGAGTTCAATGTTTGGATGATCTCCCATCCCCTAACTTTGCACCGTTACAACACATTCACCAGGAATGTATGTTTCTATAAGAATTTGATATGTTTTGTCGAACGCGGGGTGGTCATCTTATGATTTGTAAAAAAATAACAATAATAGAAAATGTGATATGGAAGCCCACGGTGAGGGATTTTGACCTTAACTTTAGCTTATAACCTAACCTTTAACGTAGTCTCTGATGTCAACAAGTGGCAAAATGGCCGCCCCCCCTGAGCTAAATTCATCTTCCACAAATGCAGTTTTAATCAAAACACCGTGTTTAGACTAGTGTGGGCTTCCCCTTTCAAATGGAACCCAGGGGCAAGCAAATACAATACAGTGGGAACACTGCACTTTTCCAAAACAAGTATATCAAAAAGTGTTCATTCATTCACAGAAAGTGAGGAAAAGGGCCCGTTGAAACGAACTGTAAAGCAGAAAAATGCTTCACATCTGTGTTGCATGACTAATTTTGAGACTGTGGGCGTCGTCAAGAAAGGCAAAATAGTAGTTCAAAGGAGATGTAAAGTAAATATTAGTTTAAGCATTTTTCATTTTGTACAATAAATGTTATGCATTGTGTTAAATGTAACGTATAGCCTAATGTTTATTTTCTTCCCTTTTAAGGACTAATACATTCTGAACAGTCTTTTTTTGTTTGTTTAAGTATGGTGAGTTTTACACTCTGTCAACTAATCTGAATACAACATCACGAAAGTTTAAAACAAAATTACTGCTTGGAACCCAACAACAAATGTACTGTATTCAAATTTCCAAAATATACATCATGCCATAGCGGGCCTAAATAAACAGCATTACTAATTTAATGTTGTATGATTAACATGTTATTATGTAGATGTAGTTTAACCCAAATTAGAGTGTATGCCAAAATGTAAATATTATTGGTATACAGGAACTTTTTAATGGATAGTTTTACGCCCAAAAAAGAAAAGGACATTTACTCATTTACTGCCATGAACGTCAAAAATCAATTTCAACTATTTATTAGTTTTTTCCACTTTTGTTAACAAGAATATGAAAACCTAGAAAAAAATTTTTTTTTACATTTAGAACAGATATAAAATTTGTGATTAATCGCGAGTTAACTTGTGAAGTCATGAGATTAATTCCGATTAAAAACTTTAACTGCCTGACGCCCCAAATTTTTTATATTTTCTTTCCTTTTTTTATTTTTTATTTATTCACTGCCGTTAGCTATAAACGCCAAAAATTCATTTGAACTTTCTATTAGTTTAACTTTTCCCCCCACTTTTGTTAACAAGAGTATGAAAACCTAGAATTTTTTTTTATTGTACCTTTAGAACAGATATAAAATTTGTGATTAATCGTGAGTTAACTAGTGAAGTCATGCGATTAATTACAATTTTTAAAAAATAGCTGCCTCTTGCCCCTAATTTTTAGCAATCTTTTTTTAAAATGAATTTATGGCAGTGAATGAGTTAAAAATGAATAAACGGATGATATGAGCTAATTGTGTGGTGATCAACGTATTAATGCCTGTTGTTTTCCTTGACTCCTAAAATCACAGTTCTGCAAGAATGTTCTCTATCCCCCATTTTGGACATGGCCCAAGAGCTTTGCAAGTCCGATTTCGCCACAATCCTGTAGCGGCCAAGCGTCTGGTCATGAGGTTCAGATTTTTGTGTCATGTGACTTGTTAATACCAAATAGAGGATTCTTGCAACTGGCGATGAGATTTTCTCTGATGGTAAATGTCACATTATGGACAGTAATGACAGCGCTTCACTTTTTGCACATTTTGTCATGTCAAAATTCTACAGCAACATCCAATAATGACAATGTGAAAAAACGTTTAGGGAAGGTTTTTTGTTTGTTTGTTTTTGGTGGGTTGGTAGGCAATTCGACGACTGTAATTGTTTTGGAGTTTATTCAGTCCAGTTGTGTTGGGTTGTGTTTGTCACTGTGTGTTATGTCCAAGATTGACATAATGATCTTCAACACCTGTGGCATGTTTTGTTGTCTTTACGGTCGACCCCCCCCACACACACACACACACACACACACTCATTGCGTTCATTTCTCTGGCGGCTGTCGTTCTCGTGTCCTGGCTGGTCCAGCTAGGCTTCGCTCACCATGTCATTCATCAGTCCTGGGATGTGTTCATAAAGAAAATTGAGGGAGAAAGACGAATATCTAGTGAGGAAAAGAACTTTGTCCTCAATACAGCAGTATAGGTAACTATTTCTATTAGTTTAAAAAAAATTCCACTTTTGTTAACAAGAGTATGAAAACCTAGACATTTTTAAAAGTATTTTATTTTTTTTAAGAAAGGATTACCAAAAATTGGGAGCGTCAGGCGATTATTTTTTTTTATTGTAATTAATCGCATGACTTCAATAGTTAACTCACGATTAATCACACATTTTATATCTGTTCTAAATGTACAATAAACATTTTTCTAGGTTTTTATACTCTTGTTAACAAAAGTGGATTTTTTAGTTCCAATGATTTTTGGACGTCTATAGCCGTCAATGGCAGTGAATGAGTTAAAAACGTCAACTCACAACTATTAAGTACTAAATTGTGACGGTATTTCATTAAACCAGTGATTCCCAACCTTAATGAAGTCAAGACACTCGCTTGTTTCCTTTCCTCATTGGCTAAAGTTCACCCAGCCAAAACATTAGGAACTTACACAATGTTAACTCCACAACGTGTTAAGCCACACGAGTACCCAGCTGTGTAAAATGCTGTTTCGCCAACTGCAACGTCAGTTCCCGATGTTTGAAAACGCATTCGCTTCCTTGCATGCACTTTGCCAAGCCTCGTTATTGTAAATCCTGGAAAAAGTCTTCATCTTGTTCTAAGTGACTTCACTGAATGATTTAATTTCTCATCTTCCTCCATTGTCCAACTCTATTCGATCGCTTCCAAGTCCCACTTCCTGACCTGACGTCGGTCCCATGGCAGTAGCCAGTAGCCAATAGTACTATTCAAGGACATGGCAACAGCAAAACAAATGTTTTTTCTCTATCAAAAATCAACTCACCATTTTTAATCGTATTATGTTTGTCCAATATATATATCATTCCAAATGCACAATTTGAGGTCTACTCTCATTTGTAACTGTGCAACTAAGCTCGTTCTGCCATCTAGGGGTGAATGGTGATATTACAACTTACAGCCCACCACTCCATCCTCACTGTTCGGCAGCCAGGATTTGCATATTCATGTTCCCTCATCCCCCCGTCCCCCATGATTTTTCTTCTGTTATTTTTTTGTTTGTTTGTTTTAAATATTTCACCCCCTATTTTGCCTGAAAGCCCCCACGGCATAACCCCCCGGAAAACATACATTGAATCTTTATCAATGTTTTATCAACTATTTTTTTTAGATTTATAAAATAATAATTCATTAAGGGGCATGCGCATGCGCCAGTTGAGCCGCCTTTTGCAATCAACATACATGAGATATTTTCGAGTCTAAAACATATATAACGTATCACGTGGCCATTCCCACGGGCTTCTGACGTCGACACGATGACGTCTCTACCGTGGCGCGTAACCAGCGGCCGTACGTGCGTGCGTGCGTGCGTGGGTTTAGAGTAGTAGGCAGTGCCACACTATCCGGCGTCATGTTTCTAAAATTTTCCACTCCCCGTGACGGCATGTGAACGCAGCACGATTAGGGCAGCTGGCCGAGGACGAACAATAGAGCAGAGGGAGTCGAGCTTCGAGGACTTGATAACCTGCGAGGGGGAGGAAGGCAGATGTGAAAAAAGAGGAGAGGAGCAAGCAGCAGCAGCAGCAGCAGCAGCAGCGGCAGACCGTTCGAGGTTTCACAGAGCGGTGAGTTTGAACGTGGAGGCCCCATTGATTTGTTTCAATTAAGATATATATCTTTTTTTGTCTTCTGACGATGGCAGGTGGATGGAGCTCATCGGCCCGCGGTCGCTTTAACGGATTTTTTAAGCACGCGCATTTGACTCATTTCACACATACGTACAAACCGTTAGCGACATGTATGATGTAGCCTACCTGTAATGTAGCACAAGTCACACGGATGGGCCTACTTCTACATTTTACGTTTTTCTTTCTCTCGCCCTGTGAGTGAATGTATTGTATTGTGCTAGTTAGTGAGTGCAGATGAGGAGAAAGCTATAAAAGCCCCCCGAACCCCCCATGACATGTGTAGCCTACTAACGGAAATGTATTTTTTTCAGCTCATAATGAAGATTTCAAACTAATTCAATGTATAAGTGCTGGGCCCCTACGTTTTAAAATGTATAGTGCCCACCTCACCCCCTCCTCCCCCACCCCCCCAAAAAAAAGAGAAAGAATTTTTTTTTTTTTTAAACTGGTGACCTATACTGGTACAGGCAAGGTTGCAAGTGAGATATCGACAACATTTTTGCAGCACAGTGGCAGGTGGTTAACACTTCTGCCTCACAGCTCACGTTTGGGGTTGGAGTTGCATCTGGCTGCCTCCTACATTTGAAAAACATGCATGTTTTGAAGGTTTACTGAAGACTATATTGTCCGTACTGTGAACGGTCATTTCTCTGTATGCCTTGTGGTTGGCTGGCCGCCACTCTCAGCTACGACCCTTAGAAAAATGAATGTTCCCTGACAGCGAATACTCTGGCTGTAGCTTGGACATTTTATGACTCCCAGAAGAACCCTTAAGCCCCAGAAGACCCCCCCCCCCCTCATAATGTAAACAATAAGAAACATTTTCTGATCTTCAGACTCAGATTACATTATTGATCCCTAAAAAGGCAAATCTGTCCAAGAACGGGAAGCCTGCCCGGCGGCTTCTCTTTTCAGCCAGCGTCTCTTAACTTTGTTGTAATAACATTAGCTTACTACATGCTCCCAGATTAACCCAGAGTGTTAATTGGTTCATACATATCAAAAATCACTTATGTCACTTGGTTGATTTGGGACATTTACAATGTACATCCCCCACAAACGAGTCTCCCTGCCAAATTTCTTCACATCAAACAAGCCAATTAATTAATTAATTAATTTAAAAAGACAGTCAAAAAGCTTGTTGCCGATTATGAAAATGTGGAGAAGCGAGCAGTCCAGTACAGTTGAGGGATGCGACCGTCTCTCAGCATCTGTTTCGATTAGGTAGCGCGAGAGCAAAGGTGCACAGCTTCCATCGTCTTCCTGTTTGTCAGCAATCCACGCTTCTTCAGCCGGCAAACTCGTTGCGACCGGCTAAATAGATTTCCCTGCTCGCTGCCGCTAAGTAGCGCTCTGCATAAATATGATTAGAACTTGATCTCACCTCACGTTGCGAATAGTGGAAGTCGGAAGCCGGCGAGGTTTGTACAGTCAGGAGAGCGAGTGAAAAATGAATGTTTAACCATGTGAGGCCCATAAACCTTGAGTTTATTGTCGGCTTATGTCTTTTTTGTCAGTGTCATCGGTTTGCAAGCATGGCCGTGCATGTGGCCGGACTCGTGGCTGTGGTTGCCTTTTACGCCGTTATCCTGCTGACTGGCATCTTGGCGGCACGCAAATCAAAGAAAGTGGAGAAGAAATGCGCTGGCAAAAAGAGCGAAGTCACCATCGTCGGGGGACGCAACATCAATGTCCTCATTGGCGTTTTTACCATGACAGGTAAGATTTGTTTTTTTCTCCAATTTGTCACTTATTAATGCTTAATTTGATTCTTGACTTTTGTTTCTTATCGGTTTCCTTTTAGCAACATGGGTTGGAGGAGGTTACATTATGGGAACTGCTGAGGCTGTTTACTCTCCGGCTCAAGGTCTCGTCTGGGCTTTTGGCCCTCCTGCATATCTTTTGAATTTTCTGTTAGGTGAGTGTCTGAAGTGGGAATCAGTCGTCGTTAAAATTATGACAGGAATTGGTTCGGGAAAGTATGTTAATACGTGTAATTATTTAATACCGTGTATTGTTAGCTTAACTCATTCACTGCCATTGACGACTATGGACGTCAAAAATTCATTTGAACTATTTCTATTAGTTTCAAAAAAAATTCCACTTTTGTTAACAAAAGTATGAAAACCTAGGAAAAAAATGTATTGTACATTTAGAACAGATATAAAATGTGATAAGTCATGAGTTAGTAATGCAATTAATTACAATAAAAAAAATTAATCGTCTGACGCCTCTTAATTTTGTAATATATATTTTTTTTGTTTAATTACTTGATTATTTAAACTCAAAATTAATCACAACTTTTATATCTGTTCTAAATGTACAATACATTTTTCCTAGGTTTTCATACTCTTGTTAACAAAAGTGGGAAAAAAATGTGAAACTAATAGAAATAGTTCAAATGAATTTTTGATCTCTATAGCCGTCAATGGCAGTGAATGAGTTAATAAATCAAACAAGATCTACATTTGTATGTGTTTTTTGTTGTTGATTTTTGGCCACAAAACCACGAGAACTTAAATCTATTATTTATTTAGAGAACATATATTCTTTGATATAATCCTGAACAATTTTGAAAAACTATTTCATTGCCATTTGCCACTCAATATTATGATGAATTTTTTTTCAAGATCCTATTCCCATGGATGTGATGATCAAAACATCAACAGGCATTTCAAAACTTTTCCACTTTATCTTTTCCACTTTATCACCTCTGGTGGGAGGCATCTGTGATTGTATTACAACATGAGATCCCGGAATTGAAGATTATCTCTATATTGGATCACAAACGTTCACCCGCATCCCTATTCTTCCATGATGACATTCGCATCTGCTATAAAATGGTTAAGCCGTCGTTTATAGGCAACTTGGCCGTACAATGCGTCTTCTGTTCAATTTTGTACTGGGAGGTTACAATATGATGCATTTTCAACTTTTTGGGGTTGCTATGTTTGGAAAATGACATGAGAGGCGAAGGATTACGGGTTCTTTTGAGACCAAGATTGCGGGTTACCCAATACTCGGCTAAAATCACACAAGCTAATGATGCGCATTGCCTGCTAATCACTTACACTTCGACTATAATTTAAACTTTTCGGCTGCTGGGAAATGAAATATCAAAATTGTTACCTTTCATTACATTTTTATTTATTATTACTTTTGGTGGTTTTAAAGAACAATAATATGTTCTATACAGCCCCACTAGTCTAAATACAATATTCTGTTTAGTATTGCGTGAGTGGAATATGAGTTAAGCAGGAAATCCAGCCGTTTTTATCCATCTCAGGGGGCGGCCATTTTGCCACTTGCTGTCGACTGAAGATGACATCAGTGTTGCTCAGATCTCAGGTCACAACCAATCACAGCGCACCTTCAGAAGGCAGGTGAGCGCTGATTGGTTATTGTCTGAGCCCTGAGCAACTATGATATCATCTTCAGTCGACAGCAAGTGGCAAAATGGCCGCCCCTTGAGATGGATAAAAACAACTGGATTTTGCTGCATAACTCATATTCCAAAAATTTAACATTAATCAGAATGTCATGTTTAGACTAGTTAGGTCACATATAAGATATTTTTGTCAAGAAATGTTGAAGGTTGACTTCCACTTTTAAGTTATTTCTGTGACCATTGTGGGTTTTTCTTTCATTAACATAGGGGTACCAAAAATTTGCATCTGTTTTGCATGGCTGTCTGTTTATGAAAAAGCAAAATGTTTCGGCCAAGACATGAATAGGATGCCTTCACTTGAAATTACTGTTAGTTCCCGTCATTTCTGCTAGTCTTCCAGTTTGGAATATTTCCTAAACGCGTATCAAGTGATCTTCCTTAAAGTTCCCAAAATAGGTACAGTAGACTCAGAAATCTTCTTTGCATTTATTTGGAAAGCGTTATTTCTGTTGTAGCGTCAGACCGGTTGCATTCCTGACCATTTCTTCTTTTATCTCTCCTTTTGGAAATGTCCCAAGAGCACTGATTCACGAGTTTACTACCCAGCTCCCACTGCATGCCACAGCCTTGTCGTTGCGTATTTGCCAGATGCCCAGACTTATGTTGTTGCATTTAGAATGTATTAAATTACACAGTTGACCTGCAAGTCCAGTGTCGTCCTTCACGAACCATGTGGTCGATCATGAGGCTGAGATTTTAGACTTTCTCATGTTGGTCAGATATTTTGCTTCATTATATGATTTTAAAAAAAAGAAAAGAAAAAAAATATATATATATATTATATTTTTTATATTACAATTTGTTTTAATTATTTTTAATTATTATATTTTATACTTCATATATTATATTATATTAGAACGTATTAAATTACATAGTTGACCTGCAAGTCCAGTGTCGGTTCGCCGTCCTTCACGAACCATGTGGTTGATCATGAGGCTGAGATTTTAGACTTTCTCATGTTGGTCAGATATTTTGCTTCATTATATGATTTTAAAAAAAAAAAGAAAAAAAAAATATATATTATATTATATTATATTTTTTATATTACAATTTGTTTTAATTATTTTTAATTAAATATTTTTTAATTATTATATTTTATAGTTGACCTGCAAGTCCAGTGTCGGTTCGCCGTCCTTCACGAACCATGTGGTTGATCATGAGGCTGAGATTTTAAGGTCATGTGACATGTTAATACCTACCGGAGGATTCAAAAAAAAAAAAGGTGGGCGATGAGATGTTCTTTGATGGCAAATTCCACATCGTGGACATCGGCGGCTTATCTCCTCCGAAATTAACTTGGCCCACGCCCCTTCCGTCATTTGACCCCTTCTCCTCTCGTCTCGCAGTGGAACCAAAAGACCCCAGAACTAAACGCTCTTCTCCTATAGGTCAAAAGGCAGCTTATGCAACGGGCATCTGGAGAGACCAACGTTATTGACAGCAGGACAGTCGAAGGCCGTTTGTCATCTCCGAGACCGTTTTTCCGACAAAGAAATGATCACAAATAATACATCAAACGCATGATTGTTTTCTTTTCCTGGATGAAGGCGTGATGACCCCCCCCCCCCCCCCCCCGCAAATGAATTTACTGACTTCAATTGGTATTCAATGTCACTCTGACCTCAGTAAAAGATTAATGAACATTCAGTCATTGATTAAGTTTGAATATTAACCCAAGGCTCCTTTAGTGGAACGCGGTTGACTTTGGTCTGTTTTCTGTCTTTCCAAGGTGGATTGTTTTTTGCCAAACAAATGAGGTCCAAACGCTACGTGACCATGTTGGACCCTTTTCAGAATCGCTACGGCCAGTTGTTCACTACCGCGATATTGCTTCCCGCTTTGCTCAGCGATATTTTGTGGGTTGCCTGCATCCTCACTGCACTAGGTTAGTCATTGAATTTCAAGGCTTTTTAATGAATGAATGAATGAATAATTCATCTTCAAATATGATCACTGAATGTGGTTCTTGCATTAATGCTGCGTTTGTTTTGCCAATGGTTTAATGTTGTGTCCTTTCTAGGTGGGACGATGAGTATCATCCTTGAAGTATCATCAGTTGTCTCCATCCTGATCTCTGCGGCCGTCTCTATCATCTACACTTTTTTAGGAGGCCTCTACGCCGTTGCGTACACTGACATCATCCAACTGTCTTTCATATTTGTCAGTCTGGTGAGCTAGCAAGGATCGGTACAAAGGTCGCGTTTTGTGAAGAATGAAAAAGCGGCCTTTGTTTGAAAAATCTTTTTTTCCCCCCGCACGTTTCGCACTCTTATGACTAACTAGTGTTTGTTTTGTGTTTTAGTGGCTCTGTATTCCGTTTATGATTCTCAGTCCTGCGGTGACTGACATCGCACAAACAGCCCATCTCAACCAGTCAAATATCGTCTCATGGATAGGAGAGGTGAAGCTTGAGGACGCAGGAAAATGGACAGATGACTTTCTCATGTTGGTCAGATATTTTGCTTCATTATATGATTTAAAAAAAAAAAATATATATATATATATATATATATATATTATATATTTTTAATTAAACTAATTAATTAAATATGTTTTAATTATTATATTTTAAACTTTATATATATATATATATATATATGTGTGTGTGTTATAGATCATCACTGCATGATAGCTGTGTATGTCACTTTTTGTTTTCCAGGAGCACAAAAAAAAAAAACACCAGAACAATTGATTGTAACTGCTTGGGACATATAATGTAATAATGGCTCACTATGACAAAGTTTATTTATTAGTTGTTTATGTGTAGGGGGTGCTAAAAAGGACATGCTTCCACAGAGCTCCCGATTATCATAGCAACGTTTTCAGCACACAGTGGAACTTTTAAGTCAACTGACTAATTGGGAGAAGATGTCACCCGTTACTGCTTTCATGGCCTAAAAACACCCAATACAATAAAAAAAGTTTTGTACTTTTTTCGCAGCCTAAAAATGCTAACCTTGCCAGCAATTGAATTCTTGCGGTATATGTGAGTTCACAAACTCTGGAGAATACATCTTATACCACTCCCGCTGATTCGTTTGCAGCCGATTTTTTTTCCAATTGGACCGCAAAGGCGTTGTTTAGGCAGGACAAAACCAAAATGCGCCCATGGCGGGGCGGGGCGGGGGGGGGGACAAACAAACCTAACAGGCGAATGGATGCTGCAATTGATTATGTTCTCGCAGAATTACTCACCGTTCCCTTGTTGAATTTAAACAGCGAGAGGAGTTTCGTACATTTTTATCTGGTAAAGATGTTCGTGCTCGAAGACGAGAGTTTCACCCGTTGCCTTGATTGGTCAAAACAAAATGTGCAAAGATGCCGCAATCGTCCAATCAGCTCGAAGAATTGTACAGCGAGCCCCGCCCTTCCCGAACGGGTTTGCCGAGTGAAGTACCAGATTGATAATGTGAAGAACTCCTCCAATTATCAATCTGGCTGGAGGAGGTTATAAAAATGCCCTGCACAGTATAATTTTTTTTTGTAAATGAAAGGCTTGAAACTGTTTGTGTTTGGGGGGGGGGGGTAGGTGAGGGGGAGGGGGCGATAATGACGTGCATCTGGTCACGTTCATAAACCACAATTTAAGCACTTCCTTTTTTCACATCCGTTAACGATTCCATGCCATAGATAAGGGATTTACAACAACAAAAAAAGCCGGAAATAGCACGTGAGACCAGTAGACTCGCACCCAAGTAAAAAACAGCGATAGATCTGAATAGGTAGATGCGACACACTCCTTTTGAGCAACGTGCCTATGGTGGTTGCTAAGCTAATGTTTATACTCCATTACATTTGAAAAGACTCTGCCCTGCTAACACGTCAACCACCTCTGTCCTTATAACACTCTTCTCAATTAGCGCTCTTGTCCGTTCATTTATCATTTGACGCAAATATTGACACACAGCTGTTTTGATGGGGAAAGTCGCCCCTGCCAACATGGACGCCACATTAGGCGCTTTCACATCAAAAAGCCCAAGAACTTCAAATTCCTTGTACATGTTGCTTTTTATCGCATACCTACTAATGAAGACAAAAGACGTCGATGTTTAGAAAGGACTGGCGGCCCATAAAGTATTCACAGATTTGCAGCGATCATTTTTTGCGAGGTTAGTAGATAAATGTTCATACATTTTACTAGTAAACGTAGTTAACAAAGATTGTAACAGAGGTGTGGAATTGCGTGTTTCAAATTGCATTAACGGGCCAGATAGTTAGCGTCCACTCCAACTGCACGAACACACAGCTTAGTTTTAAAATGCACCTTCTTCAAAACTATTAAGTGCATTTGACTGTTTAATAATAACATGAACAGCGCTCCCAATAAAGGCACACACAACCAAAGGGAAGACGGTATAAAATAATTTGAATAAAATCGATTTTGGGACATTTAAAATCGATTCTGAATCATACTAAATGAAAATGGCTATATATATATATATGTATAATTTATTTATTTAGTAAAAGCTTAAAAGATGAATAATTGATACACTTGATGGATTTATGTATGTTGCAGGCTTTAGGTGGACTGGCATACCAGTCTTTACACCAGAGGATCCTTGCAGCGGCCTCCTCATCCAAGGCTCAGGTTACCTGCTTTGCTGCTGCTGGCTTTTCGTTTATTATGGGAATCCCCTCGGTCATCATTGGAGCCGTGGCTGCATCTGCAGGTAAACAAACATCTTGTGACACTCCACCGTATGTAGTATTAGAGGTCAGGTAGCTACAATGCATCAGAGGTACACAATATCATCCGTTTGGTTCGGAAGGGTTTCTTTTTCTTTTTCCACTTCGGGTGAAAAAACAGGGTGGCGGTAAAGTAGTTGAACATGCGCGTCAAAGAAATGCTAAATGCTAAAATTTATTTTCCCTCTCGTGTCTCTTTGCCTCTATATCTTTTCTCTAAGACTGGAACCAAACCGAATACGGTCTCCCCCCACCTTATGAGCGTGGAGAGGCAGGGAATGTCCTGCCGTTGGCTCTGTGCTACATCACGCCCACCTGGGTGTCAGTGTTAGGCATCGGCGCTATAGCAGCAGCAGTTATGTCCTCCATGGATTCAACATTGCTGTCATCAGCATCCATGTTCACACAAAACATATACAAGACGACTTTGAGGAAGCAGGTGTGTGCGAGATGCGTGACCGGTTCAACAATTAGCGCCGCAACATGAATTTTTTGTGATGTTTTTTTTGGGGGGGGGGGGGGTCTGTTTGTTTTTCAGGCATCAGACAGAGAGCTGAAGTGGGTGATTAAGATTAGTGTGCTGCTGGTAGGCCTGGCTGGAACCGGTCTGGCCTTTAACAAGAGCAGCATCCTTGCTCTCTGGCTGCTCGCGACCGACCTACTCTACTGCGTCGTGACCCCGCAGCTGGCCTGCGTGGTGCACCTCCGCTCTGCCAATTGCTACGGTGCCATCAGCGGTTACGTCATCGCTCTGCTGCTGCGTATTCTGAGCGGAGAGCCGGCGCTCAGCATCCCGCCTGTGCTGCTCTACCCGGGATGGCGGGAGGAGGATGGCGCCATCACGCAGTACTTTCCCTTCCGGACTCTGATTGCGTTTGTTTCTTTGGTGACTGTCGTTGGGGTGTCCTGGCTGGTCCAGTTGGGCTTCTCCCACCAGCTGATTCCTCAGTCCTGGGATGTGTTTGATGCGTTCCAAGAGAAAATGGAGGCTGAAGAAGAGGAGGAGAGACCAATGCAAACTTTCAATGACGAAAAGAATTATGTTTTTAATACAGCATTATAGACACATAGTATCAGCCATACCTTATTTCATGCATATTTATGCACACATTCTTAGATATTTTCTATCCTGTAGTTTCTTCTACAAAGTATTGAATATTGCGGTGAAAGGGAGCCCAAAGCTTTTAGCAGGGTGTGTTGAGCCCGAAACAAAAGAGGCAAAATTTTAAGGCAACTACTACTGTAAAATCTCAGGATTACGATCTCAATGTTGAAGCCCATATTTTATCTTTATCCTTTTTTTCTTCCATACCACCTATTTCTGTAAACTTTGTAGTACAACTGGTCCATGTGATGTTATTATATTTCTATTCTCTGACCTCCTCAGAATCTATTGGACCTCTTTGCACTCAATAAGAACTGTTAGGGGACGACACTTCATACTCAGAAACTTATTGTCAAGTGTTACCAGTGTTCTACTGGCGTTTTCTACTATTTTTGGTGTTAAAAATGCTTGACAAGTATTAATTGTTTTAAAACGCTACACAAACTTGTTACATATTGTATTGCTCTTGGTTCGTCTGGGCCTGGGGTAGCCATGCAACTGTAATAACTCATTTGGGACAGCAGAGAGCTCAATGGGGCTGAATGGCTGTACAGAAAGCTAACGCTAGCTCCCGTGACTCAAATTACAGCGATCAGAGGCGATGGGTCTGTTCGGGACCCCAAGCAGAAATTACCTGGGGCCTCATTCGAATCGGTGTTTTTCTTCATTTTAATAAATCAACAAAAACTGTGAACAGTCAATGTTTTTATTTCACATTATCACATACTACCACATTCACTGCTGGTAAGGACTTAATTGAAATACAAGGCAATTAAACAGTCAATTAAAAATACTCATAGTGTTTTGTAAATTAATATTTCCATCACGACATGAATCAGATTCCATCCACCTAGTTGTTCAGACAAACCAACGTGAAGCATATATTTAATTACGCCACATTCGCCATTCGGTGGCGCTGCGCTACAACTTTGGTGTTCAAATGGGGGTGTCACGTGTTTCCGGTGGTGACGAAAGCGCCAACAGTCGTCTTATTTAAAACAACGAAATATACAAATAATACAACTTGACGTTAGTTTGAGTTAAGATTATGATTACGTTTAGTGTTATAGTTACGTTAAGGCTTAGTAAAATAAATAAATTAATTAATTAATTAAAAGACGGAATTGGAGATCACGTGATTTCGGTAGAGCTCCGCTCGCTGGTGTTCTGCAGCTTGACCCCAAGATGGCGACCTTGGTTGATGTCCTCTCTTGAACTCTTGAGAAGTACCGGATTGTTACAACGATTGAAATGGACTCACACAACATTGTTTGAAAGGTGACACAATATACTTTTTAATCGTGCATTCTAATAGATTTCAAATTGTGGTGGAATATTTTTATTATATTATATATTAAATATATATATATATATATATATATATATATATATATATATATATATATATATATATATATATATATTAAATATTATATTATATTTTATATTCTTTATTTACATCTCCTGAATAGTCCGGTTATCAAAGGTTTATCATTTTTAATAAGGAAATTAGACTAGATCAATTAGCTGATGATGCAGAGAATTGAGAATGCAATCTCATTGGTCGATGATTTTTCATCTGCTTCTGGGTTAAAACTTAATAAATCAAGATGTTTATTTCAAACGGATGTCCAAACTCTGTGCCATTGCTGTTAAAAAAATGTGTTCGATATCTCGGTGTCCATGTTTGTAGGAATGTTAAGATTTGTCTCCCCCCCCCCCCCCCCCCACACACACACACACAAACACACAAATGCCACTTCCTAATGCTGTAATTTCACTATTGACTTGTGTTTCTCATCTGTTTTGTTTTAGCAACATGGGTTGGAGGAGGTTATATTATGGGGACTGCCGAGGTCTGTTTACTCTCCGGCTCAAGGTCTCGTCTGGGCTTTTGGCCCGCTTGCTTATCTTGCGAATTTTCCGTTAGGTGAGTGTCTAAAGTGGGAATCGGTCGTCATTAAAATCATAACAAGAATTGATTCAGGAAATTATGCCAACAATTATTGAATACCAATCATTGTTAATTTAATAACAAGACAAAAATAATAATACAATGGGCAGGCTTAACGTTCTTGAAAAATAATCTGATTGCGATTTAGTGCGACCCAAAAGCCCCAAGAACTAAACGCTCCTTTTCCTTATGAAAGAAGCATCAGGAGAGCAGAAAAGGGGGTCATTATGAATACCGTACAAACAGCATTAACTTTGCGGATAAGACTAGCGATCAATCAAACAAAATCACACCACTGTTATTACAACACAACATTATTATTTTAAAACACAAAATTAGCTACTATGAAAAATATAACGTTTTGTGTGTTTCAATATTAACCCAAGGCTCTTTAGTCAAGTGGAAATCATCAAAACAATTGACTTTGGTCTGTTTTCTGTCTTTCAAGGAGGATTGTTTATCGCGAAACAAATGCGATCCAAACGCTACGTGACCACGTATGACCCTTTTCAGAATCGCTACGGCCAGTTGTTCACAAGAGCAATATTAATTCCTCCTTTGATCAGTGATATTTTGTGGGTTGCCTGCATCCTCGCTGCATTAGGTTAGTCATTGAATTTCAAGGC
The DNA here is from genome assembly GCF_051991255.1 of Vanacampus margaritifer. Taxonomy (NCBI): domain Eukaryota; kingdom Metazoa; phylum Chordata; class Actinopteri; order Syngnathiformes; family Syngnathidae; genus Vanacampus; species Vanacampus margaritifer. The sequence continues at coordinate 16,963,711 of NC_135437.1, read as the reverse complement.
TTTTTAATAAATAAATAAATAATTCATATTCAAATATGTCGAATGTGGCTCTGGTACGATGTGTGTTTTACGCTCATGCTGTGTTTGTTTTTCTTGGATTCAATATTGCATGTCATTTTCAGGGGGGACGATGAGTATCATCCTTGAATTATCATCTACAATCTCCATCCTGATCTCTGCGGCCGTCTCTATCATCTACACATTTTTAGGAGGCCTCTACGCCGTTGCGTACACTGACATCATCCAACTGTCCTTCATATTTGTCAGCCTGGTGAGCTATCAAGGGTCGGTACGAAGGTCGCATGATTGCAGTCGTTCTGTGAACAATGATAAGGCGACCTTTGTTTTAAAAATCTGCTTTTCTATGCACTTTTCAATCATACTGATTATGACTAACTAGTGTTTGTTTTGTGTTTTAGTGGCTCTGTATTCCGTTTATGATTCTCAGTCCTGCGATGACTGACATCGCACAAACAGCCCATCTCAACCAGTCAAGCATCCACTCATGGATAGGAGAGATGAAGCTTGAGGAGGCAGGAAAATGGACAGATAGCTTTCTCATTTTGGTCAGATATTTTGCTTCATTTTATGATTGTTTCTGTTGTTGTAGATCGTCGCTGCATGAAAACAACCGTATATCACATTTGATCATCACAGCGACACTTTGAGCATACAGTGGAATCTCAAGTTAACGGAAAAATTGGGGAAAGGTGTCATCATCATTTCACTGAAGTACTTTTTAGTACAGTATCAAATTATTGTAAATAAATATCAAAGGCAGCTATTTGTAAAGTTTACCCAAACTTACCATGTTGGTGCTTGGGGGTAGTAAAGGTATGCAACGGTATGCAATGGTCGTGTTCATGAACCACAATGTAGCATGAGATGCCATTGATAAAAGGGCTTTACAAAAAAAAAATACAACTCTTTACCAAAAATAAAATGTTTAAGAGACATGTAGCTTACATGACACGAGTGAAAAAAATAATTTAAAAAAAGTAGATACGACCCTCCTTTTGAGCTGCGTGCCTATGGTGGATGCTAAGCTAACCTCTATGCTGCATTACATTTGCCCGCCACCTGTCCATTGTTTTGATAAGAAAGTCCTGCCAACATGGCCGCAACCTGCCTCCTCTCGCCCCGTCCCGTCATGGCAACCAGCCTCGCCCCGTCCCGTCACGGCAACCAGCCTCCTCTCGCCTCGCCCCGTCCCGTCACGGCAACCAGCCTCCTCTCGCCCCGTCCCGTCACGGCAACCAGCCTCCTCTCGCCCCGCCCCGCCCCGTCACGGCAACCAGCCTCCTCTCGCCTCGCCCCGTCCCGTCACGGCAACCAGCCTCTTCTCGCCCCGTCCCGTCACGGCAACCAGTCTCCTCTCGTCTCGCCCCGTCCCGTCACGGCAACCAGCCTCCTCTCGCCCCGTCCCGTCACAGCAACCAGCCTCTTCTCGCCCCGTCCCGTCACGGCACGGCAACCAGCCTCCTCTCGCCCCGTCCCGTCCAGTCACGGCAACCAGCCTCCTCTCGCCCCGTCCCGTCCCGTCACGGCAACCAGCCTCCTCTCGCCCCATCCCGTCACGGCAACCAGCCTCCTCTCGCCCCGTCCCGTCACGGCAACCAGCCTCTTCTCGCCCCGTCCCGTCCAGTCACGGCAATCAGCCTCCTCTCGCCCAGTCACTTGTTTCAATAAAGTTTCTCCTTTTGTTCACAATTCCTGTCTCCCTGATGTGTTGCCTTTGGGTCCACACTCTCCCACGTGCACAACTTCATGACTATTTCAGCATGTTATTAAAATAATATATGTAATAGACAGGTATAATACTCCAGAAGAAGAAAAAAGACCGGTATAATACAGACTTTGGTATGTTTGGATGCCTCTGGTTATGTAACTACTCATGTGACGTGAGCTAATTGGTAGATTTTATTTTACTGCCTTTTACTATCTACCTAATTTTGTTTCCACAAGATACTAATAAAAAGGCACTAAACTCCTCAGGGTGGTTGTACGTGTGGGTTTGAGTAGAAGACAAACCTGCTTGTGAGGGGGAGGAAGATTGTAAAAGACGAAAAAGCAACACCAGCCCTTTGAACACTTCAAGGAGCGGTGAGTCTACCAAATCCATTTCAAGTTAAATTAACGCACGTTAGTTACGCTGAATGTTTTTCGTGATGGCATCTTGCTAGCTTGTAAACATGTTTTTTTTTTTTTTGTAAAACCACCAATACAAGAACATTCCTGAAAGGATTACATTCTTGGCGCTCGCTGTAAAACTTGGGTAGGACACATTTAGTTGACCCACCACAGTATGGTGACAACACTTTATTGCACAAGAGGATTTAGCAGCCCAGTCACGTTGCTGTAAAGAGTATGTTAAAAAAAAAAAAAGTACTGCTATGTAGTATATGTAGAAATTCTCCCTAACCCTACCCACAATTTATTTAAATGTTTTTTGTACAAATGATCTTGATGCTGTCACACCCAGTTTGTAAACCTTGTGGCTGCCGTGTCCGTCGCCAGTGATCGTTGGCAAGCATGGCAGTGCATGTGGCTGGATTTGTGGCTGTGGGGGTCTTTTATTTGGTTATCCTGGTAACCGGGATCTATGCCTCGCGCAAGTCAAAGCAAGAGGAGAAGAAATGCACGGGAAAAAAGAGCGAAATCGCCATCGTCGGGGGACGCAATATCAACGTCGTGGTTGGCACGTTTACTATGACAGGTAAGATTTAGTTTCTTACGTTTGCCTTTCAGTGAAGGTTTTTTCCCCATTTTTCATTTGTGTTTTCTTTCAGCGACATGGGTTGGTGGAGGTTACATTTTGGGGACTGCAGAGGCTGTTTACTCTCCAGTTCAAGGTCTCGTCTGGGCTTTCGGGCCTCTTGCATTTTTATTGAATTTTGTCATTGGTAAGTAGAATAGAATTGAACTTTATTTGTCATTGTGTACACAATGAAACTTATTTCTGCAGCATCCTTGCCTGCGGCACTATATCATAAAAACATAAATTATCAACGATGACATACTTATACACAACAAATAATAAAATAAGCCCTATAATGCCAATATGAAGTCCATTTAAAAGTGGTCATGCGTAAGTGCATTTATTCATATATAATGTTTGGTGGTGGTGGTCGGAGGTGCCGTAGGCGCACACTGGCAGCCTCGCTTCCGTCAGAGTGCCCCAGAGCAGCTGTGGCTACTTAAGTATCTTACCGCCACCCCAGTGTGAATGCATGAATTTCAAGAGTGCTATATAAATCGGATGCATTATTATTATTATTAATACACCACACACTACAGAATGATGGCTCCGGATAATCTTTCAGAAACGTCCAGTAAACGGGCCGTTGCAGACTTTGATTTTGATGGGCGAAATCTGGCTCGCATTAGGTCTGATTTTAACGGTGTGTGTGTGTGTGTGTGTGTGTGTGTGTGTGTTCCCCTCTTTAATTTAAGATGGCAGAGGCAAACATAACACATTGTCGAGACTTAAGGTATACAAAACAGGCTTGTAAAATGTGCCCAAACTGCCGAAATTGAGCACTGAACTGCTGTTTCGCCGAGATTTTATTGCAAGAGAAAAGGTGAGCATGAGGATGGCTCATTGTTATCTGCATTTCACATTGCTACGTTACTATTTTTTATTGCTTGTATGAACAGATTGATATCTACTGTATATCTATAAGGGCAGTATACTGTAATCTATTTACAATGGGTGAGACTGATTTTAAGATATGACGGGCACTGTTTGTTGTTGTTGTTGTAAGACACTTAGTGGTCTGGTATGTTTTGTGTTTTACCAGCCGGAGTGTTTTTTGCCAAACCAATGAGGTCCAAACGCTACGTGACCATGTTGGACCCATTTCAGCATCGTTACGGCCAATTGTTCACTACAGCACTATTACTTCCTGCTCTGGTGGGTGATATTTTGTGGGTGGCCTGCATCCTTGCCGCTCTAGGTTAGTAATTACATTTGAACGCTTTTCTCCTCCTAACATAGGCAAGACGTGAACAGGTGACACAAGGTTCATTATCAAAGCTCTATGCTGCAATGAGTTTATAGTCTGTGTATGATGGCAGAAGTAAGCGTCCCAAAATCTAAGGGATTTGGCCACATGCTCTTTCGATTTAGTATTGCGTGTGATTTCCATTCCAGGTGGGACGATGAGCATCATCCTTGATTTATCATCTGCGATCTCAATCCCGATCTCTGCGGCTGTCTCTATCATCTACACTGTTTTAGGAGGCCTCTACGCTGTTGTGTACACTGATATCATCCAGCTGTCCTTTATATTTGTCAGTCTGGTGAGCTATCAAGAAAAGTGTACATAGGTTATGTGATTGCAGTCGTTCCGTTAGGGAATGTCAAGGCAGCCGCTTTTTGGAAATTCTGTTTTGGTCTTTTTTTGTTTTCTTTTTTTTTTGCTGTGTCTAACAAATGTTTGTGTTTTTGTTTTAGTGGCTCTGTATTCCATTCATGTTTCTCAGTCCTGCGGTGACTGACCTCTCACAAACAACCACTTTCAACCAGTCAAACGTCGTCTCCTGGCTAGGACAGGTGAAGCTTGAGGACGCAGGAAAGTGGACAGATGAATTTTTCGTGCTGGTCAGATCAAATTTTACTTTATCAGATGTATTTATATAAATGTTACAGATCTATTGTGCTTAATATGCTACGTACACTGGAGGAGTTTGTGTTTTTCGACTGACCCTAGCGCAGGGATGGGCAAACTCGGTCCTTGAGGGCTGGAGTCCTGTAGGTTTTGGATGTTTCCCTTCTCCAACACAGCTGACATATGATCAGCTCATCAGCAAGCTCTGCATGAGCCTGATAACAATCCTGTTGATTGGAATCAGTTTATGTTGGAAGAGGGAAACTTCCAAAACCTGCAGGACTCCAGCCCTCGAGGACCGAGTTTGCCCGCCCCTGTATTAGGAGTTGTCTGGAGATTTATGCATCTGGCAAAGCAAGCCGTCGCATGGTAAACAGGTCCTAGGTGAGGCACCAAACAAATCACGGTTCAAAGATAGCTCAATTTACCGGCCAATCTATGTTCCCACCCTCACCTATTGTCACAAGTGTTGGTTCGTGACGGAAAGAACAGAAATGGCTCAGTTGTCCCTTACCGGGACGCTCTGGAGCCAGGCCTGGAAGTGGTACTTCATGGCCAGCACTGGGTGCATCCTGAAAATGTGGGTCCCCCTTCCTATGGGCTCATCACCTGTGGGATAGAGCAACAGTTCAGTGAGAGCTGGGCGGCGGCAAAAGTTGAGAACCTTGGTGGGTGGTGTCGGGACCTGGAAGTTCACCTCTCTGGCAGGGAAGGAGCCTGAGCAGGTGTGTGCTCTTGAGAGGGGATCCACCTTGGAGTTGGCCATGGTGAGAGGTATCAAGCATGTGTGGGCATATTTATGCACTGGGAATTTCAAATTCAGGAGGAGCAGTGTGGTTTTAGTCCTCGCCCAAACAGTCTGCAGTACATGTGTTTTATGGACTTGGTGAAAGAGGTTACTTTGGAAGTAGGGGGTTCTAAACCCTCTTATATGGGCTGAGAAATCTGAGACCATGGTCCACAGTCGGAAAGGATGGACTACCCTCTCTCAGGGTCGCAGATGAGATCCTGCCTCAAGTAGGAGATCTCATGAATCTTGGGGTCTTGTTTACGAGTGAGGTGAGGATAGAGTGGGAGGTCTACAGTCGGATTGGTGCAGACCCTGCAGTGACGTAGACTCTAGCGGTCTGTCATGGTGAATAAGGAGCTGAGCTGAAAGGCCCACCCTCACCTATGGTCACGAGTTGTAGGTCGTGACTGAAAGAACAACATCCCAGATACAAGTGGCCGAAATCGGTTTGCAGGGTCTTCGGACTCTTGCATAGACATTGTGTGAGAAGCTAGGTCAACCGGGATGGGCTTAGTGGTACTCTGCATCGAGAGGAGCCAGATGATGTGGCTCAGTCATCGGGTCAGGATGCCCCTGGGGTCTATTTCACAAAGCAGGTTTAGTGAGAACCCTAGGTCAAGAAACCCTGAAATGTGGGATATTCTGCATCTTCCGTTTCAGAAAAGGAAGTAATTGAAACCAGAGGAAAAGAGGTAACTCTAGCCTGTTTCACAAAAAGAGGTCATTTAAACTCTCGGTTAGTTACCGTAGTAACAGTGTCCGTGAACCTAACCTGGTCGTTAGCAGGTTTTCCCTTCAGCCACACACGACATTTCATTTCCTCATTCATTCAGTCCGCTATGGCGACTTTTTGCGTAAATACGCCTATAGTGTATAGCGTAAAGTCCACTTTTGTCGCAAACATAACATGTCCTTTTGACATATTGATGAAGGTGCTGCAGTATTGGGCAGGGAATCAGACTCCACATAGATATGCTGGCATAATGGCATTTCCAGACAGTTGTCTTTTTGAGCGGTACCGTTTCACATCACAGTCCATCATCATGAGTCAAGTGCACTTCTCCCCTGCTGGATCGCACCTAAATGAAATTAATTAATGAGCTACCATTCAACAGGTTTGTCAGTGTTACATTTAAATCTTCATCAAATGATGCAACTGCGTGAGACAGTAATCAAGGACCACACCCAAGTTTGTCTTTCTGCAGAAAGGAGAAAGTGGATGCCCTCAGCACCAAAGGACTTCCTGCCTCCACCTTCCTGCTATGTGCATTCATTCACAAATTTAGAAGGCGGAACAAAAGGCGGTACTAAACAAACAATGATAAAAAAAACATGCATCTGGTGTGGGTTGCCTTGGTGAATTGATGAATCGGGGCTCCATTGATGTGGACTTTTTAATGTAGTGCTAACTCCAGGTGAAACAACTCTGCGTTGATAAAACCTCAAATCAGCCGTTCTGGAACCGAAAACGCAGAATTTCCTCTCTCAGTATAGTCAACTTGCTGTTCAGGGTTAGTCTCAGTGTTTGTTGAACATGCTTTGTGAAATGGACCCCTGGGCAGACCCCACTGAGAGGACGGCCTGGTGACAACCCAGGACATGCTAGAGAGACAATGTCTCAACAATGCCTTGGGATCCCACCGGAACAGCTGAACATAGTGGCTGGGGTGAAGGAAATCTGGGCTTCCCTGCTAAAGCTGCTGCCCCCGCAATCCGGTCCCAGCTAAGCACAGGAAAATTGGATGACAGTGAAACAGTGCATAGTCCATTTTTATCCATTATATTGGCGATATAAATGGCACACTTGCTGAACTGTGCATGCTCATGCGTGTTGTGTTGTAGGCTGTTGGGGGACTGGCATCTCAGGCTCTATTCCAGAGGATTCTTGCAGCATCCTCCTCGGCCCGGGCTCAGTTCACTTGTTATACTGCTGGTGGTTGTACTTTTATTATGGGAATCCCTTCAGTGATCATTGGAGCTGTAGCTGCTTCTGCGGGTATGCACACAATCTACAACACTCCACCATGTGAATAAGAACTTACTTACGCCTGCTTATTGTCGTATTTGCCGCAATTGATTTTCCTCTTTCCCTCTGTATGTGCCTCCTCCATGCTTTTTCTTCCTCTCCAAGACTGGAACCAGACAGAATATGGTCTACCCCCACCTTATGAGCGCGGAGAAGCAGGAAATATCCTACCATTGGCTTTGTCCTATATCACGCCCGCCTGGGTGTCAGTGTTGGGCATCGGGGCTCTAGCAGCAGCAGTTATGTCCTCCATGGACTCAGCGTTGCTGTCATCGGCGTCCATGTTCACACTAAATATATACAAGACGTCCTTGAGAAAGCAGGTGTGTACGTAGGTGCATGTACTCCTTTTTTATTTTTTATTTGTTTTTAAATCTTGAAATGGTCTCGCCTCACTTTACCTCTCTGAGCTCATGCTCCCCTACGCACTTGCCCGGTGCCTGAGGTCAGTGGAGCAGACACTACCTTAGGTACCGAGGCAATCCCCCTCTCTGTCCATTTTTAAACCTCATTTTTATTCTTTGGCTTTCAACTCAGCATGAAACTCTGCTTTAAATTAATGTACGGCACCTTGTATGCAGCTACGTGTCACATCCTGGTTGGTTGGTTGGTTCTGTTGGGTTTTTTCCTTGTGTTGCAGAGCCCAGGTGTGTGGCGGTGGTCTCCTGCGTCACACCTGCTGCCCATTATCATCAGCAGAGTATTTAGACGCAGGAGAAACAGAAGAAGGGTGCTGAGATATTGTCATTGCTAGTCATAGACGTTGCCAGCTTCTTACTCTCATGTTCCTCATCTTTAGTTTTGTCCTTGCCAGTAGTATTGCTCGTCTTCCGTTCGTTAGTAAGTACTCCTGTGACTTTTTTGTTCTCTTTTAGTATCTGCCTTGTGTATGCTTAGAGTTTTTTTGTGTTTGTCTTTTGGCTTTTGTACCCTTCTCTGCCCACCTCCCTGGTTAGCTCTTTATTTGTTTCGACTTTGCTCTTTTATTTTGCGACCAATCACGCATGTTTTACGCAGCCCCTGACACTATGCTTGTTTTAAAAGAGTTCTACAAATAAAGTTGTGTTTGTATGTGTGTTTCAGCAACGAGCAATGCAACAGAACATTTCATGATGTTTTTTTTTTTTTTACCTGCAGGCATCAGAAAGGGAACTACAGTGGGTGATCAGGATTAGTGTGCTGCTGGTGGGGTTGGCTGGAACCAGTCTGGCCTTTAACAAGAGCAGCATCCATGCTCTTTTTGTACTAGCCAACGACATACTTTACTGCATTATGATCCCACAGTTGGCCTGTGTGGTGCACCTCCGCTTTGCCAATTGCTACGGTGCCATCAGTGGCTACCTGATAGGTTTGCTGCTACGTGTGCTGAGTGGAGAGCCAGCACTAGGCATCCCTCCTGTGCTGCTCTACCCAGGCTGGAGGGAGAAAGATGGCGTCGTCACGCAGTACTTTCCTTTCAGGACACTGATTGTGCTAATTTCTTTGGCCGCCATTATACTCATGTCCTGGCTATTCCAGCTGGGCTTCTCTCGCCAGTTCATTCCTCAGTCCTGGGATGTGTTGAATGCATTCAAAAAGAAAATGGAAGAAATAGAAGAGGAGGGGACACAAATACCAATTTCCAATGACGAAAATAACTATGTCTTTAATACAGCTTTATAGGCCGACAGTATCGGTGTCAAGCCTTTATTTATGCTTTTTTATGTGCACCTTCCTACTTATTTTTGAAACTGTGCTTTCTTCTGTAAAGTATTAACTGTCACAGTGAATAGGAACCCCTGATCTTTGGGCTTAAATGCTAAATACTAGAGCAGCTAATGATATCTCAGGAATGTGATTTCAATGCCCCATCTAACCGACTGACATTTTTCCTTACAACCCTTTAACGCTGATTGTGGTGATGAGGTAGCAATGTGTTTCCGCTCAAAATGTGGCCAAAATAGCTTCCTTTTTTTCCCTGGAGAGCTCAGTATTGTTCATTCGGTAATTTTACCGATTTGACATGTCATCATCATTGCTCTCCTTTTTTTTAATATATATATATTTTTATTTTTATTTTTTATTTTTTTTGTATGTGGGTGAATGTGTGTATGTGTATGTGTATGTGCGTGCGTGCGTGCGAGTGTGTGTGTATTCATTAGTTCACCTAAAACCTATTAAAAAATAGCTTCTGTCTTTGTTCACTGCCGGTCAATTTATTGCAAACGCATGCCTAGGAACCTTTGACAAGCATTAGTTTCAGTGGTGTCCGGTGGGAAACGACACTACTTCCTTTTCCGGACCGGCAAATCCAAGTTGCGAGTCACGTCCAACGGCTGCTGACTAACTTGAGAAATTCGTCTGATTTGAGGTAAGTTGTGCTTAAATAAAAATATACCGTATTATTGTGTACTTTTGTCGCCAACACGAAGAGTTTCTATGACGAGTATTTTTGAAAGTCTTTGACGATTTCGTCTTGTTCCTACGTTGCCACAGCCGAAACATGCCCCCCCCCCCCAGAACACCCCTCCCCCCCGCAAACGTAAATACGTCGTTTCTCGCCGGTTTCTATCACTCGCACGCGTTTTATGTATAAAGTGCCACTCTTGTTATCATGTGTAAACATGACAAAAGTAATGTGTTGCATAAAAAAAATGGCATTTCTGTTTATTTTTCTGTAGAACAAAAAAAAAAAATGAACGCATCCTTTGTACCAAAGTGCTCATGGGTGTCTCGATGTCATTCCACACTTAGACACATTTTAATTAGACACTACCACACTCGTTATCATCTGTAGACATGACAAAAATATATAATAATAATAATAATACATTTTCTGTAGGCTTTCAATTGGAACTGATCCTCGTGACTGATTTACAGTATTCCTACCAGTGCCCTATTGGATTATTCAACTATTCTGTGAGTTGTGCTAATTAAAAATTCAGGTTGACTGTATTGAGAATTGTGCTTTACGGGGGGAGCGGGGGGGGCACTGGTTGCCAGCCAATCGCAGGACACACAGACGAACAATCACACTTATGGACAATTTGGAGTGTTCAATTAACCTGCCATGCATGTCTTTGGAATGTGGAAGGAAACCGGAGTACCCGGAGAAAACCCACGCAAGCACGGGAAGAACATGCTAACTCCACCCAGGAAGGCCGAAGCCCGGACTCGATCTCACGTCCTCTGCACTGGGAGGCGGACGTGCTAACCAGTCAGTCACCGTGCCGCCAAAACAAAAAAAAAACAACAACAATCATTTTAAAGACATCATTGCCAGGAGTTTTCCTTAAAATTGCATGAAATTAATGGAATTTTTTTTTTTATTCTCCTAATTTTCTTGATCATCAAACGGCCACAAGAGGTCGCAAGTATCAATATCTTGAAGTATCGTTTTATGGTTTGATAAAAGTGATAAAGTAGAATGGATGGTACTGTATGTGCAGCCTCAAAAGCCGTTACAGGCTCACCATTCAATATCACAGAGCGTCCATACTAGTGATGTGTCGGTCGCGAACGAACCGGCTCTGAGAGCCGGATCTTTGACGTGAACGACGGGAGCCGGCTCCTGACTGGGAGCCGCTTTTTTTCTCTCTCGCAAAAGGGGGGAGGGGCACACGACAGCACGCTGCAAGCAGTCACACACACTCGAACGCGAACGGGAGGGAGGAGACGAGAGAGGAGGAGAGCGCTTCTATAAACGGAAAGGTAAAAAAAACAGTTCAAAAATGAGTGACGAGAAAACGCAGCAATATATGGACACATTTCAATACAACAACTGACAAAACTAAGGCGTGTGTAAAGTCTGCAAGACTAAAACTTCATATCGGGGAGGCTCTACAGTAGTGTGCATTGTTGCCACTTCAGTCCCATCTGAAAGAATCTTCTCAAAAGCAGGACAGATATTAACGGAGAGAAGAAATAGTGCCTCAAAGTTGAGGCATTTGGCATTTCTGAATGTAAATCTAGACTGAAGAACACTGTTTTCTGGATGCAGATTTTTTATTTTATTTTTATTTTACACATTTTAATTTATATTTTGCTGTGCGATTCTGTTTGTCTGTTGTTTCACTTGAAAATTGTTATTGTTAAACCTTATATAAGTTCATTTGTAAATAGTTAAATGTTTGTTTTTAATTTGTTTGCACTTTCTATTTGAGTTTATAGTCGAGTTTATAAATAAAAGTGTATTTTATACAACCAACATTTGGTATAGTGCAATTTTTTTCACATTAGTATTTCATATTGCGCATAGTTTTAAATTGTTGTTGGCAATATATTTATTTAAGCGACAAAAAATCTAAAGAGCCATTTGGGAGCCGGAATTCCCATCACTAGTCCATACATCAAATTTGCTTTGTATGTGGGTGTGAGTCACCAATAAGAGAAGTGCACATCTCGGCAGCGCGGTGAATTATGGGTAGGCCTGCTGGTAGCCTGCTACCAATTTGCCATTGAAAACTAATGGAGTCTAACGGGGGAAGCGCTGATTTGGACCATTTCAACCGTTGGGAAGTTGATGTTATTTATTGAATCTATTTTAAACATGAATAGCATGTCGTTAGTGACTACCCTCTGCCGGGACACGACAGTTAAGTCTATTTAAGTGCTTATTATTTGACTGAATGTGTGCACTTTTCCGGGAGTTGGACAGAGGACACAACACCGGGACGCGATCAAGAGACGGGTGGGAGCTTTCTTTACTGAAGGGGTCAATTGGGGCTAAAAGCAGGTTCTTGATGACTTTCACTCCATTAGCTTGGTTACACGTACGTCCGCTAGCAAGCGTCGTGATGCTTCCATCTGTTCCCTCGCTTTAAGGGTATTGACAAAATAAACGTGTTTAAAAAAATAATAATTTGGCCTCTTATGCGTCCGTTTGGATCTTTCTTTTCTGTCTGGTAATTGGGAAGAGTGAAACGGAGGTTTACAAACATACGCTACTGTCTTCTCAAGCATTGCAATTGTGTTTTTGCCGATAAACTCCATTAGGACAGTTAAGAATAGCACCAGGTGCACCTGTCGTTTTGTCACTTCAGGCTGAATGTTGTTTAACCCCTGGGCGTTATTTGTCCATTTTCTGGCATTTTTATGTTTTTCTGTTTTTCATCAAAGAAAAAGCATTTGAAAAAATACACTAGGGACCTGAAATTTCACCAGGATTGTTAAAACATGTAGAAGTTCAAATTGGCGCCATGCTGTAATTTATAACTATTACCAAACAGGAGGAGGAGATTCACACGAAGTTGTTGTAATAATGCCGGATTTTGGCTCATTGACTCCCGTTATAAATCAGTTTTTGATATGCTGTAAACCTGATCTGTTATAATGCATTTTCCGTGATTACTGATGCAATCGCTTCTTTGACGAGTCATAAACATGAAAATGGAGGAATTTGTGTGTTTAGAGTGTTAACACCCAAAATACACCAGGTGGCGCCATAGGCTAATAAATGAATTTGCTTGTGCAAAGCCCGCTGCAGATTGGTCAAAATGAATGTGATAAAAACGGTTGGAATTACACAAAAGTTTAGTGTTGATGTGTCAGAGCTCACTTTCAGTCTATTTTGGCATGCATATTTGCAGGTGTGCACAAGAAAATGCAAAGGTACCGTCCACAGATGCAAAAAAAAAAAATGCACTTGTTTATTGTTATTGTTTGAATTTCAACTCTTACTGGTTGAGTGTTTGAATTTCTTTACTCTTATTGGTTCTGGGCATTTTTGAGGTCGTTGTTCTCGCGATGATCACTACTTTGCATTTCTTTCAACACAACTGGTAGAGAAAATGGCGAGAAGAATGGAGAGAAAAATGGGATTGAAGGACGCGATTCAGCTCGTTTTAGAAAGTTCTGATTCCGAAGAAGAATTTAAGTCGGACGTTAGTTCGGAGAGGTCGGAAGAGGTTACAGAGTCTCCTCTTGGACTTTGGATGCCGGAGGAGGAAGAGGATGATGACGAAGATTACGACGATGAGCATGACGAGGAGTGGAAAGTGGACTCAGATGATAGCGGAGGTGAGAGCGAGGAGGAGGGGGGCCGAGATGAACACGACGGGGAGACAGAGGATGATGACAATGACGATCAGGGTGAACAAAATAGTGAGTGGCTCTCAAAAAAATAAAAAAATATTATGGTTTCCTATCCACGAAGTGGTCAGACATTATGTCCCCCCTTCCATTCCTAATCCCGGGCCAACACTCTACGCAGTTGCCAGAATCAGCAGCCCTGAAACTGCGTTTGATTTATTTTTCAATGAGGACATCATCCAGCGAATTTTGGACATGACAAACCTCCATGGGCTCAGGTCAGTCACTTCTTGGAGCACACTGACTGTCAGCGAGCTGCGTGCTTACTTGGGGCTGCTGATTCTGGCAGGGTTATACAAATCCAAGCATGAGGCAACGATCAGTTTATGGGACAAAGATAGCGGACGGTCCATATTTTCAAAAACTATGGCCCATGGACGCTTCTGCCAAATCAACCGGACAATTAGGTTTGATGACAGACTCCTCAGGCCACATACTCCTGCCGCCGGCGGGCACAGAGGTGGCCCATGTGTGTTTTCTATCACATGCTGGACATGTCTTGCTTCAATGCATTTGTGCTTTTTACCGTGATTTACCCTGAATGGAAACAGAAGAAAAGCTACAGGCAGCGGCTCTTCCTTGAGGAGCTAGGCAAGGCTCTAATTTGGCCTGTTGACGAAGTTATCACACCTTCAAAGGAAATGGCAGATTTTGGCACAAATTACAAGAACATAATAAAGCTATAATAACGCCCAGGGGTTAAACAATTTTTGCAAGCTATCATGTGTGCAGTTACGCAAACACTTTGAGCACTCCATTCAAATGACGGCTTTGTTTGGTAGCAAGTTTTTTTTTCACTTGATTTTCAGGCACGCTCAAACGTAATGCGCACTTCGCTTATTGACATTTTTTAATTTATTAATTAAAACGAACTTAGTAAAATTGAATGCTCAAGCCCTTGCCTGAAGTCATGAGCTAGCATTAAACAAAACGAAAAAAATGAAAACACTTTGATCAAAGATTTTCTGACTAGCAGGTCACATAGAGAGTTCAGGTGAATCACTCTTCTACTCACTCCAAGGCTGCAGGTTCACCCAGTCAGTTGCCTGCGTCTTCTTGTAAGTAATGTAGGATATAATATAGGACTGGAATAGCTCCTAAAATCCCTTTTGTTTATTGAATTTGTTCAGGTTCAACACTGGTTATTGCACACTATGATGTTGTACTTAGTAGTAAATAATCCTCGTGGCAAACATTTTGAATGCTGTATGGGTTAGCATGCATGCTACTTGTTACGCTAGCAAGCTGCTGAGACCATAGATAACCTATATTAGCAATAGAGCAAGCCTTGTGTTTGATTCCAATAAGTTCATTACTTAGAATTTATAATTGGGGCTCATGCACCCAAAAGCTGCCTAAAGCTGCTTCTGCACCCATGATTAGACCCCAGATAAGAAGAATACTTATGGCTGGATGGATGATGGATGGATTTATGTAGTCAGTTTTAATGGGCTCAGGTAACCTGTTTTGCTGGTGGTGGCTGTGCTTCCATTATGGGAATCTCCTAAATTATCATTGGAGCTGTAGCTACTTCTGTAGGTAAAGGGAGGGTGGTTTAATTCAAACACAACAATGTCAGCTACAAAACTATAATAATTTTAAAACCATATATGCACCGCCCGGAACCATAGAAAGTTTGAGGTTGCTTTATGGAGAAACACACTCCTCAATGATACAAACTTGTGTACGCTATGACTATCAACTCTGATAGAACGTGTAGTAAATACTAACAATAACTATCAAACTAACAATAATAAATGATACATGTAGATTTACAGGGATCAGTCAGTGGCTTAATGTGAACTGTGCAGAGAGCTGTGGCATAAACGATTGACTGCTACAGATAGCATTCAGTACTCCAAAACTAGACTCCTAGTGGCCGGAGGAAACCTCCACACTTGAAAGTTAAAAAAGAAGAAGATGAAAACTAATAATTACAGCAAAGTAGAGTTGGGTTAGCTTTAGTGAGAAAACAGGATTACATTGGAATTTGAGCACGACGACCCCACAGATTCATGGATTTTTAAAAAAAAATTTGTATAAATACTATAGCTTAATATTGTTAGCAGTGACATATAGTCCAGTTTACTATGTTCAGACATATGAGTTTGTTGGATTTTTTGGGGGGGAGATTTGGCAAACTATATATTTTTGGAAAGCTTAATTCCTAACAAATCAGAAAAGGTTTATTGCCTTTTTTTCTCTCTCTCTCGAGGTTTTTAAAGTAGCCATATTGGATCTTTAAAAATGACTACTTTCAAAAAACAATTTCTCAATAGCTCGCCTTCAAGATGATCTTAAATCATAATTGAAGTGGTCAAGCCCATATGTCTGGGGCCAAATAATCAAATGGAGCTAATTACATTGGAAATGAGACATGTATTTGTGGACATTTTGCGTTTTTAATCGTATAATGTATTGTTTTTATGTGATAAAATTGCATTAATGGTAGTCCTATTATTCTGGTAATCTGGACATGTATACATCTTCCAAAACATATGGAATATTTCCATATTGCATACTTTGGAATGTGCATACTCAAAAGTAATCTCACATAATCAGATTTCTTCCACTAGAAGCCCCTGACTACAGGAGGCTAACTCAAAACCAGACCAGTTGCCATGTTGACAAATGGTCCTTAAATGCTGGTTTTAATCATTGCTCATGATTCCACTGTCTTGATCTCAAATTTTGGGAGTAAAAAAAATAAATCAGATGATGTCAATTCAGTGGAAGCATATCTGATTAATCCAGAAATGTAGCTTTATCATTGTCAAGTCATTGTCATGTCCAAGCTAATACAAGTTAGAAAATTAGTGTTACTGCAAAGTGAATTATTATTATTTTTCTTTATCAATGTTATTTATCAATTATATTTTATTTCTTCTTTGGGAGTAGCTGTGTACTGTGTGAACCATCTCAGATCCACATATTTTGCTTTACTCTATGAATAGAGGTAGATTTCTGTTAACTGTTGTCAAATTGTCACCGTTCCGATTTTGGTTAAGGTTGGACTTAGCGTAGCGGGTAGAATTCAGCTCTGTTAAAAATGGTGACATTTCGGAATGACAGGTTATGTAATTGCAGGCCCATGCAACATTGTCTGTTAATGGCTGGTGCATTTGCTTGATAATTGCAGGCCTACATCAGAGTAACATGAGCAAGAGCCCCAGCTTCTTTAGCTAGGACTAGACAGCCATGGTCAGGAAACAACTACAGTCGTGATCAAAAGTTTACAGATACACTTGTAAAGAAAATCATATCATGGCTCTCCTGAGCATCCAGTTGTTTCTATAACGCAGATTTTTCTCTGATAGAGTAAGTGGAACGGATACTTTGTCACACAAAAAAAAACATTCATGAAATGTTCTTTTATGAATTTATTAGTGCTTAACAGAAAAAGTGAGCAAATTACTACATCATCAATACATGTCTCTTGGCCATTTTCACAATTAGGCACTTTTGGTAGCCATCCACAAGCTTCTGGTTGAATCTTTGACCACTCCTCTTGACAGAGTTGGTGCAGTTCAGTTAGATTTGTTGGGTTGTTGACATGGATTTGTTACTTTAGCATTTGCCACAATTTCTCAATGGGGTTTAATGCTACTGAACGTAGAATATTCCATTTCGAATCAAACAATCATCATCGGGGGCTGCAACATCAACTTTGTGATTGGAAGGTTTACTAATTGTTTGCATGACTGTTACTTGGTAATAATACTCTTGAGGCTGTCTGCATAAGATCTCTTGTGCGTCTTTCGAGTTTTCTTATAGTAAGATTCTGAAATTGTGACTGGCCAACAACCAGTTCAGGATGTACACCATCTCTTGTCTAAAATCAGCTGGGATTGACTCTAGTTCTCCCATATTTTAAACAGTTTGATGACCTAAAAAGAAGTTCACAAAATGTGTATTAATTACTGCTGTTGTTTTTTACTTATTGTATATTGTCTTTACGGTGCTCGCTTGTTTTTAGAGTCTGGGCTCCACTTTCACAAATAGAAGCAAGCAGCGATCTGCAGCACACACTCAATGGGAATATGTTGAGGTGGGAAGAGGAGCGGGACTAAAGCAATTTTTAACCTGCATATAAAGTTGGTTTGTTTGTATGTATGTTTGTAATACCGCTGTTCACTTACTGGATGGTGATGCGCATTTAAAGTTGGTTTTGAGCCCAAAAAAATTGTTAAAATAATGATTCTAATGTTAAACAAAGATCACCATAATGTGGTCACCGTGAACGTACTTACTCATTCATTTTGCAAAGTCACAACAAATAAACCAAGACATAAGAGAATCAGGCCCTTTCTAACTCTTTGGGTTGCTCGGAAAAGGATTGTATAAGCACTGTGCAAAAAATATATGATATGAGCTTTGCCTGTTACTTTGAGCCTATAATGGCGTACTACAGACAAAACTCCTTTCCTCATTGGAAGGAGGTATTGGACTCTCTTCGAATTCTGCCTCCATTTTCTTTTTACATACACCCAACACATCCCAGGACTGAGGAATGAGCTGGCTAGAGAAGCCAATCTGGAACAGCCAGGACACCCCAACGACGGTCACCAGAGAAACGAACGCAATCATAGTCCGAAAAGGAAAGTACTGCTTGATGACGCCATCTTCCTCCCTCCAGCCCGGGTAGAGCAGTACAGAAGGGACGCCGAGCGCTGGCTCGCCGCTCAGCACACGCAGCAGCCAAGCTACCACGTAGCCACTGATGGCACCGTAGGAATTTGCAGAACGGAGGTGCAACACACAAACCAGCTGCGGGGTCACGACGCAGTAGAGTAGGTCGGTCGTGAGCAGCCAGAGAGCAAAGATGCTGCTCTTGTTAAAGGCCAGACCGGTTCCAGCCACGCCTACCAGCAGCACACTAATCCGGATCACCCACTTCAGCTCTCCGTCTGATGCCTGCGGGTAAACAAACATCACGAAATTGCATTGCTGTTCTCACCCTGCCCACATCGACACACACCTGCTTCCTCAAAGTCGTCTTGTATATATTCTGTGTGAACATGGATGCCGATGACAGCAACGCTGAGTCCATGGAGGACATAACTGCTGCTGCTATAGCGCCGATGCCTAACAGTGACACCCAGGCGGGCGTGAAGTAGGACAGAGCCAGCGGCAGGACATTGCCTGCCTCTCCACGCTCATAAGGTGGGGGTAGACCGTATTCTGTTTGGTTCCAGTCTTGGAGAGAAGGAAAAGAGCGGAAGAGGCACAAATGGAGGCAGGGTGCGAACAAAATTAAATTGTCCACCCTCCATGTGTGAGGGTCTTGTGATCTCACTAACTGCATCAGCTAAATGTGTATAGCAGAGTTTTTGGAGATGTGAGTGTACCTGCACAAGCAGCTGTGATTCCAATGATCATTGAGGGGATTCCCATAATAAATGAAAAACCGGCAGCAGCAAAGCAGGTAAATTGAGCCTTTGATGACGAGGTTGCTGAAAGAATCCTCTGGAAAAGCGACTGAACAGCCAGTCCACCTAAAGCCTTAAGCATACGTAAGGATCAATCATATTAGTTACGCATGTTCAGCAACATGAATAGAATAATTTAAACTTTAAGGTGAGACACTAAAGAAACAAGAAGTGGCAACCACACAGTCAATCAGTTGATGCCAGACCAGTTGGTAATTGGTTTCTGGCTAATATCCCATTTAGTGATTATAGTCAGTTTCCTATGATGAAGTAAACTTATCTGACCACAACTAAAAAGTCATCTGTCCATTTTCCTGCATCCTCAAGCTTCACTTCTCCTATCCATGAGTTGATGTTTGACTGGTTGAAATGGGTTGTTTGTGAGAGGTCAGTCACCGCAGGACTGAGTGTTAAAAAGGGAACACATATCCACTAAAACACAAAACAATCATTCGTTATTCATAGGTACAAATAATTTTAAGAATACACAAATATTTACGACAAATGACTGCCTTGCCTCTCTTCGAAACAAACTACAATTACATTTTGGTAACATTTACAGGTACACTATTGTGAGCTCACCAGACTGACAAATATGAAGGACAGTTGGATGACATCAGTGTATGCAACTGCATAGAGGCCTCCTAAAACAGTGTAGATGATAGAGACGGCCGCAGAGATCAGGATGGAGATAGTAGATGACAGATCAAGGATTGTGCTCATTGTTGCCCCTGGAAATCACATGTAGGCTTTATTAAATTAAAGACAGTATTTTAAAAATGTTATTATGGGACTGCTTGCGGAGCAGCAGCTTCGCGCGGAGCAAGCAGGCACATATTGTTATTCTACCTAGGACAGTGGTTTATTATTATGGGACTGCTGAGCGTAGCAAGCAGCACATGTTACTATTCCTAGAAAAAGGGGTTTATTGTTGCGTAAATTATTCTTATATCATCTTCCACCGATTTTTCCGCTAAAATGCAGCCCGTACCGTAGATCGCACCGGGACAAATGAGGTATCAAACGATGCGGCTCGATCGGACTCAGTGCGGCATTATTTTTCTAGGAATTCCCACTTACCATGGCGACGCAATACCCCAAAAAGTGCCATAGGAATGAATGGGAAATGGAAAGACAAAATCACACACCTAAAGCACCTTTTTCCAAGACACGCTGCGCGTGCATACGTTGTCCGACCGATACGAATTTTAGCTCATTTTGTAGGAATTTTTCCCATCTTTAGCTCAGTGTCGAAATCTTTAAGGAATGAAAGCTCTCCCCTCTGTGCGGGTTCAAAGACAGTGAGTGAATTAGGCTTCTACCGCACTCTGTTGACCAATTAACTTTAGAGTGGCGGGAAAAAAGAAAAGTCTACTTCTATTTGCAAAAGTTTCACTTCAACTCGTCACCATGGCCACAATCTTTGTTCACTAGACGTCAAATTCTCACATTTTGTAGTCACGAGTGTCTTCTTTCAGACAAACTAACTTTCATTTGGCTAAGGTGTCATTTAGTACCTTTATTTTCACCTTAAGCAGGAGAAGTCGGACTAATTTGCCTGCCTTTTACATGTTAAATTCAGGCGCCTTCCTCTCTCCATTTCTGATAAATCATAAGTTTTCAACCTGCTCTCATTTGGTCATTTTTTATCCGATTAAGAAAATGAGAACATGCTCGTGTTCCCCAAACCCTTGCCGTTCTAACGAGTCATTTCTTGAATCTGTATCTTCAACCGTTAAGTCGCGAGAGGCTTTTGTTGAAGGGGTGCTTCTCTCATGCAATCTCAATGGAATGTGGGGCACGTGACTGCTCCAAGTCAAAAATGGGTATGAGTTCTTAAAGTGACAGTGACATATTTTTAGATTATGGTTAACTTCCACATTTCTTGACCGATTCCAGTCATTTAAATTTTAAACTGTTCAGCTCATTTACATTTTTTTAAATACATGTTCAGGGACAGTGAGATACTTTTAGTTGATGTTCATTATGGTTAACTTCCACATTTCTTGACCGATTCCAGTCGTTTAAATTTTAAACTGTTCAGCTCATTACCAAAGAGTCAGCAGTCCCATTCAAAATTTCCGCGGGGATTTTTCTAGTTATTAATACTATTGCTACAAGATTTAAAAAAAAAAAATACAATTACTCACCTAGACCAGCAAGGATGCAGGCTGCCCACAAAATATCACTGAACAAAGCAGGAAATAATATTGCTGTAGTGAACAATTGACCGTAGCGATGCTGAAATGGGTCCAACATGGTCACGTAGCGTTTGGACCTCATTGGTTTAGCAAAAAATAACCCCGCTGGAAAAACACAAAACATAGCAGGTCAATAAGATGAGTGTTAAGATGATTTGTATTCAAAATGTAAGATAACGTTTTGGACTACTCAGTACTGTTGAAGAAAATAATCTTTTTCTTCCTGTGTTCGTTTTCTTTCGGGTAGTGAGAATGTTGGTTATCCGAATACAGGCTGGAGATCGGTGAACAGTTCCTTCGAAGGTTTTATTTCTACAGAATATTCCGGGCACAAGCGAGCTCCCAGCAATGGTGGCAGCCTCTCGCAAGTGCAAAGTTACAGCGGACTCACAACATTCTTATACTATCTTGAAGGGGCGGTACCACAACGCCCCCTCCAACCAGCCCACCTGGAGTTCACCGGTCATGAGAGAAGACTTTAAACACATCGTTGATTACACACACTTCAACCACAGACAATGGCCCATTGTTGTAGAAATAGATGAGGTCCCAGTCATGACGATAAGACTTTAAAAACATCATTGATTACAGACATTTGGCAGAAATTGCGACATCACTCACAAAGACACACCCACAGATAAAAGTTCTACTGAGGAAATAAATAAATTAAAAGTTATGACTAAATCTGGGCAGAAGACCCTCTTCAGTACTCGCCACACAATTTCAAATGTAAAACACCAAATAAGTCATTTGTGTCCTAGCGAGTGCTACCTTTCATTATCCGTTCTTTGTACCACTTATCCTCACTATGGTTGCAGGTGTGCTGGAGCCTATCCCAGCTGAGTTTCGGAGCTAGGCTGGGTACATCCTGAACTGCTCTCCAGCCTATTGCAGCAGGGCGCATACAGACAAACAACCACTCACAATTGTTATGTTTTTCTTTGCGGACTACAAATGAAAACTAACCTTGCGCTGCAAGCTTAATTCTCGTGGTATATTGTGGAGAACTGCCTTGGGTGAATCAGAATTATCAATATGGCTATTGCTAGTTTAGGTGGACACAAGCATTATGCTAAATCTGGTGCAGCCACCTTTTTAATGTTACTGCACATAATAAACTAAGTAATAAACTAAACTGTAACTGAACTTACACTTACGGGCAATTTAGAGTGTTCAAGCCGGAATAGGCCTACCTGGAAAAAACCCACATAGGCACAGGGAGAACATACATGCAAACTCCACACAGGAAGGTCAAGCCCAGATTTGAACCCACAAATTCTGAACTATGAAGCAGACGTGCTAACCAGCTGAAAAAATAACAACAGTATCAGAGTCTACAATTATGGCAAAGAATAAGTTGAAGCCTAATGACAACAGACCACTTTAGTCAGAAGACATTGTCATGGCTTAAAAAAAGCCTCGTTTGTGAATCTGGGCCTAAATCACACAAGATCCAGATACTTACCACAAAGAAAATTCACAAGATATGCAAGAGGGCCAAAAGCCCAGAGAAGACCTTGAGCTGGAGAGTAAACAGCCTCAGCAGTTCCCAAAATGTAACCTCCACCAACCCATGTGGCTACAAAGCAGCACAAATGAAAAACACAAGACATACAATTAAAGAAAAGTGCTCTTATTAACATTCATGAGAGTATCACTAAATGAAAAAATGAGAGGAAGTATACCTGTCATGGTAAAAACACCAATCACGGCGTTGATTCTGCGGCCCCCGACAATGGTAATTTCGCTCTTCTGACCAGCACATTTCTTTTCCATTTTCTTCGACTTACGTGATGCCAGTATTCCAGTTGCCAGGACTATAAGGTAAAAGCCAGCGACAGCCACAAGTCCAGCCACATTCACCGCCATGCTTGCAACAATTGACACTAGAATGAGGACAAGGTTTCCGATCAGATGACTTGGATTATTCATTGGCTTGCCAATGTCAAACATGTTTACTGCCCTGAGGTGTCAAAGTAAGACACTTACTTTTTAGTATTCGTCTCTACTTGCATAACATAGTAGTTTGACTTTTATTGAAACGATATGCTGAACATGATTAAAAAACACATTTGCATTTAATAAAAAAAAAGTACAGAAATAAAAGGCTTACTAAAAGTAAATTACCAAACGAATGTGCTTTGCAAGAAAACATGTGAGGCTGGTGTGAGAAGCGGACACTGACACCCAAGTGACAAACTTTATTAACTATTAATAAAGTAACAAACAAACAGAGGAATGGGCGCGGCCATAGCTGAAACACAACACATTAAGGTTGAAAAAGAACAAAGAATTGATTATTAAAAACTTCTATGGCAAATAGTATAATCTCAACATTCTGTAACTGGCTTGTGTCTGGATCGAATGATCATGCAAATACTACAGGAGGAAATTTGAGTGAACGTTAAGGTGAAGAAATTCTGGCAAGATGTACTCAATAAAAGGTTAGTTTAATTTTGTCTGTGACAATCCTGTCATGGTTCTGTTTTCTCCCCCTCTGCAGTTCCGGAGCGTGGCAGCTAGGAGGCGGCAACATTGCAGGCGGAGGCTTGCTCACACACCTGACTGTCATCAGCTTGATTAGTCAACTGCCTACTTAACTAGCCTCTCCCTTTGTTCTGTGTGTGCCGGTAGAGTCCCTTGCCGTGAGCTTGCCGCGTTGTTACCTGTCTCCTCCCGCCATGCGCCACGATAAGGGATTTCCTGTACTCCAGTTGTTCTTTTTATTTTTTCTACCAGTCTCTCCCTGGTCAAAACGTAAGGTGATTTTTTTTATTGAGACTTTTGAGAACAAATAAACTGGACTTCCTGACGAACAGACCCCAACATGTCAAGATGGGCACCTCCATATCCTCCAACATTGTTCTCAACACCGGTGTTCCCCAGGGTTGTGTCTTGAGTCCAGTCCTATATACGCTGTACACCCATGATTGTATTGCCGCCCATGACTCCCAACACCCTCATTAAATTTGCGGCTGATACAACCATTGTTGGAAAAATCTGCAATGACGATGAAGCACCATACAGGGAGCACTGGCAGCTTGGTGTAGTGACAACCACCTCAACCTCAACACCAAGAAGACAAAATAACTCATCATCGACTTCCGTAAGACAAAAACCACATCACACACAGGCTCGCCACTTCCACGCCTGGAGGAGATCCACTCGAGCCGGCTCTTCCATCGGGCCACAAAGATCCGCAATGACTCACTCCGCCCACCCAGGACACATACATTTATCGAACCTCCCTTCCGGTAGACTCAGAGTCATGAGAACCCGCACCAACAGGTTATAGAACGGTTTCATGCCCATGGCTGTGAAGAGACAATCAGCATATGCACAAAGCTAATTACTTTGCGGCTTAACGGACCACTTTATTTACTTTATTATTACTTTATTGCCTCTTTTACAATTTGAGTATTCATTTATTTTTATTACTATTATTTCTCGGGTTAATTATGTCACTCGTTGCTGCTATTGAGATGCAACCAAACTAAATTTCGTTGTATTTTACAATGACAATAAAGCTTATCTTATCTAACTGTTGGCTCCTGTTTCTCTGCATCCTGGGTCCTGGCCTTGATTTTGTCTCATGGCACCTAACAGTAGGGATGGCAGAAATGGAACATTAAAATGATCAAATCATTTGAAACGATTAATTCACAAAAAGAATCGATGATTTGGAACGTTCGAAATATCTTCCCACAGCGACATCTGGTGGCCAAGTGTAAACTATTACAGTCAAACAGTAGATCAGTGTTGCCAGCTCCACAATTATCCGGTTGAAGTATCCTTGAGCAAGATACTGAACCCCCAGTTGCTCCGGATGCTGCGTCGTCACTAGGTGAATGAGTAGTCGAATGTAAAGCGCTTTGAGGGCCTTGTAAGGTGGAAAAGCGCTATAAAAATGAAGTAAGGAAACTAACTATTGGCTGTATGCCATCTTCTAATTTACGCAATTGGCAATTGAGCTATAACTGTAATGGACGCCATAAAAGAGAGTAATAATAAGGGAAACAAAAACTGAACCCCTTACAGTGAACATTTGAATAAAAACCAGTATCATTTCATAGCATGGCCATTGATTCCCAACCATCAGGTCACGTGTACCAAGGAAAATTCGCCAATGTCACTCACTTCAATGAAAAAGTAATTATTTACTACATTTTCACCTGCCTGTCTTTGGGTATCCATTTGAGTGTTGCTGACACATCTCTGAAGCACCCGCACATGTTCGACAGAG
This sequence comes from Vanacampus margaritifer, assembly GCF_051991255.1. NCBI lineage: Eukaryota > Metazoa > Chordata > Actinopteri > Syngnathiformes > Syngnathidae > Vanacampus > Vanacampus margaritifer. Next base: position 16,938,343 of record NC_135437.1, on the reverse strand, counting down.
GGCTCTAGGACGGACTGTGATCCTCCCATCCTGGAAGCACGACTTCCGGTATCCCTGTAATGACGTTGTAAGGACAGTAGAGGTCGACAGTAGACCATTAAAGAACCTGTGTTAGTATAATAATGGTTTCTATCCCTGAACAAATTGAGCTATTATAGAAAATTTAATGTGTGAAGAACGTAAAGTCTTAGGACACTTCACAACTGTAAAATAAACAACAATAAATAGAATGTGGTTTTAAGGAAAATACAACCAGAAGAAAGACATGGAAATCAATTAACTCAACTGAACACAACTCAACTCATAGGTTAAATAATTGTGTACTGCTAGGCCAAAGGTGATACTAATTTGCCTACTAGTGGAAACAATGTTACTAAGACACAACCATTCTACTTGTACGCCCTAGTCGCTCTACTCATGCCTTGGATTGTCCAGTAACCAGTGAGGACAACAGTTCCCGACGATAGGAATCCATCCCTGCCGGTTCCCAAATCCACTACGCTTTTTCCTCCCGGCCACCTTATCCGGATCACTATGCGTGTGTGTAGTGTGTGCGTGCGTGTGTGCGAGTGAGTGAGAGAAGCCGACTCTTGTTTACAGCAGAGATTCCACGGAAGGCCCACTAACACACACGCACACTCACGCCGTGGGATTTTAGCAGCTGCAACGTGGACTTGTTTTTCCCTCTCCCTCGACGGCGAAAGAAGAAAAAAGACGTCGGTGGTGGAAATAGACGCGTGCGTACCCACGCTTTCAGCCCCATTCTGCTGTTGCGTGGCACATTTTCCCCGAGCCCACCCATTGGCACGACCACGACGGGCACCAAACACCGGAGCTGCTCGCTTGGCTTCCCGGCGTCAAGACACCCACCAGGCGGGCTTCATTCATTTTTTTGACCCTCAGTATCACCACGCAGCCGCCACCCTTCTTCTGTCTCGTTTTGGGTGTTTTTTTTCCTTTTTGCTCCACGCGTCCACGCGAGAGGCTTTTACGCCTGCTGCTGATGAGGAGGATGGTAGGGATGAGGGTTGAATTTAAGTGCTGATATATTGTGAGTTGAAACCCATTCTGAGGCCTTGTTGTTGTTATTGGAAGGAGAAGACATGGAGACTGAAGACGGGGATTACCATCATCGTGTTGCTGCTCCGATAGCGGGCAGTGCACTTTTGAGGAAATAATACTTAGTACATATACATATTTTTTGCATATGTTAATTTTATTTGATTTTTTATATATTTTTATTTAAAATCCCATTGGACAAGGAGCCAGCACAGCCATTTGGACTACAGTTTTTTTTTAATCGTTCCGGAGCTTTGTTGTATATTCCAGCATCCCATTGGATTTATCTTTATTATTGTGATTTTTTTATTTTTATTTTTAAGAAAAGGAAATAAGGATCATGAAAGCTGAGAAACTACTAATGGGCAGCAGCACTGTCTTGTTTTGGGCTGTGTTGACGACCCTTTCCACCATATGCATATATGGCGAGAGTAAGTGTCTTTTTTTCCTCAGTATTTTTCATTTAATTTTAATGTTCTTTTCAATTTAACACAAAGTGAGTAAGCACGATCGAGGAAACACCTTTTTAACGAAAGTGAACATCTTCAATAGAATATAAAAGTAGTAGTATTATTATCATTATTTACAATATCATTATTGTTATAAATGGAAAAACGTGATGTTAAATTAAGATTGGCTGGCCATATGGTGCGTTCAAATCCCCACGCGATCGTGGCAAAATTGTGCTTCACCGTGCGCAAGGTCGCCTGCATTTCGCCAGCGGTTTGTTATTATTATCATCATTATGATTATGTGATGGTTATTATTTGAAATAGTCACAGGAGTAGGACACACCTTAGTTGTCAAAAAAGCCCAGGATGACTCTGCAGCGTGGAGCTGAAGGTTACTACTCGGACCATGTGGCCATTTTGCTGCGTTCAGTGACACACATCTGATCTCATAGTCACACATCGACAAGATGGCTTTATGAACAGAATCAGCTTTTTTATCAACACCAGATGACGTTTTATGGGAACAAAATGGGCATTCTTATCACCAAAGTGAAGTGCATCATTTCCCTTTTGGGTGAAAATATAATTGTAATAATTGATCACCTTGACCCCCCCCTTCCAGCCAAAGAAAGATTAGGGAAGATAAGACATTACTCCATCACTGTTACCCACACTGTACTCCGCAGTCTCCACGTTGCTGCATCGGCCCTAAGTCTTTTATAACTTGGATGTGTGACCACAGTGCCTGGTCACTCATGAGTCGAGCAAATTTGTCATTTGTCATTATGTTGTAAGTCATTATGTGCCCCTGTGATTGGCTGTTGTACCTCACAATTCTCTTCAATCTTCTCTAGGTTGTTTGTTTACGTCTCGTTGTTCCGCGCGATGGATTCCGAGTAGCTCAATTGTTCCACTGGTATCTTTTAGTGGGGAAATATATTTACTTGGCGACAGGGGTTCAAATGCGGCATTTTTACTTTATTTTCCCACTCTGCTCGTTTCTTTAATGTGCGCATTCCGGTTAAATTGAATTAATCACCCTTTCATCTGCGACCGCCATCAACTTTCCTCGCCGCGGCATCCAAGAATGCGGCAAAAAGAAGCCTACGACCGGCAATCGCTGACAAGACCTTGGAAATAGAACATGCAAAAATAACCACTGGTTAAAACAAACGTGTTTCTGTTGTTTGTGTGCGCGTGTGAAGCCTTTAATTGTTTTTTGCTGTTCACGCCGCTAACTATTAGTTGTTATTAAATCGATGGCTGCCCGTGTTTGACCAATAGCGTTTTGGGGTCATTTGGAGCACAGGCGTCCTCTTGTCGGTTTCCGTGAAGCGCCCCCAGTGTTCCCCGCTCAATTATTTATGAAAGGGATTATGTTGCTCCGGAAAAACTAGGATGATTGTTGAAATAATCACAAGGCGGTTAGCACGTCGCTCCTGTTGGCCTTAATGAGGGCTCCGATATCAGTGACTTGTCTTGACTTGAAAGGTGCGAAAGAGTTCAAATGGGCTGTTTTAATGTATTCGTATGTCAGATACTCGGTAAACTGCGACACTATCCTGACTATATACAGGTGCATCTCAGTAAATCAGAATGTGGTGGGAAATGTAATTATGTTCAGTCGTTCAATTCAAAAAGTGGAATTTGCATATGAGAGTCACGACACAGTGTGAAATATTTCATGATTTCATTTGTAATATTTTTTGTTTATTTATCGTCGACGGCTAACCAAAAA